>NC_092818.1:21817963-22184213 GCF_023375885.2 Dermacentor andersoni
CTAAAACCATACCACACAGCTTTCACCGAGGATGTGTAGATTAAGCACCGGGACGGTGCTTCTACAGCCGGGGGTGATGCTACGGAACAGCCGCCACATTGTGGCTTCACTGAAGAGGACGAAGACGACGTGTGTGCCGGTTTTTTATAGCGTCGCCATTTTGTCCTCCGTGAGCTTCCCTGTAAATAAATTGTAAATACTATTCGGCTTCAGCTTCACGTAACAATACTGCATCTTTAACCGTACACGTCCCTTTGACGCGGCGAGTTTTTGCGCTTTTGTGACGTCGCGTGACAGGCAGGTGAAGTGGGCGCAGCACGAAAACTTTTGACCAATAGCCCAGGGCTATTGGCGAAAAGGCGTCGAATCAGAAATTACTATTTTTCTTTTGTTCGGTCGAATGATGTATAATCATTGTCTACGTTTAATATCAGATGGGGAGCCATCGCAGTTTTCCTGACGTCGCGTGACAGACAGGCGAAGTGAGTGTGGTTCAAAAAAGGTTCTTGACCAATCGCGGAGGGCTTATTGCAGAAATAAAATATAAAAGTTTGGAATAGCTTTACGTTATAGCGACCCTGGTATCAATATTCAAGGACCTTCACTCACTTATCAAGTGTCAGGAATTCCAGCTGATTCAAGTTTTCAGCCATCGCCTCTGCCGCACACCGCTGCAGCGGAATTCTCTGATTTGTACTCAGGACGATTGGGACTTGCAAAGCATTTGATTCATGAAGATAGTCTATTGGCTTCTCGTCAACCAGTCTCACCAAAACTTCGTCCTCTAGTTCTGGCGCTCCGCGAGCAAGTCTCCGCAGAACTGCTTCGTCTACAATCAGCTCTCAGTATCGAACACGTCTAAGCGTCCGAGTGTATTTCTTCGCTCGTTTTGGTTCGGAAAAGGAACAATATCATTGTACTTTGCGTCAATCTCCGAGAACCCAAGAAGGACATCGTGGTCAACGCCTTTCTGCTGCCGAGAGCTGGTGAACTGTTGCATCTTGTTGCTGATGCTACTGTCTTCAGTAAGTTGGACTTACAATCCCCATATTACCAGTTTCTTGTGTCCGAGGAAAATGGTGTGCTGGCCACTTTTGTTACTCATGATGGTCTATCCCGCTTTAAGCTATTGTGTTTCTGTTTGGCATCTGCGCCATTCTCTTTTCAGCAGATTATGTGATCTGTCTGTAAATATTGTCCCTGTAGATTATCTTACCTTTATGATGCTCGTGTTTGGAGATATACTCAACATTATCATGATAGAAACTTGAAAATTGTCCTTTCTAAAATAAGCCATGCAGGCATGCAGTTGAACCATAAGTGCGTATTCAAGTGCGTCAAGTGCGTATTCAGTGCGCCAGAGCTAAATTTCCTAGGACATAACATTTCTGGAAATGGCATTTCGCCAATGGATAAGAAAATAAACGCAACTGTCGAGGCTCCGCAGCCAAATAAGGAGGCCCTGTGTTCATTTCTGCGCCTCATGCGACATTATGCACAATTTATCCCGCAATATGCTGACATGGTCGAACGGTTAAGGAAACTTTCAAGGCAAAGAAAGCTTTTGTCTTTGACCAGGATACTGAATACAACTTCCAATCTACTAAGGAAGTGCTTGCTTGGTGTCCAGTGGTGCGCATGTTTCAACAGAATCTACGTATTGTTGTAACAGTTGATGCTTCAGCCGATGGATTGAGAGCCGTCCTTCAACAAAAAGGCGGAAACCAATTAGTCGCCGTGGCTTTTTCATCCCGCACATCAACTTCGACAAAACGACGCTACTCCGTAGGCGAAGCAGAAACATTGGCTTGTTTCATTGCAGTGTAGACACATTACGAACTGATTAACAAGCTCTAGTTCTATTATTGTGTTTGTTTATTTATTTATTTCATTACCCTCAGGGTCCGAGGACATTACAGAGGGGAGTGGGTGCACCCCATAAAGTGGAAAACGAAAAAAGGAGTAGATTTGTATAAAACAAGGAAGAAAAAAGAGAAGGTTACATTAATACAACAAATTAAATTAACAATAAATAGCGCACAGTACATGGAGGAGAAAAAAAGAACGAAAAAGAAAACCGCTGAGCATAAAAAGCATAAAGAAATCTTATCAGCATAAAAGAAAACAAAAGAAATGACACTCAAAACACCAATTTATGCCGATAAAACAAAGATTGGTGTTATAAAAGAAGGCTTAGCGACAATAAAAAGGATGAGAATGCTATAGTGTTTGTGTTTATGACAACAGCAGCTTAGTTAAAGTGGCTTTGAACTTAGGATTATTAGATATTTGGATGACAGATTGAGGAAGGCGATTGCAACGTGCTCACGTACATGGAATAAACGAATTGAAAAAAGTGATTGGCGTAGCATGAAGGGATACCAACCTTATGGCGATGGCCGATGCAATCTGAAACGTAACAACGGAGGGTTATCCATTTATTCTTTAGAATGAGGTTGCCATATTATATTTTATGGAACAGTCAAAGGTTGAAAATTTTTCTACGTTGTGATAGCAACGGTAAGGATAAGCTTGCTCTCATAGTAGGGACGCTGGAGTTGATCTGATAATTACAAAGATTTAAGCGAGCCGCCTGGTTCTGGATAGATTCAAGTTGATAGATGAGCTTCTTTTCACTGGGGTCCTAGACAAATGCAGCGTATTCAAGTTTAGTACGAACTAACGATTTATGAAGAAGTACTTTCACAGAACAAGAATAAAAATAAAAATTGCAGCGTATGTAGGCCAGCATGCAATTATTGTTGTTGCTTATATGATCTACATGCATCTTCCATGAAAGATTAAAATAAATAAAAACGTCCAGATGTTTGTAACAAGACACAGCTTCAAGGTTACTAGTTTAAGCATGGTATGATGGCAGGGTGCAATTACGACGAGGAACGCGCATGTACTTATGTTTGTTAATGTTTAGTTCTATGTTCGACGTGTTAGCCCACTCGAGAGCATGCTTGATATCATACTGAAGAAGACCCATATCGGAGTCACTGTTGCTTGCGCGGTATCACACAGTCGTCTGTAAAAAGAATAATTGGTGAGCATTACGTATCAGGTAAATCGTCCATATAAGTGAGAAAAAGCAAATGTCCTGCCACAGAACCTTGCGGCACACCTGATTCAACTGAATAATTGACAAAGGGAGTGTTATTAGCTGTGAGAAATTGTGAACGATCGCCAAGAAAAGAGTTCAGCCATTGAAGAACGTTAGGATCAAGGCTAAGTTTATTTAGTTTTAAAAGAAGCACTCGATAAGAAACGTAGGCAAACGTTTTAGAAAAATCTAGGAATATACAGTCAACAATTCAAACCCTCTCAAGTACGGAATTTAGATCATGTGTTAACAATAAAAGTTGAGTTTCACAGAAGAATGACTTTAGAAATTCAGGCTGATCTATAAAAAAGGCGTTTGACTGTAGGAATGATGCGAGGTGGGAGTAAATGAAATCTTCCATGATTTTACAGGGAATGCACATAAGTGAAATGGGCTGATTATTATATGGTGAATGGCTATCCCCAGACTTGTGCAAGGGAATCACCTTGACATCCTTCCAGTTTTCCGGAATATAGGCTGTCTGTGAAGAGATTGCTGGAAAAGATTAGCAAGTATTACACTTTACAGTACACTTTAGTACTGATTAAAAGCTTGCAATTTATGTTATCAATGCCACATGACGAAGAAATTTTAACTTATATGTTATGCTTTCTATGCCAGCAATATCAAAGACAGTAGGGTCCATAGGTAAAAGTCAGTACCGGGATGTGTATTCAAAAGGTTCTGGACAATGCCCATTAGGGATTTCACGGTGGAGTGCAAGATTACTTTATTACAATTTCAATATTGAATATTGGGGTACAATGGTAATCAAAATATCATAACTGATGCATGGCCGCGTCTCCTTTTTTCTCCTTAATCTGAACCATCGCTAGATGAGGAGATTGCAATAATGCATTAATAATGCATCAGAATGCATGGCAACGGAAGAGCTTCAAGCAGCTACACTGCGTTGCCCAGTTTGTGAAGCTTTAAGAGAAAAGATAGTCAATGAGTGGAGAAATGCTGCCGTTCTTCCTTCGGAATTACACAGAGACAAAATGGAAGGAAAGACAGGGAGGTTAGCCAGTGCAAATACCGGCTGGCTACCGTGTGTGAATTACAGACATACGCATACCTACAGTTCGAATTATCCTACGAGGATAATATTGTAATCCGAGGAGAACGTGTCAGTGCTCCCTGCTTCTTTGGGTTAGAAACTCTTGTACACTGATCACTAGGGTCATTTAGGCATGACTAAACCAGAGCTCAGACTTAGAGGTATCTTACTAGTGGCCTCAACTGTATACTGCTGGCCTCACATGGCTGAGGAACTTCTGAAAATTTTTTTTTGATGTTCCGGCGAAGAAGAAGACAAAAGAGACAAGAACAGGGGGAGGAAGAGAAGGAAGTGATCAAGATGGATACCTGTAAATAAATGAGTGTATCTTAACTCGTACTTTATATTTGGCGCAGCCGACCATGTGGCTTGAAGTGACGTTGGCAAGAAGAACAGATGGGCAGACGACCGTGAAGACCTGCCAGCTTGATGGCGAAGATCCAGTGCTTCTTCAGGAGTCAGCGACTTCATCGGAACTGCTTCGCATTATCATTGAGAAGAGTCAACTGAACGAAGCGGCCCTCGTTGAGAAAGGTGTAGTAAGAATCGATGCTTCTATGTCTGAATTTGAGGTTATGTTTCCGGGACATTCAAGGGTAGATTCCAAGAACGAGACTGTGCACACGAATAACGCCTTGTTGCAAGCGCTGTTTGAGCAGCAGACCACGCAGTTTGAGCAACAGCGACTGATTTTCGAAGCAGTTAGCGACTCACTAAGAGCACAGAAACCACATCAAGAAGAGTTCAAGCGCGATAGTTTCGATGGGGTGTCCAATGCCGCCAACTTGTGGCTCAGATTTTATGAATACGCATGTGCACAAAACCACTGGACGTCATTGGACGACAAACTGTTTAACATGCGCTGTTTTTTATCTGGCAATGCCAGAACATTGTGGGACATGCGAATCGCAAGTCAATGCCGTGATTCGTGGCACAAGTGGAAAGGTAGTTTTCTTTCTGCTTTTGAGCGAAATCTGGCTGACAGATGGGACGAAGCAATAGCTTTCAGACACAGAGAAGGGACAGCCATGGATTATTTTTTGGAGAAGAGGCGTTTACTCTACATTGCCGACCCTAATCTACTGGACTCTGCAATCCTTCCCCTGATAATTCAAGGCATGACTAACGAATCGCAAAGAGAGGTTTGTGTACACCGTCCAACCTCCACGCATGACTTACTTGCTTGCCTTAAGTATGTGTCCAGTGATTTTCTGCTTGACGGTCCCATCAAAAGGCATAGTACTCTACCACTGAGCATTGACGCACATGGCGAAACGGTAGAATATTTTAACACCGAGTCCGACCAATGTGAAACGATGGAAAATGTACACCTTCTGAAGTCAAATCTCTTATTTGTTAAAATGATGGTAGATGGAAAAAGTCGGGACCCCCTGGTTGATACTGGAGCATCCGTAAGCCTGGTAAATCAGGAAATTGTTCAACCGAGCAAGGTGTATGAAGGAAGAATAGTTAGTGTTCATAGCTATGATGGAAAAACTAGAAGGTTGCAACACTGGGCAGAAGTAGAAGTGGAATTTGGTGGACATCACCTGAAAGTAGATGCCCTTGTCATGCAGGGTGTTGACTTCCTGTTTATTTTATCTAGACCTGATATGAAGCGATTGAAGGTGAATATTTCTTGGAGAGACGAAGTGACTATTGACGGATCATTTAAGCCTAATTTGTGTGGAATTGAAAATTCACATCGGAGAGTTAGAAATGCTGATGAGATACTGAAAAATTTTCCCGAACTTATTTGCGTTGAGACGTACCCGCCAGCAGCAGATGTCTTCGAGGTACCGTTTAAGCTTTGTGACCTTCACAGTAGTGCGTAAAAAGCCGTACAGTCTCTCCCACGAGAAAAAGACCTGGCTAAAGGCCGAACTGCAGCAAATGCTAAATGCCGGTGTTATAAGGCCATCAACATCCACTTTCGCGTCACCTATCACCATAGTACCGAAAGACGATGGCTCATTTCGCCTTTGCACAGATTACCGGCAGATAAACGGCCAGACTGATTTGTTTCCTTTTCCCATGCCCCGAATACACGAGATCATCAATGAAGCTGAAAGATCAAATTTTTTCTCTCGGATCGACCTCTGTAAAGGATACTGGCAGGTGCCACTACAAGATTACAAGCACTACACTGCTTTTGTAACACCTTTCGATGTGTACGAGTACAACCGCTTACCATTCCGTTGGAAGAATTCTGGAGCTTGGTTTCAGAAAATGATGAATGACATTCTTGATGAGTTCGTGCGAACGTTTTGTAACGTATACATTGACGACATTATCATATACTCGCGTACAAGAGAAGAACATGAAAAACACCTTTCGTGCGTGTGAGAAGCCCTCAGCAAGTCAAAGTTAAAGATTAACAAGAACAAGAGAATTTTTTCAGACGAATGTTGTCTTTCTAGGAAGGGTTTTGACCGCAAAACTAAAACAACAAAAGAGGAGTCTATACAAAGGATGAAGAAGCTCGTCAAGCCATATGACCTACGCTCACTCCATGTTTTCCTCGGACTCGCAGGTCATTTTCGTGCGTTCATTAAGGATTACGCTGCAAAGACACGATGCCTCACCAAGCTGACGCAAAAGGATGTGCCATTTATCTGGAGTTGAAGAGTGCGAGAAAGCGTACCAGTACCTTGTTGAAGCTATATCGTCGGATTCTGTGCTTGTGCTACCTGACTTCAACAAGCCTTTCGAGCTGTGCACGGACGCTTCCCAATATGGTACAGGGGCCGTTCTATATCAAGGAGACACAAAGGAACAGCAAGGACGCCAACTCAAGGTGATTGGCTATTATTATTCTACGTTCTCAAAAGCTCAAGAGCATTATACGACCACAGAAAAAGAGGCTCTGGCTGTTGTGATGGCACTCCGGTATTTCAGAAGCTACATAGTGGGTCGTCATTTCCGGCTTTTCACTGACAACCGAGCGTTAACCTACCTCTTGGGATTAACCCAGCCTAAGGGCAGGGTGGCGCGTTGGATCAGTGAAATACAACAGTTCACTTTCGATGTAAGCCATCGACCTGGTGATAAGCTTCCTGACGCAGATGCTCTTTCCAGGCTTCACATCACAGACGTGAGAACATCTGATCATGAACACGTTTACAGCATGTGGGAAGGCACCGAAGACCTGACTTGCAATAATGGCAAATTTTGCATGCCAGGAACTTTGGTGAAAAAGGTTTTGAAGCTGTACCATGACAGCCCAGAGTCAGGAGGGCATTATGGATTCTGGAAAACTTACTGGAAGATAAAAAGCCGATTCATCTGGAAAAATATGAAGGAAGATATCAAGAACTACGTGCAAACCTGTCACCAGTGCCAAATTAACAAGGCCAAGTATCGTCCAAGAGGGAATCAAATGGTCATCGCTAATCATTCCGAAATACCATTTGAAGTAATTCATCTAGATTTTCCCGAAATAAAAAAAAAGCGAGGAGAGGGAGTCAGTAAGACGGAAGCATTCCTTGTCGCAATAGATGAATGCACACGCATGCCAGCTCCAAACCAAGGAAAGGAAGACGCCAATAATGTTTTGACGTTACTGAAACGGAATATGTTCAAGAACACCAAGGTAGTGGTCTCTGAAAACGGGCCAGCTTTCCGCAGTAAGAAGCTTCAAGAATGGGCCCGTGATAGAGGAATTGCCCTGAGATTTGCCACACCCTACCATCCAGAAGGAAACGGCCTAGCTGAGAGGCTCATTCGGGATTTGAAAACATTCATCGCAATTTACCGTGATTTCCGTGGAGGATGGAAGTGTTCCTTGGAAGCAGCAGTCAGGCACCACAATCATTCTCATACCATGGGATTAGGATGCACGCCTAACTTTGCTGCATCAGGCGAAGCAACTTGGCTACCGGCAGACTACGACCTTGGAATCGTTGGGAAAGTAGATCTGCAGGAAAGGCGCAAGACAGAAGATGAGCTTGCACGCTACAGATCAACCATGAAGAGACTCTTCGATCTGCGACATAGCTCGAAGATGCCTGTAATAGAGCCTGGAGATACAGTTTTAGTCCGGAGGAGTTTACATGGACCGAAGTCCAGATTTTCTGGACCCTACACAGTGATAAAGACCATCAAGCAACAAGGAATTTTGAAATCGCTACACTATTTGGGACCGGAAGGAAAAACTGAAATAGCAACAGTGGGAAATGTCATACCCTATCATCCCAGGAGGGATGAAAACCGAAGTCCGGGAGGATGTGATGTTCCGGCGAAGAAGAAGAAGACAGAAGAGACAAGAACAGGGGGAGGAAGAGAAGGAAGTGATCAAGATGGATACCTGTAAATAAATGAGTGTATTTTAACTCGTACTTTATATGTTTGTTTGTCAACAAGCAGATAATTCGGCAAAATCTTCTTTCGCCCCATTTCAACCTATGGAATCGCCGTTGGCACCATGGGAAAAATTAATCATCGACATAATAGGTCCCAAATATTGTGCTCCACAGTATGAACGTTTTGATTTAGTCATAGTTGACTATCATTCCAAGTGGCTTGAAGTTGCTTTTAGTCCTTCAGTCACGTGCGAGGTTATCATGCGGTCACATTTCCATTTCCATTGACCATATCGTCAAGAATATATTACACGCTGACGATACTAGCCTATTTTTTACCGGCTGCGATGTCGCGTGCCTATATTTTTGCGCAAACTAAACACTTCATCGCATTCACTTGTGGACTACAAATAACGAATTAAAACTAAACATTAGTAAAACCCAGGCAGTTTTGTTTCACCCACGAAATCAATTCTGCGAAATCCCCTGACTATTGCTAAACTATTTCGAAATAGAACTTATAGAAAGTTTTAAAGCGCTTGGAGTAATTTTCTCCAATAATATGTCCTGGGAGGCTCACATGAATTACCTAACGAAACAACTTTCCAAAGTAATTGCTTTTATGCGTCGACATTGCCTTACATTGCCTCTTTCGTTTAAGGACATTTCGTACAATGCTCTATTTTCTTCTACGCTAAGCTATCGTGCACTAGTTTGGGGAACAACACCTAAGGAAAATACGAAGAAACTTTCTTCCCTTCAGAAGCGTGCAATGTGCCTTGTTTTTAAAGATCCTTACGTAAGCAGAGTCTGGGTACGGGCTAGTTGGTATGTCATTGTAAACATCTGTTACAGCGCGTTCATAGACAAAGGGACCGAAAGAACGACGACGACAGCGCTTGTCTTCGTCGTTCTTTCGGTCCCTCTGTCTATGTCCGCGCTGTAAATTATCATGCTTACCTAAGTCACACAGAAGACATGTTCAACAAGCTCAAGCTTGTTCACGTACAAGGTATGTACAATTCGAGAAAATGAGCTTGAAACAAATAAGAAAATCACCTTATGAGATCACTGGTCAGGTTGAAAAAAAAGTCCCCTACATACAACACACACAATCCCGAAACATGTAAAGTTGAGGTGTCGCACGAGCTACGGTAACCAGATGCTGAGAGACATACTACCAACCTTGTAAATGGGCTGTCTAAAAATGACATGGATATAAAAAAATCTCTTTGAATCAGCTACGAAACATATATGTATAACTCTCCAGTGTTTTATCTTTTCTTGAAACACAACTTGTATTTTCTGTTTCTTTCATCTCGTTTTTGGTCCAATGAATTTCCCACAGCAGATTCGTATATTTATGGATTTTCTTTATGCGCATTTTTGCCTGTTATTTGCATTGTTTTTGTATTTGCTGGAATTTTTTGCATTTCCAACATATTGATTTTCCCATGTACATGTATAGAATTGATGCCACTATATGCCATGCTATGATGCACGGACACAGTCAAGCCTTTTCAGGCTTTTTGTCCGGGTTCCAAACTTCTGGCAGATGTTGAATAAAGCTGATGAATTGAATGTTTAATAGAGAAGAGTTTTCTGATGCCACCATGTCCTACAATGTACCGATGTTTGTTTCTGCAGAGTTTGAAAACTTTCTAGAGGAAAGAGGCATTAAACATTTCATTTCTCTTTACTACCCTCGTGGAAATGGCCAGGTTGAAAGATTCAACTGTGTTCTGAAAGAGTTTATAGAGGTAGATATATCAGAACAACGAGACCCTAGGCTTGCGGTTTTCGTATACTTGGCAATTTACAGGTTTACGCCGCATATGACTACAGGTCTCTACAGCTCATCAAAGTCGTCAATCCAGAACTCGGCGTGATGTCACAAACATGCTTCTTATCCATCCAGAATATTTTTCGCCTAAACTACGCCAGGAAGTGCAACGGCGAGGGCTACAAAAACCGGAAAATGTGAAAACATACGCAGACTGTCGTCGCGCAACTCAATTCCCTCAATTTTATTCAAGAGATACTGTCCAATAGATAACTCACGAAAGCCTCGTCCTAAGTACTCAGGTCCTTCAAGATTTCCTGCAGGGTAGGTCGAAGTACATTGTATCTTCAACATGGCAAGCGTTCGAATGCCTCCCAACTCGTGAAATTTTCATTCCGACAAGGTTCTCTTGAAAACATAGAGGAAAAGATCCAATCAAGTGACTACGTATCCCTCGATAATAGTTTCCCTTTTCTTCTAGTTCCTATTGGCACAGGTTCTGCACACATTACATTTCAACCTCCTGTTTCACGTCTACAACCATCCCCGCATAAGGCTCCTGAAGGAACTCAGGACTCCAACACACACTCCAGCTGATCTGCGTGTAACATTTCTTCCAGTCCTTCTCCACAAACGGAACTAGTCCTCTGCAGATCTACACGAAGTAGACAACCCCCCCCCCCCCCCCCCACACCCCCGGCGTACCTTAAGGACTATACCTCAAAGTAGTTCTGTCTTGGTTTGCTTGGAAACGTTCGTTGCAACTTTTCTATAATGACAGTCCTTTGAAAAAAAACAACACAACACAAACAGCACAACATAGGCTTCACCAGACGTTCCAACATAGGACAGACATAGTACCAAACATCAGTCGTACTTAAAAATTTATTCAATACTAGGGCGCTATAACGTAAAAGTATTCCAGATTTTTCCATTATACTGCAATCGGCCCTCCGCGATTAGCTTCAAACTATTTTGGGCCGCCCCCACTTCACCTGTCTCTCACGCGACGTCACGAAAACCGAAATAACGCCCCAACTAATATGACGTGTACACACTGATTATGCATGATTTGGCCGAACAAAAGAAAAAGCCTTTTTCTGATTAGACGCCTTTTCGACATTAGTCCACGGCTACTGGTCAGAAGTTTTCGGGCTGCACCCACTTCACCTGCCTGTCACGCCACGTCACAAAACCGCAAAGCCTAACCGCGGCGAAGTGACGTGTACGCGTTAAAAATGCATTAATATGCCGAACAAAACTGCATTTTTTTCTGAATAGCCGGAGGCTGCCCCGTTCCGAAAGGAATAAAAGATGGCTGCTGCCGATCGCTCAGGCACTGGCTACTCGCACCTGCCGGAGAGCATGGGTTTATTTGCGTATAATAAAACTTTTTCCGTGGCCATGTAACGTTTTTGAGCACTTTCGGCACTTTTACGACCTCATTCTTCCAACTCTTCTTTGCTGAGGATGCGCCTTAGCATCATTCTTAAGCTTCCGTTGCATGCCACCGCGATTTTCGACCAGGCACCGCAAGCTAAATAAGGGAAAGTGGACCAATTGCAGACGCCGGCAGCACCATCTTCATCTGGTTACCAATCTTCAGTGCAGTGGCTCGTCCCCATCGAATCCCTCTCCACTTGAGCCTGCTCTTCGCCTCTTGTCAGGCAATTAGATCAGACAAGCCGCTCAGCGAAGGCAATCTTATTCGTTTTTCAAGCAAAAAAAGTGACCTCCTATGAACGAGGACAGTGTTTGATTGGACTGTTCAGAGAACCCTGCGGGTGACCGCCTGATGCTTGCGTCGGCGGTTACGCAAATTTGACATCAGGAGACTGGACTAAAAACTTGTTGGAGTTGTTTTACGTTATAGGGCCCCGAGTGAGATCGTTCAGGTTGCTATGATTAGCATGTTACCATTTCGCTGCTGCCTTCCGTATTTCATGAACTTGAGATTGAAACAGCTTATATCTTCCCATTTTCTACAGAGGTCTAAATACTCAAATCCGAATTCGGCTCTTATGACAACGATGCCTTTGCTTACCGGTTAGGTAAATAGCATCCTTCAAAAGGAAAGATTTCCTGCAGAATAAACGTGTAGTGTAGTATGCACACCTTCAAGTCTACAACGGTAATGCCCGTCACATGAATACGGCTGTTTACACAAAAAAAGTTTCTCCTATTACACTTCCGTGGCATAGCATCTTTCAAACTCGCATTGCATTTTCTTTCAACCACTCGCAGCTTAAACGTTCACTGCACGCGTCACCGAGTCTACTTCGGTCGCTCACCGTCACTCGATCTGGGCTCAGAGCGAATGAGCCACCGATCCTTGTGTCTTTCTTTTAAGCGCAATTCTTATATGCATGTTGCGTCAATCCATATACCGTTTTGTAAGCAACCAAGCGAACTTCGAACACGCTTCTCGGTGTCCCCGAGAGGGGTACGAACGTGTTTTGTTTAATATTGCCTTTGATATATTATGTAAATAGAGCTGTGTGCAATATTCCTTATGTTCATTTTTCCAGCGTAACGTTTCATAAGTTGCTAAAAAGAACAACTAAAATATACGGGGTACCAAAGATACGTCGTGCCTAAAAAGAAATTTTGCCTTGGACATGTCTGTACATAGCAGTACCTACTGTTGCAGAAAAAAAGACAACTTATGTCTGCGATGGATAAACGTACTTGCATTTAGCTTTGTATAAAGCTGTCCTTAGAACACAACTGTATCCCCGCAGAGGCGTCTGCGTCAGCAGGCGTTTGCTGTGTTGCGACACCACGTACCAGAGCACATGGGGGTTGGACCCTCCCGCGTCTAACCGTACGCGGCTTAGCCGTGTCCGGGGAAAGGGGGATCCTGGAGGTTGAGCCCATGCCGGGTGTTCGGACCTTTAAGGCCCCCCGGCGGAGGCAACTTTGGCCTCTGCATCACGTAGGCGGCACCCCGGGACTGACCCACCTGGGGGAAATCGGTAGTTGCCTTTTCCTGTCTCTCTCTCCCCTCAACCTTCGTCTTTCCCTTACTTTCCACCTTTCTTGTCTTCGTCTGGTTTCCCCTTTACTTCCAATTTTTCCAGGCAGCAAGGGTTAACCTTGTGTGAATAGCCAATCCAGGTTATTTCATATTTGGTTATAGTGGTAATGTACAGCTGGCGTTTGCAGGCCGTGTTTCAGAGGTCCTGCAGCGTGCCCTTGTAGGACTCCACGGTGGGTGGCTGGCGTTACTGCCGAAATATCACATATCATTATGGATAGTTCCTTTCCTGAACTTCCTGATCGCCCTCAGAAAAGAGGGCGCACCGATTAAGTTTTTCAGTTTTTCGGACGCCAAGTCCACAACTTCCCACGTTTCCATGTAGTTCACCCGGAAAAACCCGGCAAACCAGTGCGCACCATTTCCGCTTTCGTTGTATCGAAGACTTTGACTGATGTTTTTGGAGTCGGTTATAAGGCGACCAGGATGGCAAGCGGTGATCTCCTCCTGGAGCTTCGCGATAAGAAGCAATACGAGAAAGTGCCGAAACTAGTGTCATTTGGGGAGACCCAACTAACAGTAGCCCCGCACCGTACTATGAACACCACCCGCGGCGTTTTGTCGGACGATGTCTTGTTGGAGCTCACTGAGGCGGAACTCTTGGAAGGCTTCGGTGAACAGAATGTAATCAACGTCAAAAGAATTAAGATGAGGCGAGACGGCAAAGGAATCCAAACCAAGCACCTGATAATAACCTTCGGATCAAGTCTCCTGCCCGAGTCAATGGAGGCAGGGTACAACAAGCTCCGTGTTCGGCCATATGTGCCCAATCCGCTCAGATGTTTCAAATGCCAATGGTTCGGCCTCAGTTCGCAGAGCTGCCGAGGCCGTCAAACCTGTGCGAAGTGCAGTGCCCATGAAGATATTTCTGAAGCTTGCGAGAACAGTCTCCATTGTGTATATTGTGAAGGGGAGCCCGCCGCATACTCCCGGTTGTGCCCATCCTGGAAAAAAGAAAGAAATTGTGACGATAAAAGTAAAGGAAAATGTAAGTTTCAAGGAGGCACGCATGCGGGTATCCTACCTGCCCAAGAACACATTTGCCGAAGTGGCGCATCAGGGGGCAGCGCCACAACGGTCTCCGGCGGCTGTCCGACTCATATCCAGTGAGGCGGCAGTGACGCCATCCGCCCCCCCCTCCGGCGGCTGCAGCTAGCGCTGCTACGCCAACCCATCAGATGGGGCCATCTACCTCCGGGCAGGTGACCTCAAACGCCTCGTCCAACGTGCCGAGGCCTTCACGCCAAACAAAGCGCTCGGAAGAGCGCGTGTCCGGCGCCTCGCAAGAGGCGACTGATACAACCACCAGCAAGATGGCGTCACCAGCTCCTAAGGAGCGGCGAGGCACTCTCGATCGCTCCAAAAGAGGCAAAACTCCAGTCACGGCGCCAGAAAAAGGCCCGTGAGCTAACCTCAGTCTCTTAAACACACAGCACCCAACACGTATAGCCTAATGGATACACAAATACTACAGTGGAATGTACGAGGACTTTTACGTAACCTCGACAACATTAAAGAACTGTTACACTAACATAGTCCAAAGTTGCTGTGTGTTCAAGAGACGCATCAGTAACCCACACAGACAAACTTTTACGTCCGTACATAATCTATCGCAAAGGCCGCAACGAGGCTAACGCCTCCGGCGGTGTTGCAGTATTTGCGGATAAATCTGTAGCTTGTCAAAAGATTGCCCTCCAGACGCCCCTTGAGGCCGTGTCGGTTCGGGCGATCCTTTTTAACAAACTGGTGACTGTGTGCTCTTTATATATACCGCCTAACTATCACCTGAAAAAAAAACTGATTTCCATAACCTAATTAATCAGCTTCCTGACCCCGACATACTCGTGGGTGATTTTAATGCCCACAACACGATGTGGGGAGATTCGCGATGCGACCCGAGAGGTGGATTAATTGAAAATTTTCTTTTGACCTCTAGTACTTGCCTGTATAAGAAGGAGCCGACGTATTACAGTGTCCAACACAACGCATATTCAGCAGTATATTTAGCAATCGGTTCTTCTTCTCTTCTGCCTTACCTAGAATGGCCCGTGATCAATAAATTGTATGGAAGTGACCACTTCGCTGTAATTTTAAACCTTATAACTTTGCATGAGAACCCTTCGCATATTCCTCGATGGAAATTAGCATAGGCGGATTGGGAGCATTTTAAAGAATCACCTTATTTATCACTAGATTTTATAAATAATTTCACTATAGATGATGCCGTTGCATATTTTACCGCTTTTATTATTGATTCAGTCGAAAAGTTTATTCCGCAGACGAATGGTGGTTCACTAAGAAGACGTGTTCCTTGGTGGAACCAAGACTGTAGAGAGGAGCGAAAGAGACAGAACAAGGCATGGGGCGTACTGCGCATATCGCCTAATGCCGAAAATCTTATTACCTTTAAACAAATTATTTCACTGGGGGGGGGGGGGGGGGGGGCGGACACGGCGTCAGGCAAAGCGAGAAAGCTGGGTGAGGTTCCTCTCTGGCATTAATTCATACACGCAGGAGACAAAAGTGTGGAATGGCTTGAGAAAGCTACAAGGGCAACAAATCCATCCGTTGCCTCTGGTGAACGACAAGGGGAAACCTTGCAAGATCAGGCAGACTCTCGTGGGGAGCACTTTGAGCGTGCGTCGAGCTCAATACACTATTCTGAATCTTTCCTTAAATATAAAGAAATAGAAGAGCTTAAGCCAGTTGTACGTAAATGCAGACACGACGAAGCGTATAACCGGCCATTCAGTATTGCCGAGTTGAGAGCTGCCTTGATCTCATGCAACCGCACTGCACCGGGAGCTGACCGAGTCATGTATGACATGATCAAAAACTTGCACAATGACACACAAGTTACACTACTCGTACTCTTCAACACTATTTGGGCTGCCGGATACCTTCCACACACATGGAAAGAAGCAATTCTGGTCCCTGTTTTGAAGCAGGGGAAACACCCATCCCTGGCGGCAAGCTATCGCCCGATAGCTCTTACAAGCTGCCTGTGCAAGCTTCTTGAAAACATGATTAATCGCAGACTCATACATTTCCTTGAATTCAACAATATAGTCGACCCTAATCAGTGTGGCTTCAGAGAACGCAGGTCGACAACAGATCATCTTGTACGCATTGGAGGATATATTTGCGATGCATTTTTACATAAACAGTTTTTCTTATCAATATTCCTTGACATGTAGAAGGCGTATGACAAAACATGGCGTTACGAGATCTTGCGAGACTTGTCGGGGATGGGCATCTGTGGAAATATGCTGAAAATAATTGAAAGCTACTTGTTGAATCGTATCTTCCGCGTGAAAATCGGCAACGTATTGTCGCGACCTTTCACACAAGAAACAGGTGTACCCCAAGGAGGTGTGCTTAGTTGTACGCTCTTTATCGTGAAGATGAACACGCTTCGTGCTTCATTACCACCTGCCAGTCTTTATTCCATCTACGTGGACGACATTCAGATCGGCTTCAAATCCTATAATCTCGCAGTATGCGAGAGACAGGTGCAGCAGGGCTTGAACAAGGTTTCCAAGTGGGCAGACACAAACGGATTTAAAATCGACCCCCACAAAAGTTCTTGTGTTCTTTTTACTAGAAAGAGAGGCCTGGTTCCAGGTCCTTGTGTCCAACTGTGTGGACATCAAATACCTATCAACAAAGAACACAAATTTCTAGGTATTATACTTGACTTCAAGCTTACTTTTATTCAGCACAATAAATATCTTAAATAAAAATGTCTAAGGACAATGAACTTGCTTAAAATTCTATTCCACACAACATGGAGTAGCGACAGGAAGTGTATGATGAATATTTATAAGAGTTTAATTCGATCACGATTGGACTATGATGCCGTCGTATATATATCTCTGCCGCTCCGAGCGCACTAAAGATTCTACATCCTGTTCACCATCTAGGTATCCGCATAGTCACTGGCGCTTTCAGGACGAGCCCTATTGAAAGCTTATACGCAGAATCAAATGAATGGTCACTCCATCTACAAAGACTTTACATCAGCCTTACATATTTCCTGAATATACATTCCAATCATCAACATCTATGTTTTAACCCTGTTAACGATATGGCATGTACTACACCTTTCCATAACCGTCCCTCTGTAAGACAGCCTTTCTCGCTTCGTGTGAGGGAGCTTAGTGATGAAATGCATGTCCCACTCTTCGAGCTTCGCCTAATGCATCCAACCATGCTGTTACAACCTTGGGAGTGGCAGATGATAGAATGTGGCATATCCTTTTTAGAAGTAAAAAAACACGCACCAGAGATTGAAATCCGAATGCATTTTCTAGAACTCCAGTACAAGAACTCCTGCGCAGAGTTCTACACAGACGCTTCGAAGTCTAATGCCGGGGTTTCCTATGCTGCCGTCGGCCCATCCTTCTCAGAATGCGATGTACTGCATCCGGAAACGAGTATATTTGTGGTCGAGGCCTACGCATTACTGTCTTCTGTAAATCATATAAGAAAATCAAAACTTCAAAAATCAGCGATATATACAGACTCCCTAAGCGTCATGAAAGCCTTGATGTCACTCTATAGACACAAAAATACAGTACCTAATGAACTCTGTTCCGTCTTGTGTAAAGTCTAAATATCTAAGCAGCATATTATTATATGCTGGATGCCTGGCCATAGGAGCATCGAGGGTAACGTTCTGGTGGACCAGATGGCCACGTCTATCGCATCGCAAGCCGGTAACCCTACCGCTGAGGTGCCTGTCACAGGTTTGAGGCCTTTCTTGCGAAGGAGGCTGCGGCACCACTGGCAATGCATGTGGGACGCGGAAACGGATAATAAGGTCCACCTGATAAAGCCACAGTTAGGACTCTGGCCCTCTACTACAACATCGCGCCGAACAGATGTCCTATTCTGTCGTCTCAGAATAAGACACACATTTTGCACACATCATTTTCTACTTACTGTAAGTGAGCCTGTGGTAGATGCGGGGAGAGGCTGACCGTACTCCACGTCCTCCTGGAGTGCCGGGAAGCCGAATCTGAGAGAAAGAGACATTTTCCCTTAGTATACCGGCAGCACATTCCTCTTCATCCTGCAATGTTTCTCGGTCCATAACCGCTTTTTAATATAGACACAGTCCTAGGTTCCCTCAGAGATGTGGTCTTACAAGTTATTAGTCGGATACATTCGTAGCGCTTCCTCTCTTTAAAGGATGCCGCTGGGATAGTTGTACTGTATAGCACGTGCCTCCAGGCTCTTGTGTTTCAAGGGTTCTGGTGAGGTAGTTGTGCTGTAGTTAATTTTTGAACCTTACATGTTCTTTATATCATATCATTTTCCCGCAATGCAGTGTAAGGCTCACAGTGCGCGTCATCAGGCATCGCCATAATCTTATAGAACGTAGATTTTACGCACTTTACAGCGACTACTTTTAGGCCCCTTTACAGCTAAGTCACATCTTCACAAAACACATCATTCCACCGAGAAATCACTAACACTGTCTTGGCGTTCTTTGGCCATACCTCGCCCTTGCGCCAGTAAAAACCACACACACAACCCAACTGTGTCAGGGAAATGTGAGTGATCCTGTCAATTTTAGATTTCTGAATGTATGAGGATGCTTCCAATCCAGCGAACACTTTTAGTGTTACGGTGTTTATTGTGATGCATAGTCACAGTTCTCTTAAGGTTTAATAACACACTGCATCTACTGTGCTTCACTTCTATTGCATTTACATTTGTCTGCTTATTCTATCAATTCACGGGTCGGTACAAAACATTATTCTCTGTATAACGGCATAGAGGTCCTGCTTTTGTCTGTAAGACTTCTGTCTCTGGCTTTTTCAAGCGAGCAGGCGATAGCTTCACTTACTTTTAAGGGAGAGGTGCTGTTTCGTCAGTTTCGATATTGAAGGGTGTTGACTGCCAGTGACACGCCTCGCCCAACATTGTAAGTGTACTGCTCTGTTTTCCATTTTCCGGCTGCAGAAATAAACTCAGTCTTTATCTGGTCTCCGAAGGAAGCAGTCATGCTTTTCTTCTGCGGCGATTCCCACTCCAGCCGTAAGGCATCATGCCATAGGTCCCACGTCCGGCCGCCCTATTCAGGCACTACAAAAGAGAGCTGTAAAATATTGTAAAGAAAACTTGTGAATATGTGTATGAGCAATAATATAGATTCTAGCATAAAATTTATTAATATATTTATATAACCGGAGTACAGCTAATCTTATCAACATTGTAGAAAGATAACAAAGCCATAAATTCTGATTTTGTAGTCAGAATCTTTGCGACCCTGCAGTAAAGTCATAAATGACGTCGCCACCCGACCACCTTTTCCAGTTTGTAATACATGCATTTTTCTAATTAATCTCAGCCAATATCCGATAGTACGTATAAGCCATAGATGAACGACAAAGAAATAAAAACGGGGTAAACGAACAAAATAGCAGAGGCCCTCAGGTCCCGTTTTTGAAGCTGGAAGGGCAGCCATGTTGGCATGCCATCTCCCATTGTGCCTTCAATCAGCTCGCCGGAGCTGAAAGGCGAGAGCTTTAAAATTGCATTGCTACGAGCCGCTGGAAGCGTGTACTGCTGATGCGCGTCAGAGCAAAGCGTACGAAACTTCTGTGACAGTTTTATCGGAACAGACCTGCTCCTTTGCTTTCCCATAGCTAATTGAAGCTGACGAAGGTGCGCTCCGTCATTACTTGAGTGCCTCTCTTGCTGGCTTAAACTCACACTCATAGATCCTAAACACAGCTTTCAAGCTTATACACCGCACTCCAAAGTTAGAGAAAGACACGGCCCGAAAAAGCTTATCTTACTTTTTAGAGGCCACGAGCAGCCGTGAGAGCTTCAAGAGCGCAGTTGCTATGACAACGTTGACATTTGGGTACCAGTCCCCGTGCTCCTTTGCGAAAAACACGTGACTTTAGCCACACTTTCTCCATCACGTCCGTACTCGCCAAGGCCTCTCATGATTTTCTTCTTCCATGGCTTCCAATATTGCTTATCTTAGGAACCTTAAAACATTGACCAGTTTCTACGAGCACGCCGTCAATTTGAATCACAGCAATAAATACGAATTTTCATTCCCGAAATTCGTTATTCCTTTTGTTACTCAACATATCCTCTAATTCGGCGTTTCCTCATGGTGGTTTAGCCACAAAAGCATCTGCTTTGCCATTTACCGCTATCTCTGCGACGCAAGAAGGCTGCGTTATTAATTATCTAAATAATAATTGTATAGTTCATGAAATCGCTGATTGCATGTTCGACATTATTCTAGTACAACCTAAAAAGAACAAAGAAATGACTGTTTATATGTACTTACAATTATTTTTATGTCTGTATCTGCAAGGTAAATCTATTTCCTAATTATCTTAAACGTTATATCTCACCCTGATGTACCTTTTCGTTTAGACAGTTCTCTGTCCGCCTTCCCATTATTCTTTTACCGGCGGAAACTGGGCCGCGTCCCCGTGGTGGATCAGTGCCGCACGTGACGAAGAAAGGTACTAACAATATTTTGAGGCGTTTCAGGTTCCATCGGACCCGGATGCTCGATATATTGCGCACATGTTGATTTAGAGGGACGCATTGAGTTTGCTCCACACAGGCGCCAGTATGTAGCTTTAGTGACGCTTTATTTAGCTAAAGCACACGGCAGTGTAGAGCATATCATACTCCTTAACGTTTTAAATAGCATGAGTTTTCGTCGGAACATATTAAATTGTATATATGAATTTCTAAGAAATGGAAAATTTTATTGTCCCTGACGTGGCTTGTTGATGCAAGAATATAATCAATCAAGAGGAGTTCCCAGGGATCATTTCTTTCTTCTACATTGCTTAACGTTTTTTAGCTCCGTTCCATTGTGCGACACCATACATGTATATTTCTTTTCACATCACATGATTTGAAGGCTGCCATTGAGTCCATATTCCACTGAAGCGGTCACCAATCCCTCATGTAATACGCCACACTGGGGCCTTTGAGGTAATAAAGAAATAAATAAATTTCTATGCAGACGACATAGGATTATTTGCGTCTGCGAGTGATATTAACTAATTACAAAGAACACTACAGTCGTACTTCAAGACTTGAAGCTTCGTTCAGAGAGATTTGAATGTCATTTAATGTTAACAAAAGTTCCTTGATTGCGCTCCCATTGAGTGTTCCGGTCAATACCTCTTTCAAATAACGTGAGGAAATAATTCCTCAAGTTAGCTTTATCAAATATCTAGGCGTAATTCACGACGAAATACTGAGCTGGTGAAGTCGCATTCATCATGTTAAATCTCGGGCTGACGCGCTGTTCGCATGATAAGGAAACTTGGCCGACATCACTCTGGGCTACACAGGGAAACTATAATAATGATTTATGACATCTACGTTCGATCGATACTGGAATTTGGGTGCATGGCCCAAGATACAAGATTAACCCGCTGGTTCTTCTAGATCGAGAGACTCTTCGGAATGGTCTTGGTTTACCAAAGTTTGTTGCTCACAATGTTTTATATCAAGAATCACGATTGCTTCCTCATCTCTCCCGCTTCCGCATTCTAACAGTAAGAACGTAATTAAACATTTATGAATCTTTAAGACGATGACAAATTTTTTCGTGAGATGAGGGCATTTTTCGATGTGATTTGTACCCGCTTGCATGAGCCTCACGTTTTCTTTGTGCAAGCTGAGCTAGATCTATTAAATTATAATGTACGGGAGATTATTTGCCCAGACGAGGCTGTGCCTATTATAAAGGTTGAATTTGATGGTATATTTCCATCAAATGCCAAACTGTTGCATATTACATATTTAAATCTTATGCTACTAGGTCATTTCACACAATTTGGAATATATCGTGTGATCGCGACTGATGCGTCAATGAGTGAGGAGATAGTGGGTGTGGGTATTTTCTCCGAGTCATTATCATGGTCATATTAATTACGCGCTGTGGATTGCACACCATTTTTTCTGGCTGAACTATCAGCCTGTATCTTAGCTTTTCAAAAACTTCATTCAAATGATTCAATAGCGATTATGTTGACTGTTTCATTGTCGGCATACACATCTCTCACTTAATCTTCAGGCACTATTATTGTCAATACATTTAAATTATTAACCCCTCCAAGCTTAAGCTTGGTGCGGTTTTTGTGGCTTACACGCCACGGGGATATTCATAAATGAAATGGCAGACCCAATTGCGCGGACATTACGTGATGGGCCAGTTATGTCCGTTATGCCTACTTCGGCTTACGTCACTGCGGCTAGGTTTAGACTTTTTTTTCTTTTACAAGAGTCTACAAAACTGAAAACACAAATGTCGAAATTTAATCGTTTGTCTTTTCATGCGACAATAAATGATGCCCAACACGCAAATTATAGGTGTTCATAGCAAAATAACGATGCCGAATCCCATCATTCAATTTTTACCTTTACAGTTCCGGTTTGGCACCGTCAGCTCTGTGTGCTACCTGCCAGGAGCCCGAAAACATTGATCACTTACTACTGGCATGTCGTCAATTTACAAATTAGGGGAATAAATTTCGAATTTTTATCGCGCGACGCCTCACGCGCTACTGCGGCAGCTGGTGCTCCCTTTCGACCACTCTGCTCCATAGAGGCGCGCTCGTCCCCGGCGTTTCGGCACACTTTGAACGATTGCATTGAAGGAGTGGATGCTGCGCGAAAATTTGGCAATTGTCTACGAAGGCATAAGCATTCTTTGACACTGAAAGACCATGGATAGACACGCATTAGCTAGGAATAGCAAGAAATCAAAACTAGGCAAAGACGATGTCATAGCCGAGAAAAACAAAGAATACGCATTAGTAGAGGATTAACGAAATGTCTGTGGCGTCCTTTTTCCAACTAAGGTAGCTCTGACCACACAGCAGAACCAAATTATGCAATACTTGGCAGATTTTATAATATATGCCAGTGTAAACTATTGATAAGCGAATGCGTTATCTATTTTGCGGAAGAATTAGTCCGTGTGGTGTATAATGACGAAATCTCCGTTCTAACAGCAGCTGCGGATGCTGCAACCGTTCAAGTAGCCCTTCCCCATGTTCGTTCATTGCACGGAACTAAAGCAGAATCTGTCGGTTTTTTTTTATTTGCAAACTTGTATAACGCCCGCCCCAAGCATACTTCCTATTGCAACCTGCTGGATCAGCACGAAAACAGGCTCAAAGAAAACAGAACATGAAAAGGTGTACATCAATTTTGTATGCTCCTGTATGTCTTAATACATGAAAATGGTTTCCGGTTGTCAACGAAGCTCTAAGCGGGTCAGGAGCGAGCGCCAGCACGTGCGCAAACCGAATTACCAGGAAGGCTTCTACAGTCGTTGCAGTGGCAGGAGCTCGTCAGGCAATTCCACTGGGGATTTATCCAAACATTGAGACTCGCTGCAGGCAGCTGTAATTAGCTGCGACGTGAAAGGATAAGAAAGTAGAAAGCAGGACGCTTATACGATCAAGTGAAAGTATGGAGGACACTTAAGCTTCGCCTTTATGTGTGGAAAGTGATAACCTTCAAAGATCCCTGATTGCTTCCCACGCTTCCGGGCAACTGCGGCTTATACGTAACCGTAATGTTTACCGGGAAGCGCTCGCGACAAGATCTATGCACGAAGGGGAGACAGGTCTGCTTCTGTTGCTTCGCACTTTTGATATTTCAGTCTGGGAAGGTTTACCATGTTTTCAAGAAAGGCTCCCAATTACAGATAGATAATTATCCTCCCATATTCTTAACTTTTTGTTCCTATAAACTGCTTGAGCATGTAAAATACATAAATGACTTTCTATCGCAAAAAAACGTAATAACTGACGCACAGCATGGTTTCCGGCATCGATACCCCGCAGTCACTCAAATAATCGCTATGGTTCATGATTTTTCAAGATTGTTTACCACGGCGGCCAGGTTGACCTTAATCTACTACACTTTTCCAACGAGAAGAAAGGGGTTAACCGAGGGGCCCGATTTTTAATAATTGTATCTTGAGAAACCAACAATGACACCAAGAATATTGCAGGGGCATTGACTTGTACTTACTAATTGAATTATTGAAATGATAAAGTAATGGCAATGAAAGTGGATGAAAAAACAACTTGCCTCAAGTGGGGAGCCATCCCACGTCTTTGCATTCCGCGTGTGATGTTCTCGAGGGCATTGCACGCGTTTCGAATGGGTTTCGGGCTGTAAGCAACGGTACCGCTTGCATGAGCAGTCGGGCCACGCGCGTGGAGCGCACCTCCACGGGAATATCTTGAAAGATGGCTTCTATGATTAGTTATTCACAAAAAACGACGCCTTCCTATAGAAAATACGCATGCTTGCAGGCGCGGCTGCTAGAGGCGCTGTTCGGCAGTCTCCCTGTCCTTCCTATCTGCTCATCCATCAGAGAGCCAAATGAAAATTCAACATGTCAAAAGCATCTGTGGTAATCAGCTACAATGAGTAGAAAAAAAGCTTTGCTAGGCATTACGTATTTGTGGGCCCGAAATAATTTCACAAGAAAGAATCAAGAGTTCATGGAATGGGTAAATGATGATATTACTGATATTAAGGGTTTCAGGAATGATCCAGAAATTATCCTATTAGGAGGCATGAACGCGCACATACAGGATCTTGACGGCTATACCGAGAACAACGGAAACTGAATGCTACAACTTTGTGAGCAACCTTGTTCTGCACAGAGGATACTTGAAGAAAAGAGCGCTACGAAGACGCGGACTAAAAGAGGAACATGTTCGCCTTGTCCGTCGTACATGTTGCTCTTTTCGCCCGCGTCCTCATAGCGCTTTTTTCTTAGAGTATGCAAAACCAACTCGCCCACATCAAGCTTCTTCTGCACAGAAGGACTCAGAGGGCCCAATTGGCTTTAAGCATGACGTCGTTTGTAGTTCATCGCTCGCCGTGCCTTGTTCCACATGTCCTTTTCCCTGAAACTTGTGTGGCATGGTAACTACGGCATTAGTTGTTCCGGTAGTTTCGGTAGTTCCCGTAGTTTCGGTAGTTTCGGTAAGCGGGAACGGCAAATCACGTGGGAAGGAGGAAACCGGCAATCGATCATTGATTACTGTCTGATGAGAAAAGGAATTCATGATAAGTTAAAGCAAACGGTCATCGGCGAGGAAGGGTACAGCAGAATATAGGGAGTGATCGTAAACGCATCATTTTGAAGATGGCATATTTAGTTGGGAAAGAGAGAAAGGAGTAGAAAATGACCAGTCTAAATTTGAACCCTGAAAAAATAAGAAATATAGTCACGAGAGTCGAGGAAGAACTTGGCGAATGCCCAAGAGGGGGAGTATAGTGAGCTTCGAAGTATAATATTGACAAAAAAAAAACGGAAAAAAAAGAACACCTTCGGTGGAAAGAAAAAGAGAAACCGGAAATCTTGTGGAACAGGGAGATACGACATACGATTGCCGAAGGATGGAAATTATCCCGAGCGCAGTCATGCAAAAAAATTGAACTTGCCACAGGATGAAGTAACCAGTAAATGGGAAATATACCGGGAGAAGAAATCCATGGCTGAAAGACTGGTGGAAACAAAATTAAAAGGTGAAAATGAACGTTGGCTGTCAGAAATACGTGAGAAAAAGAAGGCCACACCTAAAAGATATTGGAACCACGTACACTTATAAGGCAGGAAGTCTGGGACAATGAAAGAAGAGATCCTAGACGAAAATGGAAAGAAGCTCACATTGAGAGAGATTTACCTAGGAAATACCCTTTTCGTTGAGTGGGAAGGGATGAGGAGCGAGGAGAAAGTTGATATGAACAAGCGACTGAGGCAGGGGTGCCCTTTATCCTCACTGCTGTTTATGATGTACATGTTGAGGATGGATAGGGCGCACGAAGGAAGTATTAGTGTGTTTAATCTCTCATACAAACAGACGGGTACAGTAGTAGAGTCGCCACTTCCAGGTTTATTTTATGCGGACGACATTGTGTTGCTAGCTAACAAGCAGATATTTACAACAGCTGGCTAATATCTGTGGATAGGAAGGTAAAAATTTAGGTTTGAAGTTTAGTGTTAGAAAATCAGGTGTTATGGTAATCAATGAAAACGGCGAACCTACAGTGGCAATACAAGGCCAGGAAATACCTCAAGTAAAAACATATAGGTACCTTGGCACATGGATAAACAAAGGCAATAGGTATATGAAAACACAGCAAGAAAACAATAACAGTAAAGGGAAAGAGAAATGCAGCCATAATGAAACACAGAGTGCGATGGGGATACAATAGGTACGAGGCGTTCGTGGATATGCGGAAAGTTGTAATGGTTCCAGGACTTACTTTTACAAATGCGGTTGTTTGCTTGAAATCAGGGGTTTAATCAGGACTTGATGGCAATGTAAAGTCAGTGGGACGACTAACATTGCGCACTCACTACACGATTAGAAATGAAGCTGTGCAGGGTGATATGGGCTGGACAAGTTTCGAGGTGAGGGAAGGTCACAGTAAAATTGATTACGAAGAAAGACTAAGGGATATGTAAGAAAGTACATGCGCTGGGAGAGTTTTAAGGTATTTGCACTGAAAAAACAGATTCGCGGCGATGGAAAAGAACTATAAAGCGTACTAGCAAGTTTGCCGCCTGTAAGGTGAGCAACGTAGCAACAAATAACGTCCAGCGGCGTCAGAGAGGCAGAAATAATCTCATGGGTGGCGGCAATAGAAATCCAACCTGCCCTGAGTAACTATACTTAAGAGGAAGAAACGAAAACAGGAAAGAAACAATTTGTGATAACTCAAAGGGACGCTCATTACTTTTTGAAGCAAGATCAGGATGCCTTAGAACACGCAAATATAAATCGAGATATATAGTAAATAAGCATCTGCTTCCTGCGTTAAACCTAGGGAAACGACACAGCATGTTTCTTAAGAATGTGAAGATACCTGCCCATTGGTTGATTTAGGCACCACTGGCCTCCTTGAAGCCCTTAGTTTCAGCGAGAGCAGGGGGAGCGCAAACATGTCCGCAATAGAGTTTAGTAAGAGACGATTCGAAGAACAGTGCAAGTAGAGAAACGACAAAAAACGGTGACGTACAAAAATAAAGTCAACAATACGGGGTCAGAATATTTGGTTACGTGAAATAATCGTGATGGTTGTTTTTTTAATCTTTTTTGAACTAGGCAGGACAGTAGACAGTATAATAGCAAGAGCTTGGTGGCGCAACCCACCGTCCAGTTCTCTAAGGAGACGCTCATACCATCCATCCATCCATCCATCCATCCATCCATCCGTCCATCCGTCCGTCCGTCCGTCCGTCCGTCCGTCCGTCCGTCCGTCCGTCCGTCCGTCCATCCATCCGTCCGTCCGTCCGTCCATCCATCCATCCATCCATCCATCCATCCATCCATCCATCCATCCATCCGTCCGTCCGTCCGTCCGTCCGTCCGTCCGTCCGTCCGTCCGTCCGTCCGTCCGTCCATCCATCCATCCATCCATCCATCCATCCATCCATCCATCCATCCATCCATCCATCCATCCATCCATCCATCCATCCATCCATCCATTCATCCATCCATCAACCGATCAGTCCTGTATGGTGTGCAGCATGGCGACGCAGAACTACAAGCGCAAAGTCAGAACGGCTGAGATAATCTCATCGGTGGCGCCGATGGAAAAAAACCTGGTATGAGTAACTCCTTAAGAGGAAAAAATGAAATCATCAAAGGAACAATTTGTGATAACTCAAAGGGAAGCTCATTACATATCGAAGCGTGACTAGGTTGTGTTAGAACACGCACTCATAAAGCGAAATACTAGAAGGAAGAAAAAGAAGCATGTGCTTGCTGCGGTAAGGCTACGGAAACGATGGAGCATGTTTTACTAGACTGTGAAGAGATCTGCCAAGCAGTCAATCTAGGCATCGTAGCCTCCTTGAAGCCCTTGGGGTCGCAGAGAGCAGGCGGAAAGTCAACAAGTCCGCAACGGAGATTAGTAAGCGGAGATTGGAAGATTGGTGGCAGAAAAGCGACGAAACGACAAAGAACAAAGCGTGTAAAAACAAAGTTCGCAAAAGGGGTTCAGAAAGTTTGGTTATGAGAATGCCCTCTGGTTTTTTTTTTCCTACCTTTTTTTTCTCTTTTAGCATAGCTAGGACATTAGGCAATATAATAACAAGACGTTGGTGGCGCAACCCATCACCTCGTTCCGAAAAGGACACTCGTAGCATCTATCCATCCATTCATCCTAATTCCTATTCATGGGCATTGACTTGGGGGATGGCATACGTAAGTGAAGTCGCAGCACGCAGAACTCGGTGTTGGCCTATGTCCCGAGACAAGAGATTTCCTGACAACTTAGCTTGACGGGCAAGTGACCACAGCGGTGCCAGAGATTCAGGCGAACAGCGCACGTCTCTGTGTTCTCCACCCTACAAACGCCGTCGGTTCTCTTGTGGGGTCAGGAGGTGGTGAGCGTGGGCACTTGGGCGTGCCTGTTCTGCACTGGTGTTGTTATCAAGTGCATATTAGCTAGCGTGTGTTCCGCCGGATGGAAGGAGTATGTCCAGCGGCAATGTTGGTTCTCGGCTGAACAACAGAAAAGGGGGAATAACCGGTGTTCCTATGGCGCGAGGAATAATACGCAAATGTGACATAGGGTAGAGCACGCCCCAAGCGGTATATTCGGAAAGCATATCTGTAAGGGCTCGATTTAGAGGCTTCGTGAGACCATTAGTTTGTGGATCACAGATACAGTCAGATCGTGTATGATTGAGGAAGACTGCAGAATGTCGGCGATGACTTTTGAAAAGAATGTTTAGCCTCGGTCTATGAGCAGTTGGCGCCGTGTACCGTGTTGCAAAATCACGTCGTGTAAGCAAGCATGTGCTTGCTGCGGTAAAGCTACGGAAACAATGGAGCATGTTTTACTAGAATCTGAAGATATCTACCAAGCAGTTAATCTAGGCATCTTAGCCTCCTTGAAGCCCTCTTGGAAGCGCTCTGGTGATTGCGTAGTGCGTGGCGTAACTGTCGTCACAGCGACTCACTTGTTTGCAAGAA
Source organism: Dermacentor andersoni (assembly GCF_023375885.2). Lineage (NCBI taxonomy): Eukaryota > Metazoa > Arthropoda > Arachnida > Ixodida > Ixodidae > Dermacentor > Dermacentor andersoni. The sequence goes on from NC_092818.1 coordinate 21,847,276, forward strand.
ATCGATAGAAGGAACGGACCAATTGAATCCAAGCCAACGCGAAAGAACGGCTCCGAAGGGACATCGAGTGTTAGAACGTACACGGCAGGGAGCATCGATGGCATTTTTCGGCGCTGGCATTTTTCACACGCCGCATGGGTTGCTGAGAGCCGTCAAGGAGAGCGGACGTGTTGCACGTCGGCTCAGCCAAATCGATGTCCTATCGCCAAACATTTACTCTAGGAACACCAGAAACCAGTTAGACTGCCTCCGTAATGTTATCAGGAACCCAAGAACGCGATTCCTATCCAGTTGCGCCAATTTCTGGCAGTTCTACGGGACTTTGTATGCGGCCGCCATGGCTATCCTACGGGTCTGCAACCCATACAGCATACCAGAAATGGGGCTTTGGACTACGGAGACGACAGTTCTTGATGAAATTATGTAGTATAACATCCAGAAAAGTTAGAACTGTGGGAGCGAGCAACCTCGAGGAGCGCCCTTTCCGAACAGCATAGAAGCAGCATGATGGCGGCAGTGACGGCCACGCCACAGCTTCGGCGCTTGGCAAGCACAAAGTAAGCGATAGAAGCCACAAGTTAAACCCAGATTCTGAGGGAACGACGCTGTAATCATCACCAATACAAAGACAATTCTCAACCTCACACAATTTCAATCAATCAATCAATCAATCAATCAATCAATCAATCAATCAATCAATCAATCAATCAATCAATCAATCAATCAATCAATCAATCAATCAATCAGTCAATCAATCAAACAAACAATCAAACAATCTTTATCTGGGACATAAATACAATGTTGTAGGTATGTACACGAGGCGTGGCAAAAGGGAAGACGCATGTTTCCTGACAAGGCCTTCGCCTCGGCAGTACACATCAGACAGCATTTGCACTAAACCAAATGCAGTGTGCAATCATATAACAGCAAACAAGTAGAACAAAACAGATATAATACATAGGGAATAGAAGCAAATGTACACTTGACATACATAATAATGAACTGAACACACAAAGAGTTACAAGTCATACAAGGTAGTGCAATACTATAGTGTCACTATATAAATATCAATTAAAGGGATGAATGCACTACATATATGCACTACATAAATGATGAATTTCATTACCTATTACGTACAGGTCAAGCACCAAATAAAATCATATAGGATCGGGTATATTTAACAATAGTAGCTTTATTTTCCTTTTCTAATGCCAAATAGTTTTACTGTTGAGAGAGTTATCAATTAAAGAAGGATGTCTGTTATAAATGCATATTATTTGGTTATGTATTGTTTGGGTACCATAGTTGGTCCGGGGTCTATGTCCAACTAAAATATTCTTACGTAAATTATATACTACATCCCGCTTTAAATATTTTCGAAGAAATGTATGTATTCTTGATTTGACAATAAAGAAAAACTCCTACGAAGAAACTGTAAAGGTCGGCGTAAGGTAATACATTTAGAATCTGGAATATGCAGCTGTCCGGTACAGATATTGAAGAACATAGTAAAGCCACGCCTCTTTTTTGGAGTGCGAAGAGCCGGTCCCAGTCAGTCTTGTTGCCTAATCCCCAAACTAAATGACACTACCCAAGATGTGAATGAATTAGTGGAAAATATAATTGTTTCTTCAAACACATCGGTATAAGACGTTTCGGCCGATACATCAAGCCTATGGACCAAGATACCTTGAAACGTACATGGTTGACATGATCGGACCAGCGTAAATCTGATTTGAAGCAAACCCCAAGGAATCGACAGCCGTTTGTTAACATGATTTCAGAATTGTTGATGCCTAACTTGAGATTATGGTGTAGGGGTTTATATTCCGGAGCGAAAATCATATATTTTGTTTTGATCACATTAAGTGCTATTTCATTATTATTCAACCATACATATAACTCGCTAAGCCAGGCATTAGCTTGTGATTCCAGCAAGGCAAGATCAGGTCCGGAAAAGGAAACATTTGTATCATCTGCGTAAATAAGGATATGTGGGGTTAAAGGTATAATTACAATATCATTTATTCAGATAATAAAGAGCAAAAGACCAAGAATTTATCCCTGAGGTACACCATATTTTATATTGCCTGTGTCTCAGACAAAGTTTCGTGAAGTTGTTTGTACTGTTTTGTTCCACTGAAGTAATGTTCTATATGTTTGCTAGAGAGTCCACGAATTCCGTATGTTTCTAGCTTTTTAGTATAGTATTTCAAGTTTAATGGAACCAAACACTTTGCGGAAATGAATAAAACTACCAATAGTATACAGCTTCCTTTCAAAGTTTGAAAGTATGTTATCTCTAATATCTAATAGAGCTGCTTCAGCTGATTTTCCCGTTTGATATCCGTACTGCTGTTTACAAATTACGTTTATATGCTTTAAAAAGCAGTTGATCCTTTCGTAAATTACTCTCTCAACAATTTTAGAAAAAAAGTGGCAATACAGAAACTCGTCTATGATTGTTAAAGTCGTTTTTGTTGCCACCTTTAAAAATCACTGTAACACGTGCAAGTGACAATCTGTCGGAGAATATGCCTGTAAGAAGCATTCTGTTTCATATATAGGTAGGTGGACTGACAATAAAATCAATGGCGGCTTTGATCAGAATTGACAAATACCGTCGTCTCCAGGCGAACAATAGTTTTTTAAAGCTTTCATTAGGTTTGTAATTTCTTCTTCAGATGCAGGCGTTAGAAACAACGAATCACTGTAAGTTGGAAAAATATACGATTGGATAGACTTCGATGACTGTACACATTCAGAGTTATTGAAAGCGCCGGCATCCAAGCAGTGCGTGTTAAACTGGTTGGCAAGCAATTGGCCAGCGCAAACAGTTCGATTTACGATTAACTCAGAAGGCAAAGATGCATTTCTTCCGGCTACAAGTTTATTAAATTCTGGCCACACTGATTTGGGACTGTGGATCACTAATAAAAAACTGTTTTCGTAATAATCAGATCTTGCTTTCTTGAAGCCGATATTGAGCCCGTTGCGGAATTTTTTGAATTCTGCGTGGTCATCACGATATTCTTATTTTTAGGAACCGAGAGAATGATCGATTTTTTAAATAAGACGCTTACACAAATCTTTTGTAATCCATGCCTTTTTTGCTTTTCTGTGCTTTCAGACAAAAACGGGGGGAATTGCATGGTCATTATTATGGAGGATTTTTTCTGAGAACACGTCATACGCCTTAGACGGATTAGTTTCCCTGTACACCTCAGCCCAGTTAGTCTCAGCCATCAAAGAACAAAATCTGGCTACGTTCAACTCATTCACGATTCGTCGCTTATATTTGCTTTCACTGAAATGTTTCTTTAGTGCAAATTGTGCAAAAAAAAGGAAAATGATCACTTATTTTAGACATAAATACCCCGGACAAGATCTTGTTTAAGAAAAATCTTGTAAAACAAAATCTGAGTAACGTTTCACAATACCCTGTAACTCGTGTGGGACAATCGATAACATATTCACAACCATATGAGAGTGTTAATTCAAGTAACTTCACCTGGTTAGGGTTATTTTTCTTGAGGTCAATATTTGTATCACGGAATATTATAGTTTCCCATTTATTATTGCTTGCGCGTTCAAGAAAAGACTGTATGAATTCAAAAACAAGTCTGTTGTGCTACTAGGGGGACGGTAGATTAGGAGTATCGCGACATTGTGGTGTAATAAGGCGACAGCCTCAATGTCTTCCTGTAAGACAGTGTAGTCAAACAAAACATCATAGGAGAGGCTTTTTTTTTCAACCTATAAACTAACTCCTCCTCCACGTTTATCTTCTCTGAACACAGAAATCTTCTCAAAGCCTGGAAACTGCGTAATATCGGCATCATAGGAGTACCAAGTTTTGGAAAAACTAATAATGTCTAATGTACAACCTATTTGCTGAATTTTGGCCTATAAGCGGACGCATCGTGGAACGCCTCGCACATCGCGGGCATCAGTGGCAGCAGCGTGTCCCTCCAACCACGCTGATGCTGTCTACGTGCACGCGGCATCACTATATCAAGCCTGATTCTGCAAGTTGTCTGCATTGGCACCGACATCCCCGTCGCAGCTGATAGCCTGCGGCGACCAACCTGCGACCACTGCCCCACCCATGTTGACTGCCATACAAGCGTACGCATAGTCGAACGCTGCGCACATCGCAGGCAGCAGTGGCAGCAGTGTCCCTGCGGGGTTGCTGATACCGTCTTACGTGCACGCAGGGCAGTTCAAACTTTAGTTAACCTTGTTATTGCCTTGCTTGCTGCTGCCCCTGCTGCCCTATATATATATATATATATATATATATATATATATATATATATATATATATATATATATATATATATATATATATATATATATATATATATATATATATATATATATACAGGTATTGTTCGGTTGTTAGTTCTCTCAAACTGAGTGTTTTAGCAATGGCCTTCGAGGCAACCGATACCTGCCTATTGTGTTATGAACATTTCGCCAAAGGTGACGAAGTTCTGACATGTGCTGAGTGCGCTCAATGTTACCACCTGGGTGAATGCGCTGGCATGTGCGAACGCATTTTCAAAACTAAAGAAGAGGAAGCTAAAAACATCTCAGATGCCCTACATGTCAGCTTTCTCGTAATGCTCAAGGGTCACACCAAATTCCCTCTACTTTGCCCATTAACACAAGCAACTAGCACAATTAAGTAAGAGTTTACGAAAGTCTCAAAATTGGGAAGCTTAAGAGAGACAGTAACTGCCCTAGAGGGGTCTGTTCAGCACATGTCGGACAAGTTTGACGGGCTACTGCAGACGTTATCCAAACATGAGAGCGAAATCGAACAGCTTCGCAAGAGGGTCGAGACTCTTGAAAACAGCCAAGAGAAAAATACTGTTGAAAAACTAACTCAAGAACTCAACGATCTTCAACAGTACACTAAGCGTGAGAACCTGGAAATTCATGGCTTACCATTCGCAGAAAAAGAAAACCTGTTGGACAAAATTAACGACCTTGCGCAGAAGCTCTATCTGTCGCACTTGACAGATAGTGACGTTGTCATTTCGCATCACCTCCCGCCGCGCCCGAACAAGCTACCGATCACACTAATCCGATTTTCGAGGCGAACGGTGAAGGCAGCGTGGTGGGCAAAACGGGATAAATTGAAGAAGTGCGCAAGCTCTTTAAGAGGAAGCTTTAGCTTGGGCGCTCCTATCTAAATACATGCAAAAGGAGAATTCGTTTTTCTCGGCAACCACTGCACCAAATTTGACGTGGTTTGCTGCATTTAAAAGGAAAACTTAAAATCTAGTGACTATTGGTTTCGAATTTGCGATTTAGGTTGTCAATCTTTTATAAAAATTGGCAAAAATCGCAAATTTTCAGAAAACGAAACTATCAAGTTTACAACTCCGTAACCGAGCAAGAAAAAATGATATCGCAATTCTGTGAATTGTATCTGATAGCACATCTAAAGCGGACAAAATTGATATGTTACACATGAACCTCAAAAAACGTGTCAATGTGTTATTAGAACGTTTGCAGAACCCTCGTAAATAACGTAACAAATTGATGTAAGATGTAAAATGACATATCAAATTTGTCCGCTTCGAATGGTCTAATGGATGCCGTTTACAGAATTGCGATATCTGTTTTTGATGCAGAGCTATTAGTTTGTAAACTTCGTGCTTCTATTTTTTTCAAACTTCTGAATTTTTGAAAATCTTTTTAACAAAATTGAAGCCCTAAATCAAAATTGCGCTTCCAACAGTCACTACTAGAATTTAACTTTCCCTCTCAAATGCAACAAATTTCATTAAACTCGGTCCAGGGGTTATCTCAGAAAAACGTTTTTTGCCTTTTTACATGTATTTGAATAGGCCGCGTCGGAGTTGGGCCCGAGCTAAAGCTTCCTCTTAAGTTTTTCCGATAACCACTGCCAGGAATAAGAGCCTTCTATGGCTCGCTAAGGCTAAGCCAGGCGTACTAAACTACATGTTTGTGGGGTGCTTTTAGGGAAAGGTTCTTGCAAAAAAAAAAAAAAAAGCAAGGCACGCGAGCCATGCGGATTGCTTGTGAAAGTGATCTGGAAAAAATGGTTGTGTCAGTGTAGACGCACCGCTTGCACATTTGTTTGTAACCTGTCACTATCATGGGATCCTACCTTACACTGAATTGCTTTCATAACTTCATAAGCAGCAATAATTATTCTTCTGAACAAGCACTTCTATGTCACCTCAATGCACAAAATCTACGAAACAAAGTACATGAAATTGAAGCCGATCTTCAGCAGATAAGTTGCACATTTGACATTATTAGTTTTTCCGAAACTTCGCACTCCTATGATGCCGATGTTACGCAGTTTCCGCGATAGGAGAATATTTGTGTTCAGAGAAGATAAACGTGGAGGAGGAGTTAATTTATATGTCAAGAAAAGCCTCTCCTATGACGTTTTGTTTCATTACAATGTCTTACAGGAAGACCTTGAGGCTGTCCCCATATTACACCACAATGTCGCGATACTCCTAATCTACCGTCCCCCTAGTAGCATACCAGATTTAGTTTTTGAATTCATACAGTCTTTTCTTGAACGCGCATGCCTTACTAAATGGAAACTATAATCTCCGGTGACCTAAATATTGATCTCAGGAAAAATACCTCCAACCGGGTGAAGTTTCTTGAATTAATACTCTCATACGGTTGTGAAAATGTTATTGATTGTCTAACGCGAGTTACAGAGTATTCTGAAACGTTACCGACTTACGTTTTACAAGCTTTCCCTCAGACAAGATCCTGTCCGGGGTATTTATGTCTAAAAGAAGTGATCATTTTGGTTTTTTTTTTTGCACAATTTCCACTAAAGAAACATTTGAGTCAAAGCAAATATAAGCGACGAATCGTGAATGAGTTCAACGTGGCCAGATCTTGTTTTTGATGGCTGGGACTAAGTGGGCTGAAGTGCGCAGAGAAATGAATCCGTCTAAGGCGCATGATGTGTTCTTAGAAAAAATCCTCCATAAATATAAGCAGGCATTTCACACATTTTTGTCAAAAAGCACAGGAAAGCGGAAAAGGCGTGGATTACAAAAGATCTGTATAAGCGTATTATAAAAAAAAATCGGTTATTCTCTCTCGCTAAAAACAAAAAAATCTTGATCTTCTCGCAGAATTTCAAAATAGGTCTCGCAACAGGCTGAATATCGACCTCAAGAAAGCAAGATCTGATGATTACGAAAACGAGTTTTTATTAATGGTGCACAGCCCCAAATTGGTGTGGCAAGAATTTAATAAACTTGTAGACGGAAGAAAAGCATCTTTGCCTTCCGAGTTAATCATAAATTGAACTGTTTGCTCTGGCTAGTTGCTTGCCAGCCAGTTTAAAAAGCACTTTTTGGATGCCGGCGCTTTCAATAACTCTGAATGTGTACAGTCATCAAAGTCTATTCACTCGTACATTTTTCCAACTTACAGTGATTCGTTGTTTCTAACGCCTGCATCTGAAGAAGAAATTACAGACCTAATGAAAGCTTTAAAAAACTATTGTTCGCCTGGAGACGACGGTATTTGTCAATTCTGATCAAAGCTGCCATTAATTTTATTGTCAGTCCACTTACCTATATATGCAACAGAATGCTTCTTACAGGCATATTCTCCGACAGATTGTCACTTGCACGTGTTACAGTGATTTTTAAAGGTGGCAACAAAAACGACTTTAACAATCATAGACGAGTTTCTGTATTGTCACCTTTTTCTAAAATTGTTGAGAGAGTAATTTACAAAAGAATCAACTGCTTTTTAAAGGATATAAACGTAATTTGTAAACAGCAGTACGGATATCAAACGGGAAAATGAGCTGAAGCAGCTCTATTAGATATTAGAGATAACATACTTTCAAACTTTGAAAGGAAGCTGTATACTATTGGTAGTTTTATTCATTTGCGCAAAGCGTTTGGTTTCATTAAACTTGAAATACTACTAAAAAGCTAGAAATATACGGAATTCGTGGACTCTCTAGCAAACATATAGAACATTACTTCAGTGGAACAAAACAGTACAAACAACTTCACGAAACTTTGTCTGAGACACAGGCAATATAAAATATGGTGTACCTCCGGGATAAATTCTTGGTCTTTTGCTCTTTATTATCTGAATAAATGAAATTGTAATTATACTTTTAACCCCACATATCCTTATTTACGCAGACGATACAAATGTTTCCTTTTCCGGACCTGATCTTGCCTTGCTGGAATCACAAGCTAATGCCTGGCTTAGCGAGTTATATGTATGGTTGAATAATAATCAAATAGCACTTAATGTGACTGTGATGTTATTGGGGCCGGATCACTCCATAAAAAGGGAGAAACAGAACGCGGAAGCACAAACACACATCAGACTTGTACTGGCGCACACAACACAGATAACGGCACACACACATGACAGTTCCCCAAAATGCCTCATAGACGACATGCATTATATCTATGGATCAGTGGATTATAAGTGCCCTAGAGTTCCGGCGGAAGCATGTGTCGCCGTGTCGGAGACCGTGGAACCGATGTCGGCCAGCGGGGTCGGACAGCAGTGTCGGCCGGCAGGGTCGGACAGCCGGGTCGGACAGCCGTGTCGGACAGCCGTGTCGGACGGCCGGGTCGGACAGCCGGGTCGGACCACCTCGCGGGGCTCAGGTGGCCCTGCGCAACAGTCGATAGACGGGAGCCTCCGCGTGCCCGGTTTCCCTCCGGTGGGGTATGCGCTCGGGAACCCACGGCCGCTGTCACTGGGTCGCGTCCACAGCTGACGGGGTAGCCCTGTGGCCGCTCACCCGAACGCTCGATCGCCCCGGTTCGGGACCGCCAGCTCTCCTGGACCAGTTGCTCAGCGGAAGAGTGGGGCGAGGTAACCTCCAAGCTGGCGACAGCGTTGACTCGGGTGTGGCGTATTCGCCCGGGCGGCGATAGCTCCTATTGGCCAGACGCCCAGGGAGGAAGCTGTTTTCCGTCGAACGCCGAACCTTGCGCACTGCTCACGCCCCGGGGGCACAGGCCACACTTCCTCGCGCCACGCTTTTTGAGGCGCCACTGCCGCCGCTCCCAAATTGGTGTCGATGATGATGATGGCTCTCTTGCGGGTATTTGCAAAGAGTCGCTGTCTTCTTTGCCACCGTACGGCGCACTGCCTTGATATGTTTATACTTACCACTCCCGCGCACAATATATTATCACAGTGACCAAAACAAAATATATGGTTTTCGCTCCGAAAAATAAACCCCTACACCATAATCTCAAATTAAGCATCAACAATTCTGAAATCATGTTAACAAGTGGCTGTCGATTCCTTGGGGTTTGCTTCAAATTAGATTTAAGCTGTTCCGATCATGTCAACCATGCACGTTTCAAGGTATCTAGGTCCATAGGCTTGATGTATCGGCTGAAACATCGAATACCGATGCGTTTGAAGAAACAATTATATTTTTCACTAATTCATTCGCATCTTAGGTACTGTCAATTAGTTTGGGGATTAGGCAACAAGACTGACTCTGACCGGCTCTTCGCCCTCCAAAAAAGAGCTGTGTGTTTAGTATGTTCTTCAAATCTGTACAAGACATTTTCCAGATTCTAAAAATATTACCTTACCTCGACCTTTACAGTTTCTTCCTAGGAATTTTTGTTTATTGTCAAATCAAGAATAACTACATACGTTTCTGCGAAAAATATTTAAAGCGGCATGTAGTATATCATCTACGTACAAATATTTTAGTTGGACATAGACCCAGGACCAACTATGGTACCCGAACAATACATAATCGCCCAATATCCCTTTGTAACAGGCATCCTTCTTTAATTGATCACGCTATGAACAGTAAAACTATTTGGCATTATTGCTGACTTTATTTTTGTACGTCTTCGTTTTTTGTCATTTCCCTACTTGCACCGGTCTCCGAATCGTCTCTTACTAAACACTACTTCGGACATGTTTGCGTTCCCCCTGCTCTCGCTGAACGTAAGGGCTTCAAGGAGGCCAGTGGTGCCTAAGTCAACCGCTGGGTAGACGTCTTCACATTCTAATAAAACATGCCGTGTCGTTTCCCTAGCTTTACCTCAGGAAGCCCATGCTTATTTCTTATATCTCGATTTATAATTGCATGTTCTAAGGAACACTGATCTCGCTTCAAAAACTAATGAGCTTCCCTTTGAATTACCAAAATTGTTTCTTTCCTGTTTTTGTTTCTCATGGCAGGTTGGTTTCCCATTGCCGCCACCCATGAGATTATTTCTGCCTCTCTGACACCGCTGGACGTTATTAGTTGCTGTGTTGCTCACCTTACAGGCCGCAAACTTGCTGGTAAGCTTCATAGTTCTTTTCAGCCGCCGTGAATCTGTTTTCCAGTACAAATACCTTAAAACTCTCCAGCGCATTTACCTTATTCCATATTCCTTAGTTTTTCTTCGTAATCAATTTTACTGTGAGCTTCCCTCACTTCGAAGCTTGTCCAGCCCATATCGCCCTGCACAGCTTCATTTCTAATCTTCTAGTCAGTGCGCAATGTGAGGCGTCCCGCTGACCTTTCTTTGGCATCAAGTCCTGATTAAACCCCTGATTCCAAGCAAACAACCGCATTTTTAAAAGTAAATTCTGGAACCATTACAACTTTCCGCATACCCCGGAGCACCTCGTACCTATTGTATCCCCATCGCACTCTGTGTTTCATTACGGCTCCATTTGTATTTCCCTTTACTGTTATTGCTTTTTGCTGTGTGTTCATATACCTATTGCCTTTGTTTATCCATATGCCAAGGTACCTATATCCTTTTACCTGAGGTATTTCCTGGACTTGTATTGCCAATGTCGGTTCGCTGTTTTCATTGAATACCATAACGCCTGATTATCTAACATTAAATTTCAAACCTATAGTGTTGCCTTCCTGTCCGCAGATATTAGCCATACGTTGTCAATATCTTTGCTTGTTAGCTAGCAACACAATGTCGTCCGCATAAAATAAACCTGGAAGGTGCTACTGTACTACTGAAGCCGTCTGTTTGTATGAGAGATTAAGCCCACAAATACTTCCTTCTTGCACACTCTCCATCCTCACCATGTACATCATAAACAGCAGTGAGGGTAAAAGGCACGCCTGCCTCAGTCGCTTGTTGATATTTTTTACGATATCATCGAGCGATGCTCAAGAAACGAGCGGCAGCGTGAACGACGATGAAGTTGGTCGGTGCGCTTGGCGCGAGCGAGTGTCGGCCTGGCTGCCTGGCTCCAGTGTAAATAGCCTGTGAATAGCCTCTTCTGTCTGTGTCTTTCCACACGCAACATTCTGGTGGAGGTCAGCGATCCCCGTCCTCACCAACCACGGAACTCAGAAGTGGTTGGCACACCGAGCTTGTCACCATGCCTCCCGGTGACGCGCCCACCTCTGCAACGGCTTCGGCATGTCCCACTGCTCCAATCGTCACGGTCGTCCCACATCGCGACCCAGGTGTGTTCTCTGGCCTGTAGGGCCAGGATGTTGACGACGAGATCAAACGCTATGAACACGCCAGAGCTAATAACAGGTGGGACCCAACGATTATGCTCGCCAATGTCATCTTTTATCTCGGCGGCCCACCTCGCGTGTGGCGCCAAACGCATGAAGACGAGATACCAGTTGGGACAATTTCAAAGAGAAGCTACGGGAACTATTCGGCGATCCCATTGGGCGCAAGGCTGCCGCGAGAAAGGCTCTTGCGTTTCGTGTTCGGTCATCTACGGAGCCGTGCGTTTCCTACATCCTCGACGTCTTAGCTCTATGCCGCAAAGGTGACGATGCTATGTCCGAAGCCGATAAAGTGTCACATATTCTAAAAGGCATCGCCGACGACGCTTTCAAGTTGCTTGTTTTCGGCAACGTCTCGACTATCGACGCCATCATCAAAGAATGCCGTCGCCTTGAACAAGCTAAGAGCCGCCGTATCACACACCACATCACGCGGCTACCCAACACTGCTGCTACGTCGACATGTGAGGGTCGACCACGTCAGACCACCACCTGTGACGATGTCACCCGTATTGTTCGCCGCGAACTCGAGGCCACCTGTTCGCCAGCTTTCTCCACGACGCCTCCCGATCCGCCAGCAACCACCATTGCGATGATCCAGGCCGTCGTCCGACAGGAATTTGAGAACATTGGTCTGAACTCCGCGTGTTCCACGTCTCAACCCAGCGTTCCCCAGTTCTCTAGCGGCCCTCCTCGTCCTCAGCAGTCCTTTTCCGCCACGTCTCGCCGCAACCCGTCCAATTGGCGTACCCCTGATGGCCGGCCGATCTGCTTCCACTGCTGTCGCATCGGCAACATCGCTCGTCACTGCCACAACCGATGGCCACCACCTCCTCGGACATACACTGCCGCTTAGTCCCGCACCTTTGGACCTTGCGTTCTCTATGCCACCCGCCATGAATCCACTGCCGCTGATGCTCCTGCTCCGAACCTTCGGTACAGCCGCTCGCCCTCACCTCGACGCCATCAGTTTTGCCCCAACCCCGTCGCTTCTCTTCGCCGCCTATCACCTCCCAGATCCAGCCGGAAAACTAGGCACTGCAGCTTCTGGAGGTGAAGCTGCGTTGTCGACCCTGCCCTCAAACCATCTGCTCACGTTACCCACGAACCGAAACCTTCTTGACGTTGACGTTGACGGCTATCCTGTCACGGCACTCGTCGATACAGGAGCACATCTTTCAATTATGGGTGCTGCCTTCCGACGACGACTCCAAAAGCTCCTCACCCCAGCGTCGGCACGCGTCGTCCGCGTTGCGGATGGCGGTACTGTGCCTATCATCGGCATGTGTACGGCACGCGTCAGCATCGCTGGCGGCCACACTCCTGTGCTCTTCACCGTAATTGCTCATTGCCCCCACGACCTCATTCTCGGCCTCGAGTTTCTCTCCGCACATTCTGTTCTTATTGACTGCTCTTGCAGTACCCTTCGCCTTGAGTTGCCGATGCTTGCAGAACCTTCTGACGCACCCCACTGCTGCTTACGTCCCACCGGCTTTCTTCGCCTGCAGCCAAAGTCAATAGCCTACATTGAACTGTTGTCTTTCCCACCAGTTCCTGATGGCGAGTACCTCGTCACTCCTCTGCCTGACATTCCAATAAGGTATGGCGTTACAGTGCCTCACAGTATACTTAATATTACTGGGAACCGCACTCGCATGCCTGTCTGTAGCTTTGGATTGGCAAAGCAAATTCTAGCGCAAGGTATTTGCCTTGCCACCATTGATTGTATCGGCGACCAATACGTGACAGCGTTATCGACTGATGGTTCTCGCGAGCTTAGCAGGCCCCTCGCGCCAGCCTCGGTTGCCGATCCCAATATAAAGAAAATGGTTTTGACGGACCTGTCCTCGGCGCAGGCTAAGAGCTTTGCCAAGTATTATCGTCCTACCGAGACATTTTCGACATCGACAATCGCCCTTTAGGCCAGGCGCTCGCGGTCAAGCGTCGGATTCTTACTGGCGATGCTACGCCTATTCACCGACGACCGTATCGAGTTTCTGCGTCGGAACGCCGAGTAATTCAATACGAAGTCAACAAAATGCTCGACAAAAACATCATTGAGCCTTCTTCGAGTCCCTGGGCGTCACTTGTGGTGTTGGTTAAGAAGGACGGCACGTGGCGCTTCTTTGCAGACTACCGTCATCTGAACAACATTACTAAGAAGGACGTCTACCCGCTTCCACGTATAGACGACGCCCTTGACTGCCTGCACAGTTCCAACTATTTCTCGTCTACTGATCTTCGTTCGGAATGCTGGTAGATTGCTGTTGACGATATGGCCAGAGAAAAAACCGCGTTCATCACACCTGATGGCCTATAGAAATTTAAAGTAATGCCGTTTGGATTATGCAATGCCCCTGCCACCTTCGAGCGTATGATGGACTCCTTGCTCCAAGGTTTCAAATGGTCCATATGCCTCTGCTACCTCGACGACGTCATCGTCCTTCTCGCGAACGTTCGACACTCACCTTGAACGTCTCACAAATATACTTGATGTATTTTGAAAGGCGAAGCTGCAACTTAAGTCCTCCAAATGTCGTTTTGGCCACCGGCAAATTACTCTTCTGGGCCATCTCGTTGACGCTTCCGGAGTACAGCCTGATCCCGACAAAACTCGCGCTGTCAGAGAGTTTCCGGTTCCGAAGACAGCCGCAGACGTTAGAAGTTTTGTAGGTCTATGCTCGTACTTTCGTCGTTTTATTCAAGATCTTGCGGCAATTGCTAGACCCTCGCTAATCTTTTGAAGAAAGGCGTACAATTCTCGTGGGGTACTGCAGATGCCGCCGCCTTCTCTCGTCTCGTTACTCTTCTCTCCTCACCACCTATTCTTGCCCACTTCGACCCTGATGCCCCTACATAATTGCGTACAGATGCCAGCGGTCATGGCGTAGGCGCCGTCTTAGCCCAGCGTCAGCGTGGCCAGGATCGCGTTATTGCTTATGCGAGTCGCCTCCTCACACCATCGGAGCGCAACTATTCCATTACGGAACGAAAATGCCTTGCTGTAGTCTGGGCGATTGCGAAGTTCCGTCCTTACCTTTACGGTCGCCCCTTTTCCGTAGTCACTGACTATCATGCTCTCTGCTGGCTCTCTTCACTAAAAGATCCTACAGGCCGGCTTGGTCGATGGGCTTTGAGGCTACAAGAATTTTCATATTCCGTGGTGTACAAGTCTGGCCGCCTGCACCAAGACGCTGACAGCTTCTCGCGTTACCCTATAGACGACTCTGACTCCTCTAATATTGCCAGTGCTTCTTGCGCATTCTCTGTATCACAGCTGCTTCATTTCGTCGACGAGCAACGCCGTGACGCCTACATCAGAGCACTCATCAACCGTTTTGAGCACTCTCCGGCCGATGCTACTCTGCGCCTCTTCGTCCTCCGCGACGGTACTCTGTACCATCGTAACCTTCATCCGGACGGCTCTGAGTTCCTACTTGTAATACCTAAACACCTCCGCTCCACCCTTATAGAAGAGCTCCACGACGCCCCAACGGCAGGACATCTCGGCGTATCTCGTACCTATGACCGTGTACGTCGCCGTTTTTTCTGGCCGGGTCTTGTCCGTTCCGTACGACGTTACGTCGCTGCTTGTGAAGTTTGCCAACGACGCAAGAAGCCTTCCCAGTTCCCCGCTGGGTTCTTGCAGCCGCTCGAAATTCCTGCCGAGCCCTTTCATCGTGTCGGCTTAGACCTTCTCGGCCCATTTCCGGAATCTACATCAGGGAACAAGTGGGTTGCAGTCGTGGTGGACTACGCGACCCGCTACGCCGTAACCCGTGCTCTTCCGGCCAGTTGCGCAACTGATGTTGGACTTCCACCTACATGATATTATTTTGATGCATGGTGCTCCGCGTCAATTGCTAACAGACCGTGGCCATAAGTTTTTGGCGAAAGTCATCGACGACATCATGCGTGCCTGCTCAATACGGCATAAATTTACCACCTCCTACCATCCCCAAACGAACGGCTTCACTGAGCGCATGAACCGCACCCTTAAAGACATGCTCTCCAAATAAGTTTCCGACGACCACCGTAACTGGGACCTGGCGCTACCTTACATTACCTTTGCATACACCTCTTCCCGTCTTGAAACTGCTGGCTTTTCCCCGTTTTACCTCTTCTATGGCTGCGAACCAACGCTACCACTGGACACTGTGCTTCCGTCCGCCACAGCTTCAACTAGCGATTATGCCCGTGATGCAATCGCCCATGCTGACCACGCTCGCCAACTTGCGCGCGCTCGTCTACAAGTGTCTCAAGACAAGCAGAAGCAACGCTACGACCTCCGTCACCGTGATGTCCATTTTGTGCCAGGCAGCCTCGTGTTGCTTTGGTCACCTTCGCGTAAAGTTGGCCTATGTGAAAAACTCCTTTCTTGTTACACAGGTCCATATCGCGTGCTCCGAAAAGTGACCGATGTTACCTATGAAATCGTGCTAGCCACGCCCACTACGTCCTCAGCTGTGACAACTGCTGTCACAATTATCCACGTCGCCCGACTCAAGCACTACAACTCTCCACGCGCCTTGGATATTTAACAGCACCGTGACGGTGCTTTTGGTGCCGGGGGGGGGGGGGGGGAGGGGGGTAGTATTACGATATCATCGCGCGATGCTCAAGAAACGAGCCGCCGCGAGAACGACGATGAAGTTGGTCGGTGCGCTTGGCGCGAGCGAGTGTCGGCCTGGCTGCCTGGCTCCAGTGTAAATGGCCTGTAAATAGCCTCTTCTGTCTGTGTCTTTCCACACGCAACAATATCAACTTTCTCCTCGCTCCTCATTTCTTTCCACTCAACGCAAACGGTATTTTCTAGGTAAATATTTCTCAAAATAACTTTGTTTCTGTTTTAGTCTAGGATCCGTTCTTTCATTGTTCCAGACTACCTGCCTAATAATTTTATGTGGTTCCAACATAGTATAGGTGTGGCCTTCTTTTTCTCACGTATTTCAGACAGGCAACGTTCACTTTCACCTTTGAAATTGCTTGCACCAGTATTTCAAACATGGATGTTCCCATTTACTGGTTACTTTAGCCTGTGGCATGTATGCTTTTTTTGCATGACTGTGCTCTCGGGATGCTCTTTGTCGTTCGGCAATGATTTCTCGTATCTTCCTTTTCCACCAGATATTCGGTTTCTTTTCTTTCCTTTCCACCTAACGTGTTCTTTCTTTTTCCGTTTTTTTTTGTCGCTATTATACTTCGAAGCTCACTGTATTCCCCCTCCTTGGCGTTCGCCAAGTTCTTCATCGACTCTTGTGACTATATTTGTTATTATTTCAGCGTTCAAATTTACACTGGTCATTTTCTACTCCTTGCTCTGTTTCCCAACTACATATGTAATCTTCAAAATGATGTGTTTACGGTCACTCCCTATATTCTGCTATACCCTTCCTCGCCAATGACCGCTTCCCTTAATTTATCATGAATTCCTTTTCTCATCAGACAGTAATCAATGGTCGATTGCCGGTTTCCCACTTCCCACTTGATCTGCCGTTCACGCTTACGCACTGTATTCACGATAAGGAGGTTAGGTTTGTAGAGGTCGCCACCTGTGTATATAAGCTGACGCTACAATTTGAAAAGAAATTGTGGGGAGCGGGAATAAACATTGTTTGGTTTCCGCTGTGGTTTCCGCCCCTCGGCTCCTGTGCAGAACATGGTGTCAAAAGTGGGATCCCGCCGTTAACGCTGATATGCCTGACACGGAATCCACCCCCGCCGAGACGACCGAACCGAAAGTGCACATCGTTCACGCTCGCGCATGTGGTCGGCGCCCACCGGAGAACATCACGTTTTCAAACCTAGGAGAATGGCCAACGTTTATTTCGACGTTCAAGGATTACGCTTTTGTGGCCGGCCTCCACTGTGCCGGCGACGAGGCCCAGGTACGGACACTTCTTTACGGTATGGGACCGCAAGCCAGGACCATTCTTTCGTTCTTGGGGGTGTCAACACCGGAAATGCTTTCTTTCACTGCCGTCAAAGAAAAGTTGGATTCGCACTACGTGCACCCTGTAAATAAGATATAGGAAAGACGTCATTTACATCGCCGCACTCAGCAGCCAGGCGAATCTGTGGATGACTTTTTTTCGGCCTTACGCAACCTGGTAAAGCGCTGTAGCTATAACAGCCCGCTCGTCGAGGACCGCCTTCTTCGCAACAGATTCGTCGTAGGCATACGTGACGAGACACTGTCTGATAAATTGTGCCGTTGCACAAAACTTTCCCCTGAGGAAGCACTGTGCCAAGCCCTCATACACGAGGACGCCAAAAAATAGCGGTTATCACGCGCTAGATTGAATATGGATAACGCTCTTGCCGCAACGCTAAATATTGAGTCAGCTCCGCGGAACGATACGCCCGCCCCTTCGTCATGCTTCGGCGACCAATCTGAGCACCCGGCTAGGTTATCGTGTGGCTTTTGTGGAGGACAGCGTCACTCTCGAAAAGATTGCCCAGCCAGAAAATCAGTTTGCCACTACTGTAGAAAGCTAGAACATTTTGCCGAAGTGTGCATGAAGAAGAACGCAAATAAACGACTGGGTTCCATCGAATTTCACAACGTCGGTACAAGACGAGCAAGGTACATAGACATACTAGTGAATGGGCACCCGGCCGAGTTTAAGATAGACTCTGGCGCGGAAGTCTCTGTTGTCTCGCCGTCTTTCCCAGGCCGACCGCGGTTGCTGGATGATGTTGAAGGAGAAGTCTTGGGCCCTGATGAACAGAGTCTGCACGTTCTTGGTACGTTTAAGCCAACCTTACAGTGGGGTGGTAAGTCCACTGTGCCGACCTTGTGCGTGGTTGAGCGTCAGGGCACTCACCTGCTTGGGCTCGCTGCTATTCAAGCTCTTGGCGTTGTTCACTTCCTGGATTCTACCGCGTGCTTTCGTTCCCCCCAGCCAAGATTTTCCAAGTGTTGGGAAAATTTCGGCAAGCCGAATATCACATTCGTGTTACACCCGGCGCTCGTCCATTTTCTCTGAGCGTTCCAAGGCGGGTTCCAATTCTTTAAACGATGTTGTAAAAAAAAGAGCTAGACGACCTGGAGTCGCAGGACGTCCTAAGTAAGGTAAAGACCTCAACTGAGTGGTGCTTCGGGCTTGTACTCGTGCCGAAATCGTCGGGCGGCTACAGTATCTGCGTGAATCTGACGAAGCTGAACGAAGTCATGGAAAGCGCTTCATCTTGCCGATGTTGGAACAGATCCTCGGCCAGTTGGGTGAAGCGCGAGTATTCTCCAAGTTGGATGCGCGGTCTAGTTTCCATCAGGTGAAGCTTAGCGCCGACAGCCAGGAGCTCACGACATTTATAACGCCGTTCAGCCGGTATTGTTACAAGACGCTCCCTTTTGGTATAGCCACTGCACCAGAGTATTTCCAGCAGTTAATGTTGAGAGTTCTTGAGCACTTGCCTGGACTCGTGAACCTGATTGATGACATTATAGTGTTCGGTAAAGATCGTCAACAGCACGACGAGCGTCTGGCTGCAGTCCTAGCTTGCCTTGAGGAGGAACGTGTCACCCTTAACGAAAAGAAGTGTGCGTTTCGGGTCAGTTCAGTCAAGTTCCTTGGAGTAGTGATTGGGGCGGACGGGATCTCACCAGACCCGGACAAGGTAAAAGCTGTCAGAGATCTGCCACCACCAACCGACGTCAGCGAAGTGCGACGATTGCTGGGAATGACCAATCACGTCGTGCGGTTCATACCTCATTTATCCGACGTTACCGAGCCCATTCGTTCCCTCCTAAACAAGAACAGCACCTCCACTTGGGGTCACAGTCAAGAAAAGGCCTTCTCAAAGCTCAAGTTGCTGTTGAGCTCCGACACGTGCATGGCAAAATACGATTCTTCCAACCACACTGTAGTACCCGCGGATGCCAGCTCCTATGGTTTGGGAGCTGTACTGCTACAGGACCAGCCTGAAGGTACTCGACGGGCTATAGCCTGTGCTTCAACTCCGCTTACTCCGACGAAATCACGCTATAGCCAAACAGAAAATGAAGGTCTCGCGGTGACTTGGGCCATTTGACGGTAAGACCAGTTCCTTTGCGGCCTAAGCTTCGAGGTAGAGACAGATCACCTTCCTCTGGTCAGCCTTTTGGGTAACAAGGACCTAGAACTTGTGCCGCCTCGCATACAACGAATGCGGATAAAACTGATGCGATATCAGTACGTGGTGAAATATGTGCCTAGAATGCACTTAGCTACGGCGGACACTTTGTCACGACTTCCCTCGGATTTCCCAGCTACTCGCATGGTAGACACCGTGGAGTTGTTTGTCAGTGAAATGTTCAAGTTATTACCGCCTCTTGTAGCAAGACGGCTAGATGTCCGCAGACACCACGCCCAAGATGGAGTCTGCTCTGCGGTCATGAAGTATTGCACGAAATGATGGCCAGACAAAAACAAGGTGCCGTTGCAGACCACTCTATTTTGGAAGGAGAGAGACAGATTGAGCATATACGACGGCATCCTTCTGCTGGACCGACGACTTGCCATTTCTTCAGCCTTGCGTCAGGACATTCTCGCCCTCTTACATGAAGGGCATTAGGGAGTGCGCTGCTGCCAAGAACGGGCCAGGGAGTCTGTTTGGTGGCCTCACTGTAACAGGCATGTTTTGCATCTGGTGACCCAATGTGTCATATGCGCCGAAACTCGATTTCAGCGTTCTGAGCCTATGGTGTCCACGGTGACACCCGACAGACCATGGCAGCACCTTGGCATCGATCTGTTTCAACTTAGAGGGCGCGATTACGTCCTGATTGTAGATTATTAGGCCAGGTTTCCTGAAGTAGTCTCCGTGAGGTCCACCACGGCACCAGCAGTCATCTCGGCGATCAAGAGCTGTATTGGCCGTTTTGGTATACCAGACATCGTCGGGACCGACAACGGACCGCCGTTTGTGTCCAACGTGTTCGCCGAGTTTGCGCGGTCGTACGGCTTCCGTCTCGAGACCAGTAGCCCGAGGTACCCCCGGAGCAATGGTCAGTTAACTTAGTGATTCCTATTATTCGCCGGATGTTGGGCGCGAAGGGCGCTATTCTGATGATGGCGTGGTCGGTTTCCTGTTTTTTGTCGAGGGAAACCCACTGTGCGTCTCTGACATTATTTGGTAGCGGGCGGTCGAACGCCGTGTCTGGTGACGCTCTTACCCGTGCGCTTCAGTTTGCCAATTTGATCGATAGCCTGTAAACCCAAGGCCGTGCGGGTGGTGCGCTCTAGCAGGAACCCTTTGGACAACGTTTTCGCGTATCCCCATGGTATGTGCGATGAGCAAAACGTGAACAAGGTGAAAGCAGGAGCCAACGTTTCGACGAGTAGACTTGTCTTCTTCAGGGCGACGTATGCTTTCCTAGCCACAGTGTATATAGGTGGGGTTTTTATAAAGGGGAGAGGGTGCAATGCGGGAGGGTGCGACAACGAGAGAAGGTAAGTTAGCGTGTCGAATTGAAAGTAAAGGAATGCTGTGCACAAGGTCAAAGCGAGGGCCCCCCCCGGTCTGTCAAAGCACGCGTGTTAGCCGGCGTGCCAAGGGCGTATTGACACGCCGGCTGAAAAAAAAAACAAAAAAAGAAAGAGGAAAGGAAAGGAAAAAAAAAGGGGGGGGTATACGCCAACAAATCAACCTAAGTGTTGTTGCCTATACCTTGAAATTTAGCATAGCGAATAGATTCTAAAGCTCCCTTTGAAACGTTTATGCCTATTGGCTGCAATGTCTTGAATGTATGGATAAGGTATGATTCGCTGTATTTTCTTTGTCATTCAGAACGGAAATTCGACTGTAAGATGTAGAGTTTAAGTTCATCAAAGTTATGACCTGGTTGGTTGAAATGCGTGGCGACGGCTTTGGGAAGCTTTTTGGCTGTGTCCGCGCGATGTCTGTTTATTCGGACCTTCATTGATTGTCCTGTTTCAGCGATATATTGTTTCTTACAGAAGGAACATTCAAGCATATAAATCACATCCGAACTTGTACAAGTGAAGCTACATTTGACTTCATGTGTATAACTATTTGCGATGCTTTTAATTTGAATGCCACTTTTAAGGTGCCTGCAGGTTTTGCACCTAGGGCGACAACATGCTTTTGTTACGGAGGAATGCTGTTGGCTGACGTTTGCGTATGCCCCCCCCCCCCCCCTTTTTCTTCCTTTCCTGTCCTCTCCTTTTTTTTCAGCCGGCGTGTCAAGACGCCCTTGACACGCCGGCTAACACGCGTGCGTTGTCAGACCAGGGGGGGGGGGGGGGGGCTGGCCCTGGCTTTCTTCTTGTGCACAGCATTCCTTTGCTCTCAATTCGAGACGCTAACACACCTTCCCTCCTTGCCGCACCCTCCCGCCTTACACCCTCTCGCCTGTAGAAGCACCCCACCGATATATACTGTGGCTAGTAAAGCATACGTCGCCTTGAAGAAGACAAGTCCACTTGTCGAAATGTTGGTTGCTGCTTTCACCTTGTTCACGTTTTGCTGATCGTCTTGAATTTCCATCTCCCGCATTCCCCGTATTTTCCATAGTATGTGCGGTACTTTAAAATTACCCGCTATCACCGCTTTATTCCTGGTACCCGTTAAATCTTTTGTTGCCTTGAAAATTGGGGGCAGGTCGTCCCCTTTGCTTTTGGGTGGACTGTACACGCTATTGATTATTCTATGTGCATTACTTCGTTTATCTGTCATCACAGAGATAACTATGGAGTTAATATCTCCCTGAATTTCTGGAAGTGGTAATAAATGAACGGTTATCTACTTGCTCACCAGCGTGGCGACCTCCGAATTTTGGGGATCGCTAAGCGTGAAGTACCCCTGCATTTTGGCCGGTTTGGCTCTGACCTCCTGCAGACATATCCCCTCGGGAACGATTGCAGAGTTAATGATAAACTTTCGGCAAGCTGCTGCTCTTGTAGAGAAGTTGAAGTTGAAGTTTATTTACATCGCCAAAAAAATCAACGATGCGGGTAGGCCCGGGCAAAAAGTGAACACGATCACTTGAGGGACGCCCAAGCCCCCCTGTACAAGGCATACAGCGAAAACGTAAAGTGTAAAAGTCATAGTAACAATGGCTATTTAACAAGGGCAATAATATCTCGTATATGCATGAGTTTGTGGACAAAGCATAAACAGAAAAGCACAGCATAATAGTAAGAAAAAAAAACACAGGCATGCATAGCAGCAAGATAAAATTACACAGGATACATCGCAGCAAGATACGAAAAAAAAATAATACATGAACGCGGCTTTCAAAAAGAAGATATTAGTGAATTAGTGCACTTCTCATGTCGACAAGTGAACATGTTTCAGGAATTATACCCCTTGACAATAATTTATTCAAAACAGTGGGCAGGCTATGGCGGAGCATCTGTTGCCCGTACATTGTACGGGAGAAGGGAATGTGCCAAATTTCTTTTCTGCGAAAGGAGCATTCTGAAAGATTTTGACTGAGACAGGGTAATTCAAGAAAACTAAGCTGGTTATTTTGGATACAACGCTTGTATTTTAATGCTAAGTAATATTCGTACACGGTATTATTCGGCAAAATTTGGTAACGAGCAAACAGTTCCTGAGTGTGAGCAAGGTAGTCTACGTTCGCAATGTAGCGTACAGCTTTCTTTTGAAGCATCTATATTTTATTAATATTTGTTTTAGTGGTAGTACCCCAAACCGAGAAACAATAATTTAGGTGGAATACAAACAGCGCATTGTAAATAATTAATTTTATGCGTTCGGGTAGAAAATGCCGAAATTTTGCGAGAATTCCGGTGCACGTTGCCAGTTTACTCATAGTTAACTGAACTTCAGTGTCCCAGCTCATGGTCTTGCTAAAAATAACCCCCAAAATCTTGACAGTGTCTACAAACTGGACACGTGAATCGCCTATGTATATATGTATATCGGGTTGAGTGGGAAACTGTCTTGTTCTGAATAGAACCGCTTTAGTTTTTTTCGTGTTTATGAGCAAAGAGTTTGGTTCAGACAAGTCCTTAAGTTTATCAAGAGCATTGTTAGTAACAGAAACCAGAGATTGTATGGAACTACCTGTGAAAAATAAACTTGCATCGTCAGCATAAATTACAAATTTCGGCTGGCTAACAGTCAAAACAAGGTCATTTATATATAAAATGAAAAGTAGAGGTCCTAAAATACTACCCTGTGAGACACCAGCAGTAATAGTTTGAAATGAAGATATATATCCATTTTAAATGAACTAGAATCATTCATTACTGACTACACAGTCAACTTTTTTGAACGTACCGTTGAAGAGAACTGGTCATTGTACAAGAACAAACTGCTAACACTAATGGATCGCTATGTGCCTAAAAGAAAGATTGTTTCGAGTCCTTCCTCGCCATGGTTTACTGGAATTCTGCGCCGTCTGCGCAACAAAACGAAACGTATTTTTCGTCGCGCCAAAGCAACTAACCTTCCCGAACGCTGGGCAGCATATCATTGCATTCACGCAGAATATGCTATTGCTATTACAAATGCAAAAAAGATTTTTTTTCGATAACACCCTCCCATCACTTTTACAGTCTAATCCACGTAAATTCTGGAATATTGCTGGTGGCAAAGAAAGCAAAACAATCCAACTAGCCCGTTCTGACAATGTCGCGATCCCTCCGAACCAGTGCTGTTCCGTTTTGAATGATGTATTTGCTTCCGTCTTTCACAAATGTGCTCCTGCCATTCCACCGTCGGTAACTAAATGCTCCTATTTACCAATGAACTCCATTTATATAGATTGGGTCGGCATACAAAAGTTGATTGAAAACCTGAAAATATCTTCTTCATCAAGTGAAGACTCAATTAACTGTAAAATGCTTAAAATTACTGAACCATATTCTTCCATTATGCTTTCGATGCTCTTTTCCCAGTCTCTAAGTTCCTCAGTTCTTCCAAGCGATTGGAAGGTTGGCAAGGTTGTTCCGGTCCCTAAATCAGGTAACACTCATTCCCCCGATAACTATCGTCCTATATCACTGACAAGTATACCATGCAAATTATTGGAGCATATTATACATTCTCATCTTATTGATTTCCTTGAGTCTAATTTCTTCTTTTCGACTGAACAACACGGTTTCAGGAAAACATTTTCATGTGAAACGCAACTCATATGTTTTACTAATGACCTATTTACCCATACTGATATGGGCTTCGATGTAGACTGCGTGTTTTTGGACTTTGCAAAAGCTTTCGACACTGTTTCACATGATCTTCTCATTCTTAAACTTAGCATGCTTAACATTGACCCTAATGTACTAAACTGGATTAAAAGCTTTCTGTCTAATCGAACTCAGTACGTTTCAGCTAATGAATGTTCATCCTCTCGCACTTCCGTAACATCGGGTGTACTACAGGGATCGGTACTGGGACCCCTGCTTTTTCTGATTTACACAAACGACCTTCCTAAATGCATTTCCCATTCATCTATCAGGCTTTTCGCAGATGACTGCGTCATTTATCGCAAGATAACTAACCCCACTGATTCTGATAAGCTTCAAGACGATCTTAGAAGCATATCCAACTGGTGCGATAAATGGCTCATGCGACTAAACGTTAATAAATGTAAAACAATGCATGTATCAAGCCGCACTAACACTGACAATACGCGTGTTTACTTACTTCACGATACTTCTCTTGAATCCGTCAACTCGTACAAATACCTAGGTGTCCATATTTCACGTAACTTATCATGGCATGCGCACATCAAACACGTCACTAATAACACTAACCGGGTTCTTGGGTACTTGCGTCGAAATTTCTCTGCTGCGTCTATGCCGATAAAGCTTACCCTCTACAAAACATTAGTGCGACCAAAGCTAGAATATGCATCCACCGTATGGGATCCCCATCAAATCACACTGATAAACACTCTAGAATCCATCCAGAATCGCGCAGCACGTTTCATCTTATCTAACTATTCCCGTTACGCCAGCATTACTTCCATGAAAAACACACTTACATTACCGGAGCTTTCATTGCGCCGTAAATGTTTTAGACTGTGTCTTTTCCACAGGCTGTATCACCACAACCCACTATTAAAGGATCATCTTATTACTCGCCCTTCATACATTTCATCCCGTTTCGATCACATGTTTAAAGTTGGTGTTCCATATTTTAGAACAAAGATGTGTCATGGTTCTTTTATTCCTAAAACCAGCGCCGACTGGAACGACCTTCCTCCCTCCATCGCTGCCATTTCTGACGTTGGCAATTTCAAGACTGCTGTATTTTCTGCCGTTTTGTAATACCTATTATTGTATAATTATGTACTTTTTTTTTCTCACATACCACTCCTTTCTGTAATGCCTTCGGGCCAGGAAAGTATCCGAAATAAATAAATAATAAATAAATAAATAAATAAGCTCCAAGCCGACAACTCCGCATGGCTCTACTGCAATTTGAACTTGCTGCAGGTACCCAACGAGAAGCAGGGATGGCTTCTTGTGCCATTGACATGACTCACAAACTGTGACGTAACGTCGCACAGAACGTGGAAAACCCGGCCAGGAGAAGCATTGGCGTACTCTGCCGTGAGTAGCAGACACGCCGAGAACGCCAGAAGTGGGCGTGTCGTTAAATTCCTTTAGAACGATCGCACGTCGGTGCTTTAGGATCAGAAGGGACGTTCAGGATGATAATTGCGACGGTACGAAGTAAAATCCCGGAAAACACAGAGGCGTAAGGAAGCGTCATCGGGCGCGTATTCAAAATAATCAATGAACGCTTTGAGTAATGCATCACGACGTTGCTTTTCGGTGATACAGAGGAGCTGCGACACGCAGAATACACAAGCGGCATTCTCCATGTCAGGCATGTCATACCACTAGACAGGGCAATGCGACAAACAATCCGCGTCATGCAGGGCCGGATTAAGAAAAATGGGGGCCCTAAGCTAATGCGCATGCAACCCCCTTTCCCTATGCTGACTACCCCCCCCCCCTGTCGCTTACTACGCTACTGGAAATATGCCATGGTTCATTTTAACTCCACCAAATGAAAAAGAATGAAGTGCGATCAACGGGATTATTATTATTGTTACTATTATTATAAGGAAAACAACAAAACTTGCTTGAAACGCATGCTGTTGTAAACACCAACACATATGTTGACTTTGTGATTATTCTGCATTCTGTTTTCAGGAAAACATAGGTTTTAAGGAAATGTTTAGTGCACTCAAGACGAACAAGAACGTAGAAAAGACAACACAGCCCAGATGTCGATCCTTCTGAAGCTAGGCTCTGTTTGCATCACTAAGTTTAATCCCGTGAGGAGACGCATGGTTGTATCCAAAACCTCCTTTATTAAAATTCAAGCTTCAGACTTCAGTAATCTTTATACACGTCACTCTATAAATATGCATTAGGTATATACAATACTTAAGGCAAAGAAACAGCATAAGAATGCATTAGAATACAGACGAAAATTACCAACTGTAATTACAAAACTTTATTTGAAAATATTTTCGTTAAAGGTAAGACAAGCAAGGACGACACCAAATAAACGTGGCACTATCAAAAACAACAAAAATACAGTTCTTTATAAGCACGCCAAATATCACAAGAAGAACAAACAAGAGACGAACAACGAATCTTTGCATATCTTGAATTACACTGCTCAGCGTTTCATTGGCAACGTGGAAGCGAAGAGGCGACACAACGAACTTATTGGAACTATTCATGTATAGCGCAAACAGTCCTCTTTCAAAATGGCATCTTTCGCGCCTTCGCTTTCGCGAAATCAGATATAGTCTGTACGAAGGATATATCGCGGAGGAGGCCACTTTCAATGGACATGATAGCAAGCGAGTTCACCTTGTCGTCAAGGAGGCTCAAAAGAAGGCGATTTCTTATCAGCGACAACTTGGAAAACGATCGTTCGGTCTCACAGTTTCCCGCAGGTATGCTTAAGTACATGCGCAAAGCAATAGAAAGGTTAGGAAACACATCAATAAGCTCTCTTTCATGCAGCAACTTCATTATTCCCAGGACACTCGTGCCTGGCACACAGAGTTCTACACAAAGTTTGCAAACTGAACGATTTCAGCGGAAAATGCTAGCTCCAAATCATATTTGTACGTTTTCACCAACTTCTCAGCCTGCTGTGCCAGAGTGGCCTCGCTCCCAACTTCTGTAAGCAATTTTAAGAATCCGAACCTTTCGCAAAGTTCAGTGTAGGCAGTCTTTCGTACTCGCAAAGCAGAGCCTAGACTGTCAAGTAAAGCATTGTAGGTCTCTACGATAAACTTTTTTCTACCTTGTAGCGCACTATCGCTTTTTCCGTCCGGGTGCTTACTCAAAATGATGCGTTTGCCCTCATCCTGATGACATTGATGGGTACTAAGCGTGCCTGCTGTCTCTTCGAAGGTATCAAAGAGAGGTGGCAAAGAATTAACAAAGCCTTCTAGAGAGCTCAGCAGGTCTACAGCAGTTGCAATGTCTAGGCCTCGGTTCTGAAGTGCTACGCTCGTTTTGTCAAAGCGCTCCCAGATTTCACTCCAGAAAATCGCTATGAATGCAGTCTCTAGTTTCGTAATTTTCTTGAAGAGAGAGTGCGCTTCGTTTCTAGTGTCACCGTTTTCTTCCTCGTTCTTTGATATAGCTTCAAGGCAACACAAGACTGCATTGAAATTTTTCAGAGTGGACTTACATGATTCAGCGTGTCTTGACCACTTCAGACATACTTTTCAAAACAAGCTGCTGGCCAGTGTTGCCCATGCTGTCCAACAGATACCTCCATCGCTTAGGTGAGGCAGCAAAGAACACATGCAGAATTGCTGCAAACAGGGGAGGAGGGGTGGGATTCTATATTAGAAACTCACTCGGGTACAGGCTTTATTCTTCTCTGAATAGACCTACTAGCGGACACTGGGAGATGTTTTTTGTACAGTTGCACAATGTCATCATTGGTGTTGTACACCATCCCCCGCATACTGATTGTAGCATGTTTTTGAATGACCTAGAATATGCTCTCATCCATCTGACCGAAAATAATAAGAAAGCTGTTATAGTGCGCGACATGAATAGTGACACTCTTAGTAGAAGACACACTGAATATTCAAACTTACTGTCTTCGTATGGGTTCAGTAATCTTGTCACTGGTCCCACGCGAATTACAAGTCATACCTCCACTTGCCTTGATCGTATTTTATGTAACTTTGATGCAACTGAAAGCCGTTATGGAGCCTGCGATACAGGTCCTGCTGGCCACTTACCGACTGCATTCCTATATTGTCTTGACGATACATATTTTAACCGGACAAATCTTTCCGGTACAGCAAAGCGAATTGATCATGAAAAACTGTCACTGTCACTTCCCAATATGTCATTCTCCGACTTGGACGACTTAAACGCTAACATGCACTGTTCTATGCTAATAGAAAGACTTAAAGGTACAATCAATTCCAGAGTGCACTCAAATAAAAGTAAAGACACGATATACGCAACAAATATGTCCATGGATGACACAGAGCGTACTGAACTTAATTAAAGCGCGAGATTATTGGCATACTAAAGTGAAACAATATCGAGGAAACACGTACTATTTTAATCAATACAAGGAGCACAGAAACAAAGCCTTGGCAGCAATGAGAATACAGAAGAAGGTTTATTACAATAACCAGATCAACGCGTCATCTCACAATCCGAAAACATTATGGGCTACTATAAACTCTAGTATTAAACCTACAGTTTCAAAACGAATTCTTCCATCAATAGCTACGGGATGAGATGCTTCATCAGTAAGTGAAGAATTTAATAATCACTTTTCTACGGTTTGAACCCAATTCCTTTTTGGCATGCAAAGTAGGTTCGAGCTATCTTTCCCTGCTTGGAATTCATGTTCCTTTGGCTACATAGATATTTCCATCAAGGAAGTAATAGCAACTGCAAATCTATTAGATAGAGGAAAGGCACCTGGTTTCGATGGTATTGCGGTGTCCGTAGTGAAAAATAATATAAAAACCTTGGCACCTACTCTCGCTAAATTGTTTAACAAAGCATTTTACACAGGCGCGTACCCGGACGTATTGAAAATAGCAAGAGTGACGCCTATTTCTAAAAGTGGGGACCCCAACGATTTCGGTAATTATCGACGTATATCGGTATTGAACTCCATAAACATAATTTTTGAGAAACTACTGGCTAGTAGAATAAGAAAATTTCTATACAAAAATACCATCCTTTCCCCTCGTTAACACGGCTTTCAGAAGTCCCGATCGACAACTACGGCTACTCTGTCTTTAGCTAATGTAATCAATGAAGCCATGAACAACAACGAAATATCAATTGGAGTATTTTTAGATATAAGAAAGGCATTTGATACTGTCGACTATCGCATATTATTCATGAAACTGGAACGACTTGGATTTCGAGGCATTTCCTCAGACTTTTTAAAAAGCTATCTCGATAACCGTAAACAAGCAGTGGTCATCGATGAGCACACCTCAAGTCTCTCTGACATTACTATGGGTGTACCACGAGGATCAGTACTTGGGCCAATATTATTTACAGTATACATAAATGACCTTCCGGACTGCCTAAATGAAGGCCATGCCTTCATCTATGCTGATGACAGAGCTCTTGTTGTCAATAGCAAATCTTTCAATAATGCTGTTAAAGCAATCAACAATGAACTTCAATATATAAGCAAGTGGTTTGAAAGTAATCGACTTTCCTTAAATACAAATAAAACTACATTTGTTATTTTTATGTCCCCGTTTAAGAAAAAAACCTTTTGAGGAGCCATGCCGCATTATGATTGGCCGTGATTAAATTGAAAAAGTCGACTCAGTGCTCTACTTAGGGGTAATCCTTGATTCCGCTCTAAACTGGAAGCCCCATATCGATGGGCTGTGTGGTAAGGTCTGTTCCGCATACTTCGTACTCACAAAGGCGCGGAGTAATTTCAGTTTCGAAACGTTGCGAACCTTGTATTTCTGTCTCGTTCATTCTCACTTAGCCTACTGTATTGAAGCCTGGGGATTTACATATAAAACATACTTGGAGCCTGTGGTACGGCTTCAGAAGAGAGCTTTGCAGATAATCAACTACGCTAGCTTTACTACACCGCCAAGAAATCTTTTTCTGGCGAACAAAATCATGTCATTGTCGCACCTGCGAGATTACCGCGTTGCCTTATTAGTGCGCTCGATAACGAGATGCAACACACCATTTCCTACCACTATCTTCAATGAATCGACATTTAACAGTCGCTCAGCCTTCCTCGAGAAATTTCTCGTGCCGATATGTCACAACCAGTACGGCCAGCGACGCATACATTATATAGGTGTCAAAATATGGAACTCGCTTCTTGCAAACATTAAGCAGTCAGTAAAGTTTAATACTACTGCAAAAAAAATCTTTTTTTCCGATCTAAACTGATTGGTCTTTAACGAAAGTTATAATGATGTCAACAACTGGAGACAGCGTTGCTGTTACGCTTTTTTGTTGTTTCTACGTACGTATGTGTTCATGGATGTATAGTAACGTAAGTGTCAATGCCGTTGTACCCTTGTTTTTAATCGACACACCTTGCATCAAATGTATATATGGCAAAACGGTGTGCATTCTTGCTGCGTTGAGTGGATGATGGTTGCATGTTTCCGTTCTGCTGACGGCTGGAGTCGCGGGTGTTCGGCTGGTTCTTTTTGTCTGGCCGTTTCATGTGTTCTTGTCGCGGGCATGTATGTGTGCGGGCTGCCGTGGGGGGAGGCCATGGGTCTTGTCTCCGATGCGTGCTGCCTCACTGGTGGTGTGGGGCTCCTGTCGTGGGTGACAGCAGTTTGGACAGAAACTGGGCCTTTTCGCTTCTGGGTGCCGCCGCTGGCTGTGTCCTCGGCATTCGGGGAATGGCGAGCGCCCGAGTCGGCGGGGGCCGTGGCTGTGTCCCTCCTGTGGTGGTCTGCGTCTTGGTTTATTGGTTTTTGTTTGGTTGCATTTCCTTCTTTCTTTTTTCTGTTTTTGTTTTGTTTGTTCTATCCAAAACAAATGATTGTACTCGTGTCTGAATCGTTTAATTTTTCTCTGTGTAACTGCATGGATCCATAACTAGCCTATGGCTAAGAATAGACGTATTCGCATACCATTTTTTATTATTTGAATAAAATTACTGCTGTTGTTGTTGTTGTTGTTGTACTCTCTTGCTTTATAGAGTATTTTGCTAAGTTCTTGAGTTCATTCTCATCTTTCTGCATTAATGGATGTTTTGCTTTGTTAAGGTGTTAATGTATCTTGATGTTTATGTATGTATTTATTGCGTTGCCCCTCTTACACGAGCCCAATGAAGGCTTTGTATGATACTTATCAATAAAAATAATATAATAAACTTGAAGCTTCTGTTAATGAATGTTTGAAGGATAAAAATACGCCCCGCAGGAAATTACAACGCGAAATATCTTTTATTATGCACTTTGCAAGGATGGTGATAAGTTCCATAATTTCCTTCTTCCTTGCCCGGCGAGCTCTGCACCACTGAATGACTTCCCTGGAATGGCTGCTTTCTCTTTCAGGCTTTGAGAAATGAAATGAACCGACACTGCTAGTTTCAGTTCGCATTATTTCTTTCTCTTTTTTTTTGCCTCGCCTAACTAGGCGCCGAAGGGAAAGCTGCGAAATGCAGCAGCGGAAGAATCTTCTCTCCCTTTTGATGCCAGTGTGCGCGACAGCTAATTTCCGCAAGCTAATGGAAAAATTGAATCGAGTTGAAGGCGCTGAGTAGGGAACAGGGCTGAAAGCACTGCATGGTGTAACGATATGGTCCCGAACTGTACACCTAAGTTGCTAACAAGTAACACGGAGGGAGCGAGGCGCCGTAAGAGTGGTACCTCCTAACAACGTCAAGCTTTATTTTAAATATCGATATAGTGTGAAAATGGCAAGGAAAAAATACGCGTCACCACACGAGGAAACGGCATTGCACCACACCGAGAAGAAGGACTTAAACAGAAGCCCCCCGCGGATATCTAATTCGGCAGGGAAGGTGCACCAATATTGCCTCGGCGACTTTTTTCTTGTGTGTGTTTGTATGTGTGTGTGTGTGTGTGTGTGTGTGTGTGTGTGTGTGTGTGTGTGTGTGTGTGTGTGTGTGTGTGTGTGTGTGTGTGTGTGTGTGTGTGTGTGTGTGTGTGTGTGTGTGTGTGTGTGTGTGTGTGTGTGTGTGTGTGTGTGTGTGTGTGTGTGTGTGTGTGTGTGTGTGTGTGTGCGTGCGTGCGTGCGTGCGTGCGTGCGTGCGTGCGTGCGTGCGTGCGTGCGTGCGTGCGTGCGTGCGTGCGTGCGTGCGTGCGTGCGCTATCACAATGCCCACCACGCCATTGTAACATCACTGACCCTCTGTGAAGAAGATACCCTAGCCAACGCTGTGTCCATATTGACGCCGCACTTTATTCTTCTGCTGCGTAAACCTAATATTAAACGAATATTGCGACTATCTTTATTTTAGAGGGACCTACAAGCGTTACAATAAAGGATTGCTGTGCACTGAAATGTTTGCCTAGTTCATAAGATGACTACGCAAGGAACTTTTATATCGTCGCTCTGGAAGAGCTGCTCAAACAGTAGCTTCAAGTTTTATTTCTGGTATAACCTGTCATTTTGCCTTTTCTTCTCTGTCCCTATCTTTGTCCTTCGGCAGCATGTCTTTTGATCACCCGCCGTGGTTGCTCAGTGGCTATGGTGTTGGGCTGCTGAGCACGAGGTCGCGGGATCGAATTCCGGCCCCGTTGGCCGCATTTCGGTGGGGGCGAAATGTGAAAACACCCGTGTGCTTAGATTTAGTGCACGTTAAAGAACCCCAGGTGGTCGAAATTTCCGGAGTCCTCTACGGTGTGCCTCATAATCAGAAAGTAGTTTTGGCACGTAAAACCCCATAATTTAATTTTTTTTGTCTTTTGATCTTAGGGATATATTATATGTGCTGCCATCTTTGGAGTTTCAAAATAATCCTGGAGGTTTACGTGCCATAATTACGATCTGATTATGAGGTAAACCCTAGTGGGGCAGGAGGAGGAAGAAACTTTACTTTAGGACAGCAGATTCGAGACATAGCCTCTCTACCTAAATGAAAGCCTCGAGCCGTTGGGCCTTGGTGGCATCTTTTGATGGCACCTCGGACTCCGGAATAATTTGGACAGTCTGGGGTTCTTTAACGTGCAACAAAATCTAAGTACATGGGTGCTTTAGCATTTCGCCTCATTGAATTGTGGCCGCCCTGGGCGGGTATAAATCCCTCGACGTCGTGCTTAGCAGCCCAGCATCATAGCCACTAAACAACGAAGGCGGGTTTCGGAGTTTACGGGAACGATGAAATCATAGCACAAACACTGCCAGTCCTTATATCTCACATATAATTCTGAATCACTTCACGGGCGCTATTTTATTCTCTAATAGCCGGTGACATTTCGATTCAGAACGAAATTAAAGAGGCGAAAAGAAGGCCATCGCAAGGAAAACTGTTTTGTTGACAGGAGATTGTGACAGGCCGCCATATTTATCGGCGCGTGGGCACCACTAATATAGCCTGGACGCGAACGGATTTCCTTGTTGCTTCGCTCTGGTTTTATCTTTGGAAATCCCTTAAAATGAGCAATAAAACTGACAAGGCAGGCAGGACACATGACACGACTACACTGAGCGTTTACTGAAAAGCCACATGTACATAAGCAACATCGGAAGACGAGGCCTATGCGCCTACCGGACGTAACCAACACTCGTTAAATAACCGCACACTTTAAAGAACCGCACGCTTTAAAGAACCCCAAGTGTTCCACATTTAGGGAGTCACCCACTGCGGCGTGCCTCAATATCATATTGTTACGCGCGAAGGAGACCATTTTTAACCCTTACGGATGAAGGGGACTGTTTACTTTAGATCGCGAAGGTGAGCGCAAGAGCGGTCAGCTGGTTAATTAACTCATCGTCGTTCTCTTCTTTCCTCTACTCGGGACCGCAAGCCCGTTCACCGGTCTTCGTTTTCTTCATGCGTAACATTCCCCTCGCCACAGACAAAGCCCGCCGGGCGAGTCAATCCATTTGCCTTAACGTGCACAATTTCAAGCAGGCGACATGGACCACTAGTGTCTTGGCAGCTCTTCTACCACTCGCCGTGAGGCGAGCTATGTCATACGTGACTTCCGTGAGTCTGTTAATAATAACAAATGGTCCATCGTAGGTGGCCAAAAGATTTTGGCATAACCCACGTTTCCGTACTGGAGTCCACAGCCAGACTAAATCACCAGGGCGATAGGTTACCGGACGGTGGCGAATGTCGTAGCGTTCTTTTGATCTGCCCTGCGATGCCAAAGTGCGCAAACGAGCGATACGACGAGCTTCTTCGGCAAGGCAGAGAGTCTCGGCGGCAGTGGGATTTTCATGACTACAGAAAGAGAAAACAGTGTCGATTGTGTACCGGGGTGGCCGTGCGTACAGCAGGAAGAAAGGGCTATAGCCGGTAGTCTCGTGCTTGGCGGTGTTGAACGCGTACGTGATAAAAGGCAGTACGTCATCCCAGTTCTTGTGGTCGGATGAAACATACATAGATAGCATGCTTACAATTGTTCGGTTGGTGCGCTCCGTAAGCCCATTCGTTTGTGGATTGTATGGTGTCGAGTGAGGCAAGTGGGATTCACACAAACGAAGCAGCTCCTCTACGACGTCCGCTGTGACTTGTCGTCCACGGCCGCTGATGATCACGCGAGGCGGACCATGTCGCAGGATCACATATTGCAGCAGGAATGTTGAAACGTCAGTGGCAGTTGCGGAGGGCACGGCCGCCGTCGCGCAGTAGCGCGTGAGGTAGTCGACGCAAACAACTATCCAACGGTTTCCCTTGGCTGATTTTGGAAATGGACCTATGAAGTCAATGCCCACTTGTTGGAAAGGCGTGCTTGGAGGCGGGATCGGCTGCAGAAGACAAGCTGGAGCAGTAGATGGCCGTTTGTCGCGCTGACACTGCATGCAGCTGCCCACATACGTCTCAACAGACTGTGGCATTCCAGGCGAGTAAAAGCGCTCCTGAATCGGGTAGAGCGTCCTCGCCGAACCTAAATGGCCAGACGTAGGGTCATCGTGCATAGCACTCAGAATCGCTGTGCGAAGGCTCTCCGGTACCACTAGGAGGAAACGTGCGCCAGTGCTGGAAAACTTCTTATACAGGAGTGCATCACGTACACAGAAATGGTTTGCTGTCGTCGTGGTGGTCGCAGCCGTGAAGGGCGGTGTTAATTTATCGCCTTTTCGCTGTTCGGCTTTGAAGCAGTCGAACTCTGGAAAACGCGGCGACACAGAAGCCACGAGGTGATCGAAGTCGTCGGCGTCACAGTCCGTAGTGCTAAGTGGCATACGCGAGAGCTAGTCCACATCAGCGTGTCGTCGACCGCTCTTATAAGATACGGTGAAGCTGTATTCTTGCAGTCGGAGCGCCCAGCGCGCAAGGCGGCCACAAGGGTCACGAAGATTCACAAGCCAAAACAATGAGTGGTGGTCAGTGACCACTGTAAAGGGGCGTCCATACAGGTAAGAACGAAACCGCTGAACCGCAAATATTACCGCGAGGCATTCTTGTTCCGTGGCAGTGTAATTCTGCTCGGGCCTACTTAATGAGCGGCTTGCATATGCGATCACGTGTTCGCGGTGACCGTAGCGTTGAACTAGGACGGCACCAATACCTATGCCACTGGCATCCGTATGGAGTTCCGTTGGAGCTGAAGAACTGAAGTGTTGAAGAACCGGTCGTGACGTCAGCAGAAACATCAACTGACGAAAAGAAGAGTCGCACTCCGGAGTCCACTCAAAGGGGGTGTCCTTTCGCAGCAGGCATGTCAGCGGATACGCGACGTCGGCGAATTTAGGAATAAATCGGCGGAAATAGGAACAAAGCCCCAGAAAGCTACGGAGCTCCCTGACAGAGCGCGGTGCACTGAACGCTTCAACGGCTGCTGTTTTCTGGGAATCAGGGCGGATGCCATCCTTGTCGACAAGGGGCCCAAGCACAAGGGTTTGGCGTTCACCGAAGTGGCATTTCTTAGAGTTTAAAACTAGACCAGCGTTTCTGATGCAGTTCACGACAATATCCAGACGCGAGTTGTGTTCGCTGAAGGTGCGGCCAATGAAGACGACGTCATCGAAGTAGCACATGCAGATGTTCCACTTCAAGCCGCGCAGAACAGTGTCCATCTATCTCTCGAAAGTTGCCGGAGCGTTGCACAATCCAAATGGCATCACATTAAATTCGAAGAGCCCGTGAGGGGTTACAAAGGCAGTCTTCTCCTTGTCGTCAGGATGCATCGGAATTTGCCAATAGCCAGATCGTAAATCTACTGAGGAAAAGTAAGAGGCGGAATAAAGGCAGTCTATTGCGTCATCAATACGTGGGAGTGGGTACACGTCCTTTTTTGTTACAGCATTCAAAGGCGATAGTCGACGCCAAATCTGCAAGATCCATCTTTTTCTTTTTTTAACAAGAATCACTGGAGCTGCCCACGGACTCGCTGACTCTTGTACGACTCCCTTTTTTGTCATTTCATGCACTTGTTCGTTGATAATCTGGCGCTCTGATGGTGAAACACGATATGGCTTTTGTCTAATCGGATTTGCCAAACCCGTGTTGATGGTATGGCGCGTTCGAGACGCAGGGATTGCAGGTATTTTGTCCTTCTGCGCAAAGTCGAATATTGAAACGTGCTTCGAGAGCACACGCACTAACGTTCAGCGTTCACTCGTGCTGAGCGATTTATTTACCATCGACAAAAGGGCTGTTTCCGAACTGGCCATCAGGTTCTTCCGGCACATCTGTAAGTTCAGCCACTGATAAGGACGCGTGTTCCCTGGCGAAGGCTAATTTCATGCCGTCTAGTAGAATAACGGGCTCCTTAGAACAGTTTATTGTCCATAAGCCAATGCGTCCGCCTTTGATCGACACCACACAATGTGGCACCAACACATTCTTCTTCACACAGTTAAAGTGCCTCGGTTCTACGGTAGCTTCGAAGCTGTCGGAATCGGCGCCGCAACAGACAACGGGAACGCAAACGGTAGATGATGCAGGTATGACCGTATCACCACAAACACACAGTGTAGTTTCACGATCTACAGGGTTCTCCAGGAGTCCTGATGGAATCGTACCACTTATGAATACCTTCCCTGTGCGGCAGTCGACAGTAGCACCACACTCTCGCAAGAACTCCATGCCAAGACTAACATCATGGGTCGACCGAGGGATAATCACAAACTCTGTCGTAATAACATGGCCTCCCAAAAACACGTCAGCACTACACACCCCAATAAGTCGCAACGGCTCGCCACTCACTCCACAGAGCTTTGAATCTTCGTCCCATTTAAACAAAACCTTGCGCCCTAACACGTGTTTAAAAGTGACACTCATAACTGAAATTGTTGCGCCTGTGTCCACCAGAGCCACCACAGGGACATTATCTACAAGAACGCGCACTTTGTTTTTCAGCATCAACACAGCAGGTATTTCTGTCAGTAGCATGTCTCCAGCGACCTCACCTCCATCCGCCGCGCTAGCTAGTTTTCCGGTGACGAAGGGGACGTGGTGCGATGCCGCGGTGAGGGAGAATGGGGAGCACGACGTTGCGGTGGGGGTGTCAAACTCCTTTCAGATGCCGGGGAGCGATTCCGGGAGCTGCTCAGCCAATACTCGTCGCCAGATGATACGTGTGCTGGCCACGGGGCACCGTGTGGTCGTTCGGAGTGCCGAGAAAACTCTGAGGGCTGGCCATACCACGCGGTCATACGCTGGTTGCAAAACCGCGATATATGACCCGGGACACCGCAGGAATAACACACCGGGAGAGGTCGAAACCTTGGTTGTTCGTCGATGAAGCGGATATTATCATTTTCCCGCGTGCAGTGGGTTGGTTCGTGGCGTGTGTCACGACGATACATCGGGCGTCGAGGAGGCGTGCGTTGAGCGCGTTGGTCATAGCGCGGAGTCGGAGTGCGTGTTGTCATCCTCGACTGTGGGGCTGCGCTGTAGTCTACGGCCGCTGCGGTAACCATCGGTTGCCAAGGGGCTGAATGTGGCGTCGTCATAGCCTCACGTGACGTGTACACGACATGGTGGTCAGCAGTTGAATGCAACAACTCCTCGCGGCGGGAAATTTCCTCGCGGACAATCTGTCGGATGGTGGAAGGAAGGTCGAGGCAAGGACTCGTGTCCACACTGGCAACCGTCGTAACGTTTGCCAACCGAGCAAACTCTGGCGCAATCCGACGCATCTTGAGCGTTTCAAAAGTTCTGCAGTGCCGAATGACGTCAGACACAGAACTGAGGCTCTCCTTTCCAATTAGAAAATTGTACACATCCTCAGCCACTCCTTTCAGCAAATGTCCAACTTTATCTTCTTCCGAGATGTGAGCACTGACCACCTTGCACAGCTTTAACACTTCTTCGATATATGTTGTGCATGTCTCACCTGGTAGCTGCGCCCGTTGGGACAGTGTCTGCTCCGCACGCTTCTTTTTGGCGACTGAGTCCCCAAAACACG
Source organism: Dermacentor andersoni (assembly GCF_023375885.2). NCBI lineage: Eukaryota > Metazoa > Arthropoda > Arachnida > Ixodida > Ixodidae > Dermacentor > Dermacentor andersoni. The sequence goes on from NC_092818.1 coordinate 21,886,296, forward strand.
CCTTTAGCTCGTCAACAAAATGTTCCCACGTCGTAAGCGCGTCCTCGTTGTTCTCGTACCACACGAGGGCGGTATCAGTCAGGGAGAACACCACATTGGTGAGCTGAGCGGTTGCATCCCACCCGTTGGACTTGCTCACTCGTTTGTAGTGGACGAGCCATTCGTCGGCATCTTCCCCCGCTTTGCCTCCAAAGGTGGGTGGAACTCGGTAGTATGGCAGTGGACTGCTAGGCGCTGCCCTCGGAGCGGCTCCTTCTTCTGGCATCTCGAAGACGGTTACGGCTGATGGCGGGAGGCCGGCAAGTCGACGGCTTCGACGAAGCTGCGGCAGTGACGGTTCCGTTGTTGTGAGCGGTACCCCGCCCCTCCAGCACTTTGTTACGCGCGAAGGAGACCGTTTTTAACCCTTACGGATGAAGGGGACCGCTTACTTTAGGTCGCGAAGGTTGAGCGCAAGAGCGGTCAGCTGGTTATTCAACTCAGCGTCATTCTATTCTTCCTTATTCTACTCGGGACCGCAAGCCCGTTCACCGGTCTTCGTTTTCTTCATGCCTAACAATATCATGGTTTTGCCACATAAAATCCCATAATGGAATTTTTATTTATGATGGTGAAGTGCGCAGGCGTGGATGGTAGGGCTTGCCAGACAAGACCATTACGTGCCTAAGGCTTCGGCAGAGCAATGCGTGGTTCTGACTAAGGTAGATATATATTCGAAATTAAGATGTGCCGGATCCCTCAAGGGAACCTTGTTGACAATGGCAAAAAACGGAGAACACTAATTAGGCACGCGTTTTCACGTGCTGCTGGCATCGAGCATACGTGGAGGTTAGACTACCACTGTTTCTGTTAAGCGCGAGCGCAGTAGCTTAATTTACCAAAGATTCCGTGTGCTAGGGAGAGTTTTGTCCTGTTTCAGTGGCGATGACGTAGGCGCCATCCAGGTTGATCACTTGCGCTATAGACACAACATGATCTCCTTGTTTTTCAGATCATTATAATGTTCTCGACGCCTTGTTTTGAAATTCCTGGTTTCACCGATCTGTAGGTGTTCGCCATCAGCTCAAGAAACATTGTACACGATCCATGGTTTTCTGTAAGAAGTTTGTTTTCACGATGACAAAAACTTCACCATTTGCGTCACTATGAACAAGGCTCCCGCGCAGGACCCGGCATACCTTTTATATCAATATATTTTTCTTTGGTCGGAGCCCTGGTGCTTTAGTTACACTGATCTTTCCCTACCAGCTGAAATTCGGCGAGACCATCAATTTTACGAGTTTGCTTACCTTCCTCCCTTGGTTGTGCGTTTAGCAAAAAAAAAAAAAAAAAAGCTCACTTGGCTCATGCGGCCCAAGTTTACGCAAGCACGAACTCCTCAACACGAACTTCACACGCCAACTCACTGCTGCTTGTTGTCTTCTGTTACGATGTCGCGACCAGCACAGGGGGCTATACTTGTACGAATAAAGAGGCATGCGCTGAAACACCTATCGCAGAATGAATGTATTATATCGATATGGGTGCACGCAGGTATAAAAAAGGTTTTTCAGGTTTCCGGGTTTTTTAATTAACCAATTACTCTAAACAAAGAGTGATTGATGTACTTGTATACGCAAGTGACAAATTTTTGTAACCTTTCTAATTTTTGATCTTAGGTGACTAAAGCAAATGCGCAGCCCGTCCTCCACATTATCTAGCTGAATGAAAAAAAAAAGATATCAATAAACTAGCTCCTTTAAGACCTGCCCGAAATAATGTTCAAGACAGCTCTGTGCAAGTAAAACTGACGCCCAAAAAGGGCGCCTGCGATACCGCCCAGCACTTCCGCATGCTGGCACCGTGACCCCTGACACGACCCCGTGAGGAGGTGCGCTCTTTTTTGTCTTCGTTATTTTGTGCTGTATATGGGTTCCGCTAGTGGGTTAAGGTTATTCCATTCCGTCGAGCATTCCCTCTGCGGCGCAGCAGGGACTGAATAAATCTTTCATTCCTAAGTGCTTTTTAAATGAGTAAGCATTTCTGTGCCTACCCAAGGAGGAAGCCCGTCCGTTCGTCCGTCACGCGACGCGAATCGCTATAAAGGAACTGATGTATAGAGCGAAATAAATTCGAAAGTAAATATGTTGGTGGTGGTGAGTATCAAATCTAAGATGCCATGCTGAGAGGCCGAGTGTCTTACCAATGGGCTAAACACCTACGCCAGCAGGAGGTGAATACATCTGTATGATAGGAATCTGTTGTACTCACAGTAAAAACAAATATCAAAGGAGAACAGCTTCTATGAAGGTTTTCTTAATGGTTTCGATGATGAAGAAATAAAAGCCATCTCTATGACCACAAGTAGTGCCGTCTTCGAGCATTGTAGACATCAGCAAAATTTCGATTTTGAGAAAATTTAATGCCAAACACGCCACATCCCTGATGGGATTCGGTGGTCGCGGGACCCATCTTCCGTTCGCACGGTCCTCCACCGACCTATCGGGGTTTGTGCACTTCATGTCGCGCAGCACGGACAGAGAACGTGTCAGTGAGTTGACAAGGATGATAAGGTGTTACGAGGGGTATACGGGCCTCATTACGGTTGATAAGGGTTCGACTTGGATGGATAAAGTGCTAAAGAGTGATAAGGGCTTCTAATGGTGGGAACAAATATTATAAGATTATTAAGCGCCGAGAAGGGTTTGAGACGGGTCGGATCATGTCGGATAATGTTGATGAGGACAGATAACGCTTGATAAGGGTCCCATAGAATTCCACAAGGTCGACATCGACAGATAAGGGTTGATAAGGCTCAGATCGAGTCCGATACGGTTAACAACGATATGGGTTGATAAACGTCGTATCTTGTCTGATAAGGTTCATAACAATCGATAAGGGTTGATAAGGGTTTATACTAGTCAAATTAAGTTTTATAACACCGATAATGCCATCTCGCTGCTTGGAAATGAACATGTGGCAGAATGCTTACGCATACCAAGCGAGTACTCCCAGATCAGTTTCTGTGTGAATTTTGGTATTTACTTGCCGTAAATAATTAACTAGCATTTGACCTTGCTAACATTTTGATCGTGAAAGAAGCTTTTGCGAATACGCTTCCCGCGTTTGAGCGGTAGGCGTTCGCTACTTAAACTTTAAACAATAAAACAAAACAAAAACAAAAGCTGCACACTACGTGCCAACTAAAAAAACTGCGAATAAAATTGTCCCAATTTCGCCCGACAGGTGAAGCATGAATGCCTTGGCCAATTCTTACGCAGGTATAGAAATTAATGTTTGTCCATTTATCCACTGCATAAACTGCTGTAAACATTCACGTACTAACTCAATCAACCAGCATGGTGCCACGCGCATGCAGTCAAAGATGAGCATATGTCACTCGATCCCTGTGGTCACTCTCTATTAGGCCACTGGCTTGAAAATAATAATATCAATAGTAATGATACCTTTATTTCCACTAACAAGAAGTACACTTATCAGGCCTACCAAAGTCATTCATGCTTTGAGTCGCACAGCCTGGCAGGCAGCAAAACGATACACGTTACATTAACAGAGGAATATAGACGAGGCAACCTAAAGTTTGCCCGCGCGGCACCAGCGCCGAATGCTCCCCTAGCGGACCGATGGAAGTTTCGAGGGTCGTCGCTGCGCGAGCGCGCGCCCGTGATCTGTTCGGCGGGAGCGCTCGTGCTGGCTCGGGCGCGTTGTTTTTGCGATGGCGAGTGCGACCTCATCAGCAAGGAAAGGTGGCACGCAATACTGCTGTATTGTTGATTGCCATAACAACCTCGAAAACACGAAAGGTCGAACGCCGCCCGTGAAATTCTACAGATTTCCGGGCAAGTGGTACGAGAAGGTCAGACGACAGGCATGGATAATTGCAGTGCGCCGAGTCAAGTAAGCACCATACTTTCGTATTCGCGTGCAATATCGCGGCTGCTCGATGAAACGGAATAGTGATATGCCTGTTTTTAGCGCCCAACCGTTTGTTTAGTCATGCCGCGTTGTTGAATTGTGTTGACATCCGCTGCTTGTTAGCGGTAAATGCATGCGTGTTGCGACGCTGAGCTTGACGACGCGAGCTCGATTCCCGGCCACAGCGGCCGCATTTCGATAGCGGCGAAGTGCAAGAACGCCCTTGTTACTGCGTGCTTTGATTTTTGTGCACGTTAAAGAACCCCCGGAGGTAATAAGTATTCCTGAGACTAACCATTACAGCGTGCCTCATAATGATTTAGTGGTTTTGCATGGTTTTGGCAGTTAAAACCCCCGAATTTATTTGATTCTACTGTGCCTTCACTCGCAATCGGCATGGACGAGCTTTAGAGAATTATTTCCATTTTCCAAACGCTGCAACTTAATTTACTAGTTGTGCAGGTAACGAAAGGGGACGCGCGCTACTTTTGTCTGATAGCAGACAGCATTTAATGCAAGCCGCGGTCGTCGCGTGCGTCGGTAAGCGGCAGATCGGAAAGCAGCCGATCGAGACGTGCGCGTTATGTTTGTTGTTTGGCCATGCTTTCTAAGTTCACAATATCCAAGCTTGCTTTAAGGTCATTACCACCTTGCACATTCTTGCTGATTCACTCTTCCTGCCAAAAACCTTCGTTTCCTGTAGTAGCCGGCCATCGGTGCAAGCTTACTTTAGCTGTTCGCCCGACCAGGCATTAGATTTGCTTTGGTGAGGCATGTATCTTTAATGCTTGCGCTCGTGCTGTTGGTCCTAAGGTAATCGCCTGTTAACGTGGTCTGGGTTCATTTCGCGGAGCAGTCTGTACGAGCCAATCCTCATTAGCAGTGAAAAGGCACCTTGCTGATTAATGCGATGAGTTGCAATGACTCCAACATCTGCATTGAATAAGGCGTGATATACACTAAATATTTATTGCAGCATGATTCAAAGCAATATGCGCCTATATAGTATTTAAATTGTTAATTTTGAGCAGATGTGTGTTTTGGCTGTTGTGTTCTAGGATTTCGTGTATCCTGGGAAGGAAACTGCTTTAGTGTTCTGGTGAAGCAGCGTACTGACCAGGACAAGGCAGACACACACATGAATACAAGACACTCGATGTGCTTGTGTCTCTCCTATTTGTACTGGTCATTGCGCTGCTTCACCAACACGGTATGATGATTAATCACCAACTCGCCCAACTTCCCACATTACTGCGTTAGCTTTATAATGCAGTTCTCTTCGTGCCACGCTCTGACGTTATTGGGGCAAGAAATAGGCATCACAAATTACAGGCACTAGCATCTCCGAATCACCATGTATTAAAGGCATGTACAGTTTGCCAAAAACAGCTCAATTTGTGATTTGCCTGAACCTAAGCCTGAGAGGGTATAATGAGCTATAGGCTAGGCCACGTTGTTGAAGGTGGGAAGATGGTCTTTCTCGTTAGTAACGTTCCATGCTCATTTGTGCCTAATACATGTGTTCTTTCTGTGCTCGCAGTGCTGATGACACTCCCTGGGAGCCATCCAAAAGCATGCGAATTTACAAAAACAAGCAGGCTTTGCGAAGCGAAGACATCGATAACGCTTGCCGTTGTTCGCTGGCAGCTCCGCGCAAATCAGAACGAACACAAACGTGTATTTACTAATGCTCCAGCCAAGAAATTTAGCAGCAAAAGGCGGAAGCACAAAATGAGAGCAGCCGTGTGCGCGCACTCAGCTACCGAGGAAACTAACGGCAATCGTCACCGTCCCTCCACATCTCTGCAAGTATGCATGACCGCTTTGTGCCTGCATCATATAGAAATAAAGTGGCTAAACTTCTGAACTTGGTGTATACCTCTAAATCGACGTCGTATACGATCTTGGACACCTGTGACACGCCCTTGGCTTTCACTGTCACATCACCGTCCACGATTTGTTGAACGCCGTACACGTGCGGAAGCAGACGCTCCCCTTTCGTGAGGTTGCCGCCACGAAAAAAACTGTCCGCGTCGGCAGCCTTCTTGAAACCGCATTGCAATCTCTGCGTCGCTGTTGCGCAAGCAGGCGATCTGCAGCCGTCGAAAACTGAGCGCCGTGAGAACGAGCAGCGAAGAAACGCGCGGGCGAACCGGTGTAAACAAAGCGGAGACCGCGCCACGGCACGACCGCGCTGCATCACGTTTCCACATTGGGGGCGCTGTCAGGAGGCGCAGTAGCGCCGCCTGGCCATGGTTTTCTCGTCTATACACGGAGCTCGTCTTCTGCACTTCCACTTGTCTTTCATCGGGTTGCGTGGCCCACCCAGAGGAACATGTTCAATCACCAACTCGCCAACCCTGCCCTGTTAATTGAGAAATATAAGGCAGCGAACTCGAGTATAAGGTATGAGAAAAAAGAAGAATACATTTTATAGTGTCTATGAAAGGAATTTTCAATACGCGTAATGAAACACAGAAACGTAGGAAGAAAGGCTGTAAGCAGGCATAAGTGACCTCAGAAGGGCTGGGCAGCATTTCGTTAGGGGGACCTCTCTTCGTCAAAGGCAACCTCGTCATCCTCGGCATGTTAGTTTTAACGGGCTAATAGAGTGACGTCACGAGCGGTTGTTGCCGGAGGCGGCTGGTTGTAAAGGGAGAGACTGGAAAGAAAATGAGCGCTGTCTCCTGACGCTTGTAAGCGCGGTTTCTTAGATGAGGGGACAAAAGTGGAAGAGTTGGAAGGCGGGGAGAAAGAAAAAGAGAGATAAAGAAAAGTAAAAAAAGGCCAAGAACACGAAATATAATATTAAAAAAACACGAAATATAAAAGAAGGACATAGAAAGATGTTGAGAGAGCGAGAGGTTAGGGAGCATACAGGGGTTTTGTTCGCGGCATGTTTTTCTGGCTTTAGAGCAGCGGGTTAGCCGGTCACTGCACGAGTAACAAGAAATAAAAAAAAATATCATTGTAAAGAATTAGTTGTGTAGCGTAGCAACAAAGCGTGGGGTAATTGTGAAGGTGTTAATATGGCGACAAGGATTCTGGGGTGCAATGTAACTGGAAGGCAGCGATTCTGTCTTTCAAGGGTTGTTAGCCTCGGTAGCTCAGCGTTAGCGCCATCAAAGCGGTATACAGAAGCCTTGGCGTCTTGGGTGTTCAATGTGTTGGTGAGGGTATTTCAAAAAAAGTGAAACAAAATAAAAACACACAAAGAAAAGGCGAGGGGGGCACCCGAAACCGGAGTAACAAATAGAACGGTGACATGAGTAAAGACCGGAGAGGGCAAGTGTATACAGAAAAAAGGGGTCGTAGTGCTGATATATGCGGAAAAACGATGAAGAGTATATTAAATTGAGTAGGAGGCAGGGAAATATTGGAATTCGAAGAATAGGTGAAGTTAAGAATTAGGGTCAGATTGTGGCGCAATGTGTTTTGTACCTTGGTTGATAAGATGAGAATTTCAGGTTTAAGGTACAGCTTTTAGCCATTCTAGGTTGCCACGTGCCATAAATTCGTGCAGGGTGTAGGCGTCTAAGGATGTGTATCAGGTATGATTCTGCATACTTTTTCTCGCGATGGGCACGGAAATTCGCTTATAGTATATAGAGCCTTGCTTTGTCGAATATATGACCATGTTGGTTGAAGTAAGAAACTACTGCTTCAGTTTGTGTTTTGTATCTGCACGATGACCGTTGAGTCGTGTATGAATTTGTTCTCCAGTCCCATCTATGTATTGTTTGCTACTAGCGGCACATCATAGACAGCAGTCTACGTTGCTCGTTACGTTCTGTGAATAATTCGACGCTGTACTTTTTACTGCAATAACCGCCATGTTTGCTCAGTGGCTATGGTGTTGGGCTGCTGAGCACGAGGTCGCGGGATCGAATCCCGGCCACGGCGGCCGAATTTCGGTGGGAGCGAAATGCGAAAGCACCCGTTAAGGAACCTCATGTGGTCGAAATTTCCGGAGTCCTCCACTACGGCGTGCCTCATAATCAGAAAGTAGTTTTGGCACGTTAAACGCCATAATTTTTTTATGTTGTAGTAGTGGATTGAATATTGACACGTGTACTTTTTATCTCTTTCCGGTAAACGCTGTTCACTGCCTAAAAATTTTATCACACTGCGCAGGATGCACCTGCATGTATTAGAACATTCTCGAATGTTATCGATGGTTCTATCCGCTGGATGATTTGTATGGTTCGAAAAAGTGGCATAACAGTTTCTCACTGCGCCCTCGTCGGCATATCTAGGTCCAAACCCAAACACGGTCCACGGGCTGGTATTGCACGTAGCTTCGTCGAGGATTGCAATGTCGGTTGTAGGTCCTAGTCTGGTTCTTGATGCGCAGGCGGGCGAGCTGACGGGTTTCTTCAGCGCTGGAGATAGTTGGCGACATCAAGACTCTTGTGATCTTTTCTCTGTACATTTCGGAGCATGCAATTTCCTCTTCGAAAGCTTCATCTTCAACGCCTTTTTCTATCTCCCGATCTAGCTCTTTCAGTGAGTCTTCTTTAAGAGTAAGAAGATTTAGCTTTTCTTCCAGCTCACCGATTGATGCGCTGTCGTCCATGGTGGATACTTCATTGATCAGCTTTGTTGTAAATGATCGCGCCACGGCCCTTTTTCGCTTGATTCTGTCGATGTCCATCTTTTGACGTCCCTATTCCCGGGTTTCGGCACCAAAAAATGTTGTGGAATAAGAGACGGAGAACTTTGAACTGATGGAAAAAACGACAGACGTCCTTTCGCTTCGAGCGCATCAAGAAGACTGCTTTATTTTTCACTAGAGGGTATGGGAAATGGGAGAGAGTAGTGAGAAGGAGAAAGTCACAATACACCATGCCACACAAGCATTCTTGCACCACGCACGCACCAAAGCCATCGCCACAGGCCGGGCTGCCAGGGTCATGAGCCTCCGGGACATGAACGCTTGAGTGCAGTGGAGCCGTGCGGGGGCCCAAGGACCTGCGTGTCCGCAACTCCCCTGTGTGCAATAAAGTTGTCACCACCACCTCCACACTTGGAAGGCACCACCGCACCGCCGCTCGCCGTTTGTATCCAACGCGCCCGCCAGTAAGGCACGTAGTTTGAGGGGTATCGAATGTCCGGCGCCTCTGAGAAGTTCTCCTTGCCACTTCGTCGGCGGCCCGCAGCGCGGGGGTTTATCTGGTGTCTGGCGCCGCTGGGGAGGGGGACTTTTTGGCTCCAGAATGGAGGAAATACAACAACTCTCTTCGTCGGTGACCGCAAGCAGCATGGCGCCTACAGTCGTCACCAAGTTTCTTTCGTAAACCAGCTTGAACGGCGTGATCTGTGTTGTTTCTTGCACTGCCGTGTTCTAAGTGAAGGTTACGTACGGCAGGACGGCATCCCACGTCTTGTGTTCGACGTGGAGGTACATTGCTAGCATGTCGGTCATAGTCTTGTTCAGCTGCTCCGTAGGACCATTCGTCTGCGGGTGGCAGGCAGTTGTCCTCCTGTGGCTTGTTTGGCTGTACTGCAGAATCGCTTGGGTGACCTCTGCTGTAAACGCTGTTCCTCTGTCACTGATGAGGACTTCCGGTGCACCATGTCACAGCAGAATGTTCTTCACGAAGAATTTCACAACTTCTGCTGCACTACCTTTTGGCAGAGCTTTCGTTTCAGCAATGCAGGTGAGGTAGTCCATCGCCACGACGATGCACTTGTTTCCAGATGTTGACATCAGAAATGGTCTCAACAAATCCATCCCGATCTGCTGAAACGGTCGGCAAAACGGCTCGATTGACTGTAGTAGTCGTGCTCGCCTTGTTGGTGGTGCCTTGTGTTGTTGGTAGTCACGGCAAGTCTTGACTTAACAGGCGACGTCGGTGGTCAGACACGGCCAGTAATACTTCTCTTGTATTATCGCAAGTGTACGGGAAAACTCGAGGTGCCCGGCAGTCTGATCGTCATGCATGGCGTGCAGGACTTCTGACCGGAATGCTGCAGGCACAACGAGGGGGTAGTTTGCACCGGCTGAGGAAAACTTCTTCACCAGGACGTGATTTTGCAAGAACGAAGACAATCCGCGCCTACAATTCCTCGGGAGAAAGTCGGATTTGCCTTCCAAGTACTTAGCAAGGCCTCTTAGCTCAAGGTCCGCTCGCTGCTGCTGGGCAAAGCCGTCTGTGCTTATTGTAGCTAAAGAGGCGTCATCGTCAGGGCTATCTTGGGCGGCGGGTCCACGGCAGCGGGACACAGGGAGTCGTCATTAGAGTGTTTTCGTCGGGACTTGTAAATTACAGTGATCTCATATTCTTGCACTCTGAGCCTCCACCGTGCGAGGCATCCTCAAGGATCCTTTAATGCTGCTAGCCAAAACAAGTTGTTATGGTCGCTTGCGACTCTAAACGGTCTGCCGTATAGGTAAGGGCGAAATTTTGCTGTAGCCCATATGATGGCGGGGCATTCTTTTGCGATTGTACAATAATTGGCTTCCGCTTTTGACAGAGACCGGCCATTCTAGTCCATCTTTCCTCTGGACTAGGATAGCGTCGAGGCCTAGGCTGCTGGCGTCAGTGTGATTACCGTATCGGCGTCTTCGTAAAAGTGCGCAAGTACCTGTAGCGACTGCATGCCTCCTTTGAGTTCTTGAATTGTTTAGCCCTTGGGTGTTTTCCACTTGAACTCGACATCACATTTAGTTGGATGTGTCAGCAGCGCACCGATGGGTGCAACGTCATTCACAGCTCTTTCACAGATGTCACGTAGTAGCGACGACGAATAATAGAGCGGTAAAATGTGAACGACCAAACTAACTTTTATCGGGTGAACTTGTGCCCTCAAAACCAAGTTACACTCAAAGCACAGCAATAGCGGTGAACATGGTCGGCGATCGTCAAAATCTCCGGCGAAACCGACAACGTCATCCAAGTAAACAAGGCAGGTCAGCCACTTCAACCCTGCGAACACCGTGTCCATCAGGCGCTGGAGTGTTGCAGGCGCCAAGCACAGTGCAAAGTCGTAGAGGCCGTCCGGCGTGATGAAGGCAGTCTTCTCGCGATCCGTCTCATCGACTTCTATTCTACAGTAGCCAGTCTTAAGGTCCAAAGACGAGAAGCATTTAGCGTTTCAGAGCTGATCTAATGCATCGTCTATCCGTGGGAGGGGTATATGTCCTTCTTCGTGATCTTGCTCAGTCGACGAAAATCGACGCTGAAACGCAGGGGTCCATCCTTGTTCTTCACCAAGACAACAGGAGATACCCACGGGATTTTCGAGAGCTGGATCGTGTCGTCGTGCACCATTTCGTCGAGTTGTTGCCTTATAGTTTCACATTTTCGCATCGAAACGCGGTAAAGAATCTGGCGGAGTGGTTGAGCGCACTCTCCGGTTATTATGCGATTCTTTGAAACTGGTGCTTGTCGAATCCACGAGGACATCAAAAAGCAGTCTTTGTATCGTCGGAGAAGACTTCTGAGCTCTCGCTGCTTACTCATGGAGAGACTTGGATTTTTGTCGAAGAATATTTAGGGAAGTATGATCGGTGAGATAGATTCAGCGGAATCAGAGAGGACAAGCGCATTGCTTGTTCCCACAATTTACTCTAGGTTTGCGATTGTCGTGCCCTTGTTGAAATACTTGGAGTTCAGGCTGAAGTTCGTCAGTGTCATTTTTGTTTTCTCTGTGTGAAGTCGAGCGATCGTTCTTGTGACGTAGATTTCACGGTCTAGCAGTACACGTTGGTCGCCCTCGATGACGCCTTTTACGTCTTTGGGTATTTCGCTGCTGACGGAAATGACAATGCTGGAGCGAGGCGGGAAGCTCACTTGATCATCAAGTACACACAAGGCATAATCACTACGAGCGATCCCGGCGGTATCGCTTGATCTTCGGGTAGCGTTAATGATTTTGGCTTCAGGTTCCTCTGTGTTAGTTAAGCAAGTGCCTGCCAAAATTACGTCTCGATAGCAAAGTTGGAGGATAACGAAAGTGGCAGGACAGGTCCGGTTATGCGCTCAAATTCTTGCCGTACAGATTCCAGTCGGCGTTATGAGGTGTCCTTCCGCGGTCCAAATTCGGGGGCCTTCCCACACAGTCTTAACATTCTTGAACTTAGCGGTGAAAGGTCCACTGAAGACGGAGTGGTCGGCTCCTGTGTGTACTTATGCGGTGACTGCGTAGCCGTCGAGCAACAGGTTCAGAGCCAGTGGCTCTGCCTTGCGTTGCAGTTGGGTGTTGGTGTCGGGAAATGGCAGGGCTGCTTGGACGTGCGGCTGGTACGTCGCGTGTTCAGGTCCTCGATCAGTTCATTGTTTACTTCATGGCTTCGTTCGCATGGCAGCGTGTAATTGTGGTGTCTTCTAGATAGTGCCTTCGGCATCCTCGTCGGCGACGGAGGGTCTTTGTCAGTTAAATGGAATGCAACCGCACCTCCATCAGTTGCTGTTCTTAGATTTCCTGATGTGGGCCGGCGGACCAGCCCCGGGCTGTGCCAGTTTATGGGCGGCCCTTTCGCGACCGGTAGCTGCCTGGTGAAGGCGAAGGTCGAGAGCGTCATTGAGGTCTTCGAGGGCTCACTAAGTGGCGGCAAGGTAGTCGGCGATATCGCGAGGGCGTTGACATTGCTGCAGGCGCGGAGCGTTGACGGTGAACCCTCGTAGTCCCATTTCACAGTATGGGTATCGGCCGTAGACATTTCCACTTTACCGCAGTGATTGCAGAGCGGGCGGTGGTAGGGGGCGCGCCGAATGCCTGTCTTCCTCGGGTAGCTGCGGTGGGCGACCGGCGGGCGTGCTGGTGGCGGCCGCGGTGGACTACGGAATGGCGGCGTTACGGGGCCCAGTCGTAGTCGCGGGAGGGGACTTTGACGGCGGGCGGCGGCGGCGTAGGTCATCGCTTCCGGCTGGGGTTGCAGTGATGCGGAACTTCTAATACTTCTGGTGGGCGCTGAAGCTCTTCTTTAACTATGTCCACAACTGAGGCCACCTGGGGCTGCGACCTGGGACACAACTTCTGCGGCTGTTCCTGTACGACAGCTCTTATCTTCTCGCGCAGGTCGTCGGCGCCTAGCGTTTGAGCTATGGCGGAGTTTGTTGTCAGCGTAGGCCGGTTGTATTGCTCAGACGACGACACCTTTTAGCAACAATAAGCACATACGACTTTCACAGCAGAAGCGAGCGGACAACGTCCTAAGAAGCCTTGCTACGTATTTGGAAGGCAAGACCGACTTTGTTCCGAGGAAAAATAGGTGCGGATTGTCTTCGTTCTTATTGAGAAATGGCTTCCTGGTCAAGAAAAACTTGTTTCCTCGTCCCGTCCAAACTACCTCCTCGTTGTGACTACAGCACTCCGATCAGAAGTCCTGCACGCCCAGCAGGACGATCAGACACCCGGGCACCTCGGGTTTTCCAGTACATTTGCGAGAATACAAGAGAAGTATTACTGGCCGCGCTTGATCGCCCACGCCGCCTGTTACGTCAAGCCATGCCATGACTGCCAACTACGCAAGACACCGCCTACGAGGCCAGCAAGATTACTACAGTCAATCGAGCCACCTTGCCGACAGTTGAGTGGCATTGATTTGTTGGGACCCTTTCCGATGTCAACATCTGGAAGCAAGTGGATCGTCTTGACGACGGACTACCTCACCCGCTTTGCTGAAGTGAAAGCCCTGCCAAAACGTAGTAAATTCTTCGTCTAGAACATTATGCTGCGACATCGTGCGCCACAAGTCTTCATCACCGACAGAGGAATGGCGTTTACAGCAGAGCTAACCCGAGCCATTCTGCAATACAGCCAGACAAGCTCCAGCAGGGCAACTGGTTACCACCCTAAGACGAATGGTCTTACGAAGCGGCTGAACGGGGCTCTTGCCGACATGCTAGCAATGTACGTCGACGTCGAACACAGGACGTGGGATGCTGTCCTGGCGTACGTCCCCTTGTCTTGCAACCTGGCAATGGAGAAACAACACAGATCGCGCCATTCAAGCTGGTTTACGGAAGGAACCTGACGACGACTCTCGACGCTATGCTGTTGTACGTCACCGACGAAGAGAATCTTGAAGTTGCCACATATCTCCAGCATGTTCAAGAAGTCCGAGAGCTCACCTACCTGCGCATCAAGAACCAGCAAAGGATCGACAGCCGGCACTACAATCTTCGTCGACGCTAGGTGCAATACCACCCCTGCGACCATGTTTGGGTTTGGGTTTAGATATGCCGAAGAGGACGCAGTGAGAAAGTATTATGCCGCTTTTCAAGTTCCTACAAGCAACGCAGTCTGACTAGGATTTGCCGCTTGTTGCAAACAATACATAGGTGAGACTGGACAAAAAACTCATACAAGACTCAACGGTCATCGCGCAGATACAACACACAATTTACCTAAAGCAGTGCCGAGCCACATCTGTGAACATGGTCATATATTAAACAAAGCAAGGCTTTATAGATTAAAAACAAATTTCCGTGCACCTCGCGAGGGAAAGAATACGAAATCGTACCTCATACACAAGTTTAAATGCTTACAGCCGACGGCAATTTGGCACATGGCAATTTAGAATCCCTAAACTGTAACTGAAATGTGTTATCTGAAATTCTCATATCATCAAACAAGGCAGAAAACGCATCATGCCACCTGGTAGCCTTAGTTCTTAACCTCACCTATTCCTCCATTTCCAATTTTTCGCTGGCGGCTACTCAATTTAATATACTCTTCCATATTTTTACGCATATGTATCAACTGTACGAGTCTTTTCGCTTATACACTTGACCCATGTCGTTTTCACTCATGTCACCCTCCTATTTTTTACTCCTGTTTCGGTTTCCCCCCCCCCCCCACGCCTTCTTTGTCTGTTTCTTCTGTTTTCCATATTTTCAAACAGCCTCACTAACACATTCGAAAGCTCAAGACGCCAAGATATCTTTTTCGGCGCCTCAGCCACACCGGGTGTTGCCAATTTTTTATGCCGTCGTGATGACGCCGACGTTGAGCTACTGAGGCTAGCGTCCCTTGAAAGACCAAGGCGCTGCCTTTCAGCTGCCTCGTGCATTGCACTCTAGACTGCTTGTCGCCATCTTCACGCCTTCAACACAACCTGACGCATTGCTGCTACGCTGCACAAGTCACTCTTTCAAGTGATGCATTTTTTTCTCTTTTTTGTTAGTTACTGGTGCACTGACCAGCTGACCGGCTCTTCTAAAGCCCCAAAACCATGCCGCCAATGACACCCCTGAATGCTCCCCAACCTCTCGCTATCCAAACACCCTCCTATGCCCGTCCTTTTCTTTTGTTTTCTAATTTTCTTTCACTCTAGGTTCTTTCCTTTTCTTTTTTTTCCCTGCCTTCCCATTCTCCCGCTTTTTTTCCCCTCGTCTTAGAACCCAAGCTTACAGACGTCAGGCGACAGCGCTCATTTTCTTTGTAGTCTTTGCCTTTACACTCAACCGCCATCGACAACAGCCGTCACTCTAATAAACAGTTAAAACCAACATGCCTAGGAGGACGAGGCCGCCTGTGACGAAGACAGGTCCCCCTGTCGAAGTGTTGACCAGGCTTTCTCAGGCACCTTATCCCTGTTTATAGCCTTTACACCAGAGTGTGGTACTTCTCCTGTCAGCCCCAATCTTAATTTTGAAGAAACATATGAATGCGTTTCAACAAAATGACCCTAACAGTATTAGGTAAGCATTCACCAATCCGGCTGTGATGACAGAAAGGGATTTCACATGCACATACACAAGCACTAGCGGTAAGCAAAGGAACAAGTACGCCTTTAGAAACACATACGCTTAAGCAGTCTCTAATACCCCTGTTACACGGGCGACCTTAACCGCGGCTAACGTAACCGCGGTTACCGCTAAACGCGGTTAGCGTGGTTCATGGCAGGCGAAACTGCGTTTAGGCCGCTGACCGCGGTTGACCGCCAAGCGAGCTTGCCAACCTCGGTATCTCGAGTGCAGCGCTGGCGCTTCCCATATATTTGCAAAAAAGCGTATCATTTGACCTGAAGCGACAACTGAGGCACTGATACGCATTTGGGAAGATAATCTGGCCGCACTGCGCTCAAGAAGTCGAAACGCGCGCCTCTATACAGAAATGAGGGCTAGGCACAAAGTTCAAAATTTAAGAACAGCGCAATACAACTGGACAAGTGAGACTCACACAAACGCTGTGTGTGTGTGCGTCTCACTTTGTTGTCCAGTTTGATGGCGCTCCTTTTAAACTTACATCTTGAGTATTTTTAACACGTACATTTTGTGATAATTTTGGCAATGTGAAATCGCAGTGTATATGCATTAACACCTGAAAGCACTGCCTTTTCTTCCTTTTTTATTCTTTTTCTTTTGCAAATGCATGCGCAAAATTCCAAAGCGCATTCGCGTGAAGTTGTAATCCCTTTAATTATGTAATGTAGGAGTTGGAGGTAATCCCACCGCTGGCGCCAGTTGTAGGAGTTGAGAAGGACTTTGGGATGAAACACTTGGGAGGTTTATTTACATTATTTACAGTGAGAGTCAATTAACATTCTTAGAGTCATTATGGGCCGGCAGTAACTCGGACGCTGCGGCCCGTCGCAAGAAGTTCGAGAGAGATGAATCCAGGAATGCTCTAGGAATGCTCTTCTGCTGCTCCCGGTCTGCGTCTTTTAAGCCCTTCGGTGTCGATAAGACACGTCACGTTCGGCCAATGGGAGAGCTCGCTCAGGTGACGCCATTTTCAGCCAACGGTAGGCGCCCGTGCGATGGAGTCACACCCGGCGAAGAGAGCCGCTGCTCGGGTGTTTGTCCGAGGGCTTTCTTCTCCCTGCGGTCTTGCCTTGCTGACTTGCAATGCGCCTTCACCATAGAGGGAAGGGGGCGACACCGCCAGGCTGTCACGGCGCATTACAGCCGTCTTTCTTCGGGACCCACTTTACCCGCAACAGTGCTAGGACGGAAGAGTCGCTTCCCTTCACTTTCGGGAAGAGCCAAGCAGTGAATAGCTCCACCGGCTGGACACGAAGTGGGGTCCGCCAACTTGTTTGCACGTGTCATGCCTCAGGAATGTGGCATCCGTGCTTCTTCGCTCCTCAATTAGCTGTGGTGCGATTCGATGAGGTCTGGGGAATGCGAAGTAGGCTCAGGAAACGGTCCCGTATCTAACAGCTCGTCCTCGCCCCGCAAGTTCGGTATGGCCGGTGAACTCAATTCGCTGGCCATGAGGAACGCTGAAAGAACCTGCTGGGTACCGGTGTCGAGCCTGGTTTGACGAACTTCGTGATCCTGGGCCCTGGAGAACACACGTCAAACAAACAAAACAACACAGCGCTGCCCCACGTGTTAGCGCAGCCTCTTCACCCCTGACTCGCCAGGTTACTACTGAGTCAAAATGAACCCTGATCTTTTATATCCCCAGTTTTGACAAAGCACTTCCAGCCACCTTTCCAAACCGCTATCCATTTCTCCCCGAATGCCGACAAGACCAGAGTGCTATTGCTGTAGCAAAACAATGGGTCCTTGCCGTTGCAAACAAACAGTGAAAACAGCCGAACATAATTTAAGTGGCCTAACTACACGAACAGCATGTTTTCAATCTATCGCAGTGGCGTACTTATCGCACGTATTGGTGCCACTGAACAGTCTGGCCATCTTCACAAGTACGTAATCACAAGCGCGCTAGCCCTGTGGTCACTAATCAGAACGCGTACTTGCGTCGTAGGCAAACTTTTCATTACGCCTACTCACGTGTCTTTCTCTAGTCCATACAGGACACGTACCTTAAACGACCAATTAAACTTATGGGGCTTACGCACTGCGCAGAAACCTTAAAATGATGCGTCTTCTAATAACTAGCTCCATGCACGCTCACTAAAGAAGTCAGAACACGGCCGCCCTCAACACACACGAGCAACCCAGTCATAAATCTGCTTCTTTCCGTCCGAACAAGACACGCGCTAATGGAACTAAGAACGCTTCTCAGTGCAAATGATGCACTTGCTGAAAACCTACGCAGTTAACATTAGAAAATAAGAGAAGGGCATATAAAAAAAAGAAGGTTAACTAAAACACACGCGCGTAACGATAGGCCTCTCACCAATAACCTTGACACTCAGGTTACTCACACACACAAAAAAAGAAAGCCTATATACTAGAGTGCTTTAGTTGAGCGTGTTTACGCTCCGCTAAGCAGTTAAGCGGAGCGGATGCGCGAATGCGCATGCGCCATCCGCTTAGCCGTAAGCGGGATTGCGGAGCGAGGAACACGGTCCGCTTAGAAGCTGCCTGAGCGGAGCGTGCCGCGCAGCACTTTGGCTAGCGTTGGCGTCCGAACGGATTGGATTGGATGCCGAAAGCAAGCGCGCTGGCTAACACGTGGCGTTCCCCAAGACGGCGCTTTATTTTCCATTGGATAAAATGGACCGGTAACGCATTACAAGCGCACGTCTAGATACCTCATGGAGAAACAAGTTATATATATACATATATACGTTTTACGGTATGAGAGTGATCATAAAGTGTTTTTATTTTCTTTCATTACCCTCAATTTAGCCAGGGGGCGCTGCAACTATGAAACGTCCGCTCCGCTACGCTAAACGTGCAACTAAAACGTGAAAATCGCCCGCCGCTCCGCTGTGGCTTAGCGGGGCCGCTCGGAGCGGAGCGTACCGTAAAGACGCTCAACTAAAACACTCTACTTATTAACTAACAACTCCCGAGACTACAGGTTTACATAAAACGCATCTTTCAAACCTCCGAGCTTCTCAAACAAAACAAAGCTCATACTTTTACTTATTGAAAGAAATCCTAGTCTCAAATCGCGAAAATTATCCGATGCTCCAAAAAAAAAAAAAAAACATTTCATTTCTACGGAAGCGCTCTTGGCCTCCCATTCCAAACATTTTCGACTGCCTCATACTTTTGAGCCGTACCCGAGGTGGTCGCGGTTTGAAAGCTATTCTGGCTGCCGACAAAAGGGCTGACTCACTATCAGCTCCCCCAAGACGTTACAGTCGCCTGCCAATTTGCGTCCTGGCGCCCCGCTTTGACCACGAACTCGATTGACCGCGTCGCTACTCCCCACCTGGTCTCGTCTTGCCACCTTGCGCTTCTTTGAAGTACACGCTGAGCTTCGAAGAGAACGACGGAACGACGAGGAATTTAACTGCCCCGTGCCCTTTGTCCGCGTCCGTGCAGAACATGCTTCGCGGTCCCCCTTTGACCGGTGGCTCGAACGTGTTTGATGCGTCAACTGGTCAGTGACGACCGCACCTTTCTTTTCCTCGCGCCCTGCCCTTTTGGGTCTCTCGCCGTCTTTGGCGGCGCTACATTAGTCACCGCATCCCCATCTTTTGCGCGCTTCTTTCTGCGGCGCTTTCTCTTTGCATTCTCTTGCATGGCGCCTTCTGGCGCCTCGTGCTGGCCGTTACACATCTCATCGGCCCGGATCGGTCTCTTACCCGCACAGTCTGTGTGATTATCATTTAAATCGACTCTATCTTTGCCTCGACTGGCGAACAGCTCAACCGACTCTTGAACAATGCAGCAGCTTTTACACCAGTTATGCGACTCGCACTCTTGCGAACTGCCCTCTACTGCATTGCCCAGCTCACGCTGTGCATCGACACACAGCTACCGTCGGTCTCGATCGCTGTCTCACGCGCACAGTCCGAATGATTCCTAATTAAATCATTCATCTCTAGGCTACCTAGACTGGCGGAGAGCCGCACCGATTCCTGAACAATGCAGTTGTTCTCGCGTGAGCTACGGAGCTCGCCACCCCGAGAACTATTCTCAACTGCATCGTCCAGCTCGCACATCACTTCGGCACGCAGATCTGACCTGACATGGGTGCTCGCGTCTGCCGGGTCAGCAGTGCCCTTTTCTTCGCTAGCAACCTCGCTAACATTGCTAGCGACGCACACGCGCGGTAACTGTGCCAATTTGTTCGCAGCTGGCCTAGCTGTCTCTACAGTCATCTGTTGGCACAGCACCTCGTCGCTCTCACTGTGGCCTTTAACGGCCTCTGTTGCCACTAAGGCATCGTTAGCAGCTAGCGTTTTCCCTTCACCTAGGAATGTGCAGCCAATCTCACAGGCACTATTCTACTCGTCGGATTTTGGCGAAAATCCGCGAGACACTTCCTCATTCTTGTGCTCTGTACTGCCTACAGAATTTACAGACAGGCGTTGCCTTTGTTCCTTTAACTGCTGAAAATATTGTACCTGTTTTTCCAATGCTGCTATCTCTTTCTCGTGATTTTGCTTACGTTCGTGACTCTCACGCTTACGTTCACGACGCTCACGCTCCTCAGGTTCTTGTATCACCTCCGAACCAAGCTCAATGCTTCTATCATCATTGCCACTATCTTGAATCGCCTTTATGATAGCTGGCATTTTCATCTGTTCGTCCGCCTCAACTCCCAAATCGTCGCAAACCAACAACAAGTCTAACCTCGTCAACCGTCTAAGATCCATGGCAGTTGCCCCGACTGGTGGTTAGAACTGTTTTCCTTAATTAATTTGAGCAAACACAGAATGCAAGAAATTCCCGATTCCCAGAACTATCAAAATGAAAACGCAACATTTGAGTCTGGCGAATCAAAAGGAAAGAAAACCACGCGCTCACTTACGGTCGCAGCACCCTGCCATCTGGTTCATTGGTCCGCTGTTCCCGGTTCCACAGGACTCCCTGGGTCGAAGGCTCGCTCTTCTTCGCTACTCCCAGTTTCTTAGGACCTCTTTCGACGAAGGCTCTCTCTTCTTCGCTCTTCCCGGTTCCTCGCGACTTCTTTGGACGAAGGCTCGTTTTCGCTGTTCCGGGTTCCTGAGGATTTCTCTCGCCGAAGACTGATCCGTAGCGCTGCCACCAGTTGATGCATTTGGAGGCGATCCCACCGCTAGCAACCAGTTGTAGGAGTTGAGGAGGACTTTGGGATGAAACATTTGGGAGGTTTATTTACATTGTTTACAGTGAGAGTCAATTAACAGTCTTAGAGTCATTACGGGCCGGGAGCAACTCGGACGCTGCCGCCCGTCGCAAGAAGTTCGAGAGAGATGAATCCAGGAATGCTCTAGGAATGCTCTTCTGCTGCTCCCGGTCTGCGTCTTTTAAGCCCTTCGGTGTCGATAAGACACGTCACGTTCGGCCAATGGGAGAGCCCGCTCAGGTGACGCCATTTTCAGCCAATGGTAGGCGCCCGTGCGATGGAGTCACACCCGGCTAAGAGAGTCGCTGCTCGGGTGTTTGTGCGAGGGCTTTCTTCTCCCTGCGGTCTTGCCTTGCTGACTTGCAATGCGCCATCACCATAGAGGGAAGGGGGCGACGCCGTCAGGTTGTCACGGCGCATTACAGCCGTCTTCGGGACCCACTTTACCCGCAACAGTGCCAGGACGGAAGAGTCCCTTCCCTTCACTTTCGGGAAGAGCCAAGCAGTGAATAGCTCCACCGGCTGCACACGAAGTGGGGTCCGCCAACTTGTTTGCGCGTGTTGCGCCTCAGGAATGTGGCATCCGTGCTTCTTCGCTCCTCAATTAGCTGTGGTGTGATTCGATGAGGTCTGGGGAACTCGAAATAGGCTCAGGAAACGGTCCCGTATCTAACAGTAACCAATGTTTTTCAGTGTAAACATTCATTTGTCCGTTAAGAATGTTTTTTACCTTTTCGTTAAGTGCACTTAATTTTATTTTATATTTACCCATTTGTGACCCTTAATTTCGAGTTTTTATATAGTTGTATGCCCACCAGGCATGCTCACAACTCAGAGTGGGAGTATCGAAAATAATTAATCTACATGTCCAAAACGCAGTCTTGCACGTTAAAACTCAGAAATATGAGAATTGTTTTCCTGAAAAATAACATATTCATACCCCTGTAATCAAATGCCGAAGAAAAATTATTCAACGTGAAGCCTGTACGCAAGACCTCATGTGACGCGTCATCAGACCATTAACCGTGATCGGGATAGCCCACGAAATTCTGGCGGAAACGGTTCGCTTTAACCACGGTTGAGGGAGTTAGCCACGGTTAAGTTTAACCGCCGTTAAGCTGCCCGTGTAACTAGGGTATAACTTGAATATCGCTTGTGTACAGAAGGCGCTGAGGGGTAATCTAATGAAGTAGATTGCAGCGTAATGAGCGCGGGCTCTAGTGCCGTACCTTGCGGAACAACGTTGCCTCCAAAAGTGGTCCTTGGGCATTAAACAATTAGAATAAACTTACTGAACTAGGAATTCACTGGACCAGAAGTCCTTTAAAACAATCGTTTGCGTCAAAGGATCATTTAAATTCGGCAGCAAAAGTATCTTAAATGGGTCTGCGTCAGCACTCAATTTCTGATAATAAGTTATTGTTATGGACTCCTAATAGGGTTAGGGGGGTGTTTTGCTGACCACCTGGGCACAAAGACCGTCGAAATAGTAGGAGCAATGTCATCCTCCTCTTTCTCTACTCTCGTTTCCTGCGTGTTTCACTTGCAGTAACCCTTTGTAACACTCCTCCTCTCCCAGACGAAGCCCTGCGGCTGAGTCACTCCTGCTTGCTGCGTGTGAACGACTTCAGGCCGGCAACATGCTTCACATAAGTGTTTGGCCATTGGATGGGAGACGTGAAATCGCGTAGTTGACCTCGCTTAGACCATCGAGGATAACGAATGGCTCAGCATTTTTTTAAATTTATTCTTCATTCAAGAATTACCCCGCATTGCCCGAAGGCGTTATAGCAGGGGGGGGGGGGGGGGGGTGTTATAGGAGGGAAAAAAACAAATCTTCATTCGTACAGCACACTTGCTCTTCACACAGCTGATTCCACTCCACAATAATTTTGACAAAAAAGGAATCCGGAAACAAGTACGTCCTGGCACGGTATTCGCGGATTTTAAAGGAATCGTCATTACGCCTAGAAATATAATGTGGTTCTTTCGAGTAGCTTTTACTGCTAATTCAAGACTTATTATTAAATATGAGGTATAAAAAGTTCAGGCTCAACTTTTTCCGCCGAGAGGAAAGCAGTTCCCAATTCAATTCAAGTTTCATTTCAGTATAACTTTCTCTCCGCCCATACCGCCCCAGGACGAACCTAGCAGCTTGGTTTTTAATTCTTTCCAGCTTATCAATCAAGTTTTTTTGCGCTGGGTCCCAGACGGCACAGGCGTATTCCAAAATTGGTCTAACACATGTTAAGTAAGCAGTTTTCTTTAGATTCGGCTGTGAACATTTCAAGTTCCCCTGAATAAAATTGAGTGCCCTACCAGCTTTTACAATGACGTCATCCACATGAGCAGACCATGAGCAGTCGGATGATAGCGTCACACCTAGATACTTGTATATAGGTTCGTTTTTTTATCAGGGTATTATTTATTTGGTAAAGACTTACAATCCGTTTCTTCTTTCTTGTAAAACATACATGAACGCACTTTTTTAAATTCAAATTCATCTTGAAGTCATTAAAGGAAGTCTGCTTGCATGTGGTGTAGAGCTATGATTGCATTTAGGTAGGAAGACAGATTGAAAATATGTATTCAAACACGTTGCCTTTTCAATATCGTCTGTAATTATTTGTTGATTACAAACGATTTCATGTATTCCTACAAAATCTGATCCGCATCCTTTTAAAAACCTCCAAAAAATGTTTAGGATTAGTTTTCATTCTGTCGTAGAGTGTCTTAAAGTACTCTTCCTTCGTATATTTTATAGCAAACTTATACTCCTGTGTTACTTCACATAACGTTTTTATGTGATTCATACTTTTAGTTTTTTCCTATCTACTAAATGCTCTCTTTCTTTTTTTAATTATTCTGAGAATACGCGAATTCACCCAAGGTTTACGTTTTTTGAGTCTGGTGGAGTCTACGCTTGGAACATACTTGTCCCTAAGCTCAAGCAGTTTATCTTTAAATGCCCGCCATAAATCCGCCTTTGTATCGAATCCAGTTCGATCCCTATGTTAGCTTTGCAAATATCTTTAACCAAGTTTTCTGATTGAATCCACGTTTCAGAATGGTTTCCGTCATCAATTTCATAGAAGACAAGATTAAGCCTGCAACTTCTGTTTTCAAGATCGACGTTTTTTTTTTCGAATGGCAGATACTTGTTGTTCAAGTGATCTTATTGCATTTCCTTGATCCGACACTAATTTATTTACCGTTCCAACCCGTTCCTCAGTTACACCAAGCCTACTGTTTACTTCCGCCAGCATAGCCTTGTGCTTGGCTAACTTGGTATCGATCGTATCTAGATTGCTCATGATTGCTGCCTGACCACTCTGTAAACTTTTAAGTACCTCCATTGCTGCTTCGGTGAGAAGTCCAGGATTAAGCTCGACATCGCCTGATAGCAACAAAAGAAGAATCAAGTACAGCACTCTATTGACAAAGAGGCGGAAATTTCGGCAAGACACTCGCGCGCACATTAGTATGCAACGGTGCGCAGTAGCACTTATCGTGGGAGGAGCCGGCAACCCACATAGCGGCCATGAAGTTGCATTGGATAGTAAGTACTAACCTGCATAACCAACAGTAGTGTTAGCTGCGCGTCAGCCAGCGTGCCGGCTCCAAATCCCACGAAGCCAAAATGCTGCGCGGTAAAGTAGGTTCGGTTGATGTCACGTGGTCCTGGATGCTCAACAGGGACTGGTAGTTCGCCGTCGACGAGTGGCTTATTCAAACGGGGATTTAAGCCGGTGATAACTGGCAATCCGCTTTTAAACTTGTTTGTCGTCGTGGCCCATCCGATTTCGCTTGATGAAGGCAGTTTCGGCGATAGTGGGAGCAGTGCCCGTTCGCCATCCACACCGAGCAGGATCGCTGATCCAATTGCAATGAGGACCTGCATAACCAACAGTTGTGTTAGCTGCGCGTCAGCCAGCGTGCCGGCTCCAAATCAGAAAGCAGCTTCCGGCTCAAGCCACGTCTACGTATTGGAGTCCACAGTCACACGAGGCCGCCGGGAACATACGTAAAATGGTGGTGACTATCGTTGCGTGTTTAAGTGGGGCCTTCCACGGCCAATGTACGTAAGCGAGCAAGTCGGCGAGCCTCTTCTGCACGACACAAAGTCTCTGCGATAGAAAAATTGTCATGGAGGACAAAAGAAAAAGAAACGGGAGTCACTTTGTCGAGACTAAAGTGTGAAACGGCGGAAGCCTGACACCATTGTACATGGCGATTTGTTGCGTCGGAAATACCACGGAGGCACACAACTAGTACGCTGTTATGTGAATGTTTGTTTGTTTATTAAATGCCTGCAACGTCGCTTACGCGTATGTCTATCGTTTTGATGTTTTCTGAGTCCACCATTTCAAAGCTGTCATCTGGCAGGATGTCGGCTTGCAACTAATGGCCGGTGAACTCCTTGTGTTTAGTGGGTCCACATCCAGGATGGCTGCTTTGCAGCGCCGTTTGTGGATCAGTAGGAGACGCGTCGTCCATGGCGGTGTCGGGGTGCAGTTAGCCATCCTCATCATTCACTTCACTCGATTGACTTGTACTTGCTCGATTTGCCGCGGCAAGATGGCAGTCACGGCGCTTCCGAACTTCATTTGCCTTGGTATCCGGAGATGCAGCGAGTCGCTTCAAACGCGTTGCCTTTCTGGCGTTGGCCCGTCGCATCTTTGGACTCTGTGGTGTCGTACGTGCGTCGCCGCCCTGATGCATGCGACGTATACGCTCAGCCTCTCTTGAGCGCCGCTTGCGTTCAGCGGCTGCCGCACATCGCGTGTCGCGAGACTGGTTTGGCGAGACGAGGCATCCTCCCCACACGATACCGCAAAGTAAACTGCCGCCACCGCCACACCCAAGCAGACGGTCGCCACGCACGCCTCGCAACAGTGACGTCACGCCAAACAGCGCCCAACCGGGAGCGCCTGACGAGAGTGACGTCAGGGCGCACCGTCGAACACAGGGCCGCCACTCGTGCCGATCTGATGAGGCATCCCGCACGGTGCCGAACCACCCCGGCACCCTCACTTGACGACGGTGACGTCACGCACGCGAGCGAATCAGGAGGCGCACACCTGTGCCTAAGGACAGTGACGTCACGACACAGAGGAGACCAGTCAGGAGGCCGGAGAGCTGTGACAGTTTCTGCTAACGGCAGATGATCTTGACAATGAGCCTTTAAAGGCTTGCGCCTTAATATATACTCTCCAGCGTATGACGAAGTGGGTATGCATCAAGAAGGATGAAAGGGCTTAAACCAGTCGATTCGTGTACGGCAGTGTTGAAAGCATACGTCACGACCACTGATACTTCATCCCAGTTCTTCTGTTTCCAAGTGAGGTACATTGATAGCATCTTTATCAATGTTCGGTTTGTACGCTCGGTTAGGCCATTAGTTTGTCGATGATACGCTGTTGAGTGCGTGAACGTGGATGCACACGAAGGCGGTAATTGTTCTACAATTTCGGCAATAAATTAGCGACTACGGTTACTCATTATGACGCGAGGCGGCCCGTGTTGGAGTAAGATTGAACTTAGGATAAAGTGAGAAACCTGGCCTGCAGTGGCGGAGGATAGGGCTGCCATCTCACAATACCGCGTCAGGTAGTCAGCAGACACTGATCGACCGGTTGCCTTTTGCCGACTCTATACCAATTTTTTCAAAAGGGGAACTGGGGGGCTTTACTGGCTGCAGGTGACCGACGAGAGCTTAGGTAGGTCGCTTGTGGTTTTGACACTGTATGCAATTGCCCACAAGGTGTCAATTGTCTTACGCACTTGAGGCCAATGAAATCGTTCTTTGGCGCGACGAAGTGTTCGCGCGACCCTGATTGGCCTGAGGTCTGCTCATCGTTTGGAGCGCGCAGAACAGATGTGTAAAGAGACTCCGGAATCACCAGTAAAAAGCAGGCTCCCGTCGTTGAGATGTTCCTAATCTAAAGAAGGCCATCTCGGACACACCATTGGTCTGCGGTTATAGGCCCTTGTGTGGCAGAGAAAAAAAGCATTAAAGTTTGGGACGTTGCGTTACTCTGTGGCTAATGTCAAGCCATCGGGAAAGTCAGGCGACAGGGATGCGATAAAGTTGTCAGAGTTGTCGGCTTCACAATCCATCGTATGTAGTGGCATCCCAGAAATGCAATCCGCGTCAACATGTCGGCGGCCACTCTTGTACGGAACAGCGAACAATGCCATTAGACGAAGGCCCCACGCGGGAGGCGACCGCACGGATCGCCTCGCGATTGATGAGCCAGCACAGAGAAAGGTGATGAACGGGCGACTAGATGCGTACGAGTGAAACCACTGCATGGCAAATACTGCTGCTAGGCATTCTTGTTCCGTCACAGTGTAGTTCTGTTCAGCCTTGCTTAAATAACGGCTAGCGTACGCACAGACATGTTCGTTGTTGCTAGAGCGCTGAACGAGAACGCACCGATGCGGACGCCGCTTGCGTCTGTGTGAATCTCTGTTGATGAAGAAGGATCGATGTGTCGGAGTATTGACTGTGAAGTTAACACAAACTCCAGTTGGCGAAAAGCAGCTTCACGCTCGAGTGTCCACTGAAACGGAGTGTTCTTACGCAGAAAATTTGTCAAAGAGTGAGCGATATCCAAAAAACCGAGTATGAACCGCAGGAAATATGAGCTCAGCCCAACGAAGCTACGAAGCTGCATGGCAGATTTAGTTTGCGCGAATGATTCAACGGCTGCCGTTTTCTGTGGGTCGGGTCTAATGCCATCTTGACCGATGAGATGTCCTAAGACAACTGTTTGGCGCTCGCCAAAATAGAGTTTTTTTGGAATCCAGCTCAAGATCAGCCTTTTAAATACAGTCGAGCATAATAGCGAGACGAGTGTTGTGTACTTCATTCATCTGCCTTGTGATCTACCATGTGATCTGCCATTTCAAACGGTTCAGAACAGTATCCATGAATCTGTAGCGCCGCGAAATGGCGCTTCCGTGTGCATTGCCAAGATCGCATGCGCGAGGAACCACATGACTTTTCTTCGAGGGCTTCGGAGTGAATAATACAGTTGTTGTTTGGGACGCGTTGTTGCTTATACTCGCTTAGCTGAGCCTAGCAGCGCGTTCCAACATTGGTGACCCGGACGTGATAAGCAGCCGCCGGGGTTGAGCATCAACGTCGCTATGCCTTCGACGTCGTCGACAGACTCCACGACTATGGCTTCGACGTCTACGACGGACGTTACGCCGACAGTCTCTTCAGTCCAGTCGACGATAAGCTGCCCCCTTTTGGACCGCGGACCCCGCACTCTGGTTTATTCAAGTAGAAGCGCAGTTCGCAGCACGACGCATCACTGCAGACCATACCAAATACCTCTACGTCATAAGCATTCTCCCGCCGCCCATAACAAGTGAAATACGAGATCTTTTGCTTGATCCGCCCGCTGAAAAAGCATATGCAACTCTAAAGGAAACCCTCATCCGGCGTGTCACGCTCCCCGAGTCGCAGGGACTACAGCAATTGCTTCGCGACACTGACCTCGGCGACCGTAGTCCCGGTCAGCTGTTGCGGCACATGCTACTATTGCGCGGCGAAACAACAAACACTGAAGACCAAGCATTATTCCGAGAACTCTTTTTGCAAAAGCTGCCGTCAAGTGTCCGCTTGGTTGTCGCTGCGTCAGAGCAGAAAGATCTACCTGCGGTCGCAGAGCTTGCCGAACGGCTCATGGCGGTCACTACGCCCACATCACTGGCTGCCGTGCGAGCACCACAGGCTCAGGACAAACTTCAGCAAATGCGTGAAGATATTTCTCGACTTACTGAGACGTTATCAGCTTTGCGCACAAGCAGGAAACCACAAAATTTAAGGGAGCCAAACACGTCGCTATCACAACCCCAGCGGGATAATATATGCTGGTATCATCGGTGGTTCGGGAACGCTGCGCGTAACTGTGCTCCACCCTGCGCGTGCTCGGGAAACGACCGCAGCAAGCACTGAGGGCGACCAGTGCTTCCACGTTGCCTTCAAGTCGTCCCTCGGTATTTTTTGTTACCATCCGCAATAACGGGGCCTGTTTCTTAGTCGACACAGGTGCCGAGGTGAACGTCATACCCGCGTCACTAGCCGAAAAGAAGAACCCTAGTACATCGCCACTCCAAGCCATCAATAGCACGGTGATACGAACATACGGACATCGTTCGCTCACGCTGAACTTTGGTTTGAGCAGAACGTTCAAATGGGTGTTCATAGCCGCTGATTTCAAGCTCGCCCTATTGGGCGCTGACTTTCTGCAATACATCGGTCTGTTGGTTGATGTTCGGAACAAACGGCTTCAGGATCCTGTATGTCGTGCAGTGGTACAAGGCAAGCCATGTTTGCGTTCTCCTTTCAGAACGACATTACACCATCCGTCCGGAGAATCGCGCTTCGCCACAATAGTACAAGAGTTCCCAGAGCTGACACGACAGCAAGAGGCATTCGTCGAAGTGAAACACAACGTTCAGGATCACTTAGAAACAAGAGGACCACCGGTGTACGCGCGGCCACGGCGTCTTTCTCCCGAAACACGAAAAGCTACGGCTAGCCCTACAGGTGTTTTCGCATATGATGCAACTCGGCATAGTACGCCCTTCGTTCATCCCATATGCGTCGCCTGTGCACATGGTCCCGAGATCAACAGGCAGCGATTGGCGTCCTTGTGGGGATTATAGGGCACTAAACCGTGTGACTGTACCGGACCGTTACCCAGTGCCGCACGTACACGACCTCATCTCTTTCCTGCATGGCGCTAACATTTTCTCAAATGTAGATCTGGTGAACGCATATCATCAGATACCTGTAGCACCAGAGGATGTTCCCAAGACTGCAATAACAGCGCCATTTGGAATGTACGAATTTCTACGGATGCCTTTTGGCTTAAGGAATGCAGGTGAAACTTTTCAACGGTTCATGGATGGCATTGTCCGGGGCGTCGACTTCTGCAAGGTTTACCTGGATGACCTGCTGATTGCTAGCCGCACGCGCGAAGAGCACGAGAGTAATCTACGCTGTGTACTACAGCGACTAGCAGAGCACAGCATCGTTATCAATAGGGCCAAGTGCGTGTTCGGGGTACCGTCGCTACCATTCTTGGGCCACAGCATTTCAATCGCGGGAGTACGACCACATAAGGACAAGGTCTAAGCAGTAGGATGGTTTCCAAAGCCACAAACAATCCGCCAGCTCCGAAAGTTCCTGGGACTCGTAAACGTTTACCATAGGTTTGTTCCGAAGTGCGCCCACTTCCTTCACCCGCTGCACAGCCTACTAGCAGCATCAGGAACTAATGCAAGCGCCATTCAGTGAAACGACCAAGCCGTAGAAGCGTTCCCGCATATTAAGGCGGCTCTCGCAAATGCCGCTCTGCTCGCATACCCGCAGCCCGGTGTTCCGCAATGCGTAATGGTAGACGCCTCCGACGCAGCTATTGGAGCCGTATTGCAGCAGAAGTCGAGCGGTAGGTGGCGACCAATTTCCTTCTTCTCCAGAAAATTTTGTCTGTCCGAAGGACGGTAAAGTACCTTGGGTTGGGATCTCCTGGCCATATATGCTGCTATACGACATTTCCGCTACTATATGGAAGGACGAGAATTCCTTGTACTCACGGATCACAAGCCGCTGACCTACGCATTGCGCGCGATAAACTCAGTTACGGGTGCACACGTGGCACGAGAACTTCGCCAAATGTCGTACATCGCAGAATTCACCACTGGTATACGCCATGTCAGCGGGAAGGACAATGCAGCGGCAGATGCTCTTCCGCGCCGCCCAGTGAACGCTATCAGCCTACCGAGCAGCACCGACTTCAGCGCACTCACGACGGCTCAACGCAGCGACAGGGAGTTGAAACACCTACTGAAGTCCACAACCAGCGCCTTAAAACTGCAATGGGTGGATGGACCGACAGGATCTGTATGCTGTGACATGCCCACAGGTAGGGTCAGGCCGTTCGTGCCCCCCCCCCCCCCCCCGATCTTCGCCGCAACATTGATGAATTGCTGCACGGCTTCTCGCATCCGGGGATTCAAGCCACTCAAAAGTTGTGCACAGCTAGGTTCGTGTGGCCCGGAACAAACAGGGACGTGCGACATTGGACATGGGAGTGCCTATCATGTCAGCGCTCGAAAGTGGAGCGCCATACTGTGACCCCCTTAGTATCCTTTCCCGAGCCGGACGCTCGATTTTCCAATGTGCTTTTGGACCTTGTGGGACCATTGCCTTATTGCCAAAGGCAAAACTACTTACTAACTTGCGTCGACCGTTTCACGCGGTGGCAGGAGGCCATCCCCATCCCACATATGACTGCCGATACAGTGGCCCGCGCTTTCAGCTACCATTGGGTAGCGCGATTGGAGTTCCATCAACAGTGACAACGGATCGCGGAACGCAATTCGAGTCTGCCCTATTCAGGAACACCTTGCGGCTTCTAGGAATCATGCGCCTCAGAAGAACGGCCTACCATTCCATAAGAAATGGTAGGGTGGAAAGGTTCCATCGCCAGCTGAAGACTAGCCTAACGGCAGCTTCAAGTCGCAGTTGGGTAGAGGCGCTACCCCTGGTTTTATTAGGAATAAGGACGGCTCTGAAAGCGCACATTGGCTGCTGCTCAACTGAACTCGTATACGGCACAACACTTCGCCTTCCGGGAGAGTTTGTCGCTGACAGCAAAAACTCAAACGCCCAGGCGAACAACAATTACGCCCTGCGACTGCGGAACATTATGAGCAAGCTACGCGCTGTCCCTCCACGTCTGTCGGCACCACGGCTTATGCACGTCCACAGTGATCTTTCCTCCGGCTCCCACGTATTTGCAAGGTACGACACCGTACAGCGTCCACTCTAGCTCCCGTATGATGGACCGTTCAAGGTGGTGAAATGAGGAGAAAAGCAATCACGAGTGACCGAGGTGGCGTCACTACGTGGTTTCGCTTGACCGCGTAAAACCAGCGCACGTATACAGCAACAGTGAAGTGCGTGCATCATCTCTAGTTCCACCGCCATAAGGGCTACCAGCAGACCAGACTGAACCGACCCAACCAGTCGTCGAAAGGTTCACATGGAGTGGACGGTGCACAAGACCTCCGTTGCGAATGTACTTATGAACCGAAGCTCATTGTTGACCGATTCATTAGGGGGGTGGGTAGTATTGTTGCGCCGCGAAACAGAGCTTCCGTGTGCAATGGCAAGAGTGCATGCGCGAGCAACCACGTGACTTTGCTTCGTGAGCTTCGGAGTGAATAAAAGTTCAGTTGTTGTTTGGGAAGCATGGCTGCTTATACTCGCTTAGCTCAGCCTAGCAGCGCGTTCCAACACACCTTTCGAATGTCACCGGCGCATTGAACAATCTAAACGGTATGACGTCGAATAAGTACAATCCGTCAAGTGTAACCAATGCCGTCTTTTTCTTGTCATCTGTGTGTATCAAAATTTACGAATAACCGGCTCTCAGATCCTGGGAAGAAAAGTAGGAAGCTGAATGCAGACAGTGGATGGCAACATCAATACGGGGAGGCATTTATTGGTAATGGAATTCAGTCGGCTGCAATCAATGCGGAAGATCCACGTACCATCTTTCTTCTTCAGTATAATGAGGCGAGGGGCGCATGAACTTGCCGCTTCTTGATGCACTCTTTCCTAGCATCTCTTGCACTTACTCGTTGATGATTCTACGCTCTGATGGTGCCACTCTGTAAGGTTTCTGCCGTATGGGATGCGCCGACACCGTGTTGATCTGATAACGTAGTCGAGACGCCGGAATTAGGAGCATTTTGCTGCGTTTTCAAAAGGCGAACACTTTCGAGTGCTTGGAGAGAAGGCCCAGGTGTGTTTGGCGTTCACTTTGACTAAGTGTCTTGGTGATCATTTGTAGAGGTTGTAAATCTTCGGAAACTTCATAATCTAGATGTCGATTCTCGCTTGTCGGAGCAACAAGGGCAACCAGTGCTGTAGAGGATTTGAATTATAACAAAGCAAGTGTAATGCCACGAGGCAACACTGAAGGCTCCATTGAACTGGTAATTAATTGTTCACACACCTGCCCGTCCTTCAACTACACACACCACGCAATGGGAAAATAAAACGGCCTTTTTCACACAAATCAAATAAATCGGTTCTGCGTGGCATAGCACGTGGCAAAGTCGTTACTAGAACAGGTTGCTGGAACACACACAGCAGAAAATGCAAGAACGACCATGTCCTCGGAGACGACAAAGATACATTCATCACGCGATGAATTCTCCCAGAGGGCAGCTGGGAAACTACCGTGAACGGAAAGGTGCCCACTTCTACAGTCAACAGTTCCCCTAAACTCCTGCAAAACGTTGATTCCCGAAATAACGTCGTGTGTAGCTTAGAACGACAGAAAGCTGAGCTAGTTGGCCAAGATTTATTATGCAAGAAAGGTGAGGCGTGCAGATAGCACACAAGAGTAGAGACGTGGACAACACGAACGCCGTGTCTTGTGTGTAGATCGTGTAATAACCGTAAATTCTGTGAGAAACACTTCGCCGCACAAAGACACATCCCCAGTACAGGCTCCCACAGGACACAAATCGTCACCGCTCATACCGTGGAATCTCGCAACACGGTTTAGATAAAACATCACTTTCAGGCCAGGAAGGCTCCTAAAATTAACACTCCTTACAGATATTCTCCACATGCGCCATGGTAGGTACCCCAAGAATAAGTACATGGACTTTTTCTTCAGCATACACACTGACGGGGCTGTATCTGTCGATAGTGCCTGGTACCTTGCACTCTCGCCCCCATTGGCCGCACCGACTAGTTTTCCGGCGGCGGTGACTGCACGCGTCGCCGCGGCGATGGAGATCGTAGAGCACGGGTAGCTCGTGGCGGCGTTAAGCTTCGGTCAGAGGCCGGTGAATGGTAGCGTAAATGGGCAGGCGTGCGTTGTGGCCGTCGCGTAGTGAATGGGTGGTCGAAAGGCTGGGAAGACTTGAGTAAGGGCTCTCGCTGGTATGAAGGACGGTAGTTGCAAAAGCGCGAATGTGACACGGGAACGCCGCAGCGGTAGCACACTGGAAGGGGTCGAGACACCTGCGGCCGCTCGTCGTAACCAGCCCTCCGAGAAGACATTGAATGGTAGTATCGCTCTTCATGGGGACAGTAGCCAGCAGACGTTCGTTGAGAAAAACGCGGCGAGCGAAAATGCGTTTCATCATTGGTGGGGGGTCAATATGAGCACCCACATCGCAGTGTTCCTTCGTATTCATCGACGACATCTGCTTCATTATCTGATGGCTGCCATAAAGCAGGAGCGGCCGGCGTTCGCGTGCGTTCTGTTTCTCTTGCACAGTTATCCTGAATGTCACCGGGGCAATGTGAGATTTGCTGACATCGAAGCAAGTGTTGTCTTACAATCTGCTGTATTGTCCACGAGTAGTCAGTAGGCGACATTGTATCGACACTGGCAACTGTTGGGACGTTCGACAGATGGCCAAATTTCAGAGATATACGGCGTATCTTGAGCGTTTCAAATGTGCGACAGTTCTGCATTACTTCGGACAGAGAGTTCAGGTTCTCTTTGTCAATCAAGAAATTGTACACTTCTTCGGCTGTGCCCTTAAGCGTGTGTCCAACCTTGTCCTCATCAGGCAACCTGGGGTTGACAGTCTTGCACAACTTCAAAATTTCTCCTATACATGGGGTGCATGCCTCCCCAGGAAGCTGTGTCCTCTGAGTCAATGTCTGCTCCGCTCGCTTATTCTTCGCGTTAGGATCACCGAAGCACTTCTGCACTTTCTCAACAAAACGATCCGAAATTGTGAGCATGTCCTCGTGGTTTTCGTGTTACATGACAGCCGTGTTAGTTAGCGAAAATACAGTATGACTGAGCGGCGCTGCCGAGCTCCAGCCATTGATTCTACTCACCCACTTGTAGTTCTTGAGCCACTGATCGACGTCTTCGCTAGAAGTCTCACCGAAGTTCGGCGGCACTCGGTGGTGGGGCAAGGAACCCGTAGGAGTTGCCCCAAACGCATTCGTACTGTGGGCTTGGGACATCATCTCGATCAGGAAAGGCGGAAGTCCATCAAGGCGGCCGCTGCGGCGAAGTCCAGGATGAAGAGCGTCGGCCATTGAGTTCGTCTTCGTCTTACCTAGGTCCTTTCACCAATCTGTTACGAACTTAGGTGAAGGTTAAGCGGGTGCTTTAATGATTACAAAGGCACAAACACCATGGAAATCGTAGGAGCAACACCATCCGCCTCTCTCTGCACTTTAACTTTCCGCGTGCTTCAGTGACCCTTTGTAACAATATGTTCATTAAGAGGGAGTGCAATATAGCATTTATTCTATTCTGCGAGCGAACAGCACAATGACTGTAAATTTTTATTCTATATCGCAGTAGACTGTAGAATACAGCTTCTGTTATCATTTTCCTTACCGATAAGGGCATGTATTATCTTATATTGTACAGTAGACATGCTATTTGATTGATTGATTGAGTAACTTTTATTTTACAGTCCTGCAGAACGCGTATTAGCACGTCGCGGGCCGCTCCCACGTCGGGACCGACAATCCTAGCCTGCCAGCCGCATCGTGGGCCTGCTGGACAGCCCAACGTTGCTCAGCCAGGAGTGGGTTGCGGAGGGCCGCCTCCCACCTAGCTGAGCTGAGGTCAGGGCTTGCTATAGAGATACATCCCCAGAGCATGTGCGAAAGTGTTGATCTATCCCCGCAAGCAGGGCACGCGTCATCAGTGTAAATCTCCGGATATATCGCATGTAACGTGAACAGGTTGGGATAGGTTTCTGTCTGCAACAGTCTGAATGTCAGTGCCTGAGGCCTAGTGAGCTTGGGGTGAGGAGGAGGGTATTGTCGCCGCGAGAGATAGAAGTGTTTAAGAAGTTCATTATAAGTGGCCGGCGCGTCCCTACCATGCATAACTCTCTCTTCGGCCGTTACAGCGCCAGCGCGGTCAGTCAGTGCGCGCGCGGCAGCGTGGGCCGTCTCATTGAGGTTCGTGGGGACACCCGCCATGTGCCCAACGTTGGCTGGGAACCAAGTAAGCGAGTGATACTTGATTCTATCCGGACCTGCCTTACGAAGCAGCCCAAAAGCCTGTTCTGAGATCACTCCACACTGAAATGCCCTAATGGCCGACCGTGAGTCACTGTAGATGACGTCGCTGCTGTCATCAAGCATCGCCAAGGCAATGGCCACCTGCTCGGCTATCGCCGGATCTCCGGTTCGTACAGATGCACAGTTCGTGAGTCGCTGTTTGGAATCCACCACTACTGCAGAAAAGGAGCACCCCTTCCGATATGCGGCCGCGTCAACAAAGCAGGCTCTACGCCCCTCTGTCTGGATCTGTTTGAGTATGGTTGAAGCTCTTGCTTTCCTTCTACCCTTGTTATATTCAGGGTGTACATTTCTTGGTATCGGCGATACGGAGATCAAATCTCGTATGTCCCGTGGTAACTGGCATTTTCTTGGTGCTTCTGCAGATGGTGGGTAGCCGAGCTCTTGTAATATCCTCCTACCGGCGGCGGTCGTGGAGAGTCTGGCAAGTTGCGCTCTTTCCTGAGCCTCTGCAATCTCCTCCAGAGTGTTATGCACACCTAGCTGGAGGAGGCGATTGGTGTTGGTGAAGATCGGTATACCCAGGGCTCGCTTAGTTATTTTCCTGAGCAACGTGTTGAGTTTGTTCCTCTCTGCTCTTTGCCATCTGTGCATAGCCGCCACGTAGGCAAAGTGGCAAAGCACAAAGGCGTTAATCAACCGTAGCAGATTGTCCTCTTTAAGGCCATGATGGCGGTTAGCCACCCTTCGGATGAGACGTACTGCGTTGTCCGTCTTGGTCGTGAGCTTGATTATTGTTTGCGCGTTAGAGCCAGTAGATTCGACCACCATGCCGAGTATTCTTATTGCGTCGACCCTAGGAATCTTGTCTCCCTCGCCCGTGCGAAAACAAATGGTGCTGTCAGACAGTGGTCTCCAGCCCATGGGCTTACGACCTTTTCTTAAGGGGCGGTAGAGTAAAAGCTCTGACTTCTTAGCCGAACAGTTTAATCCCGTGGGTCGAAGATAGCCCTCTGTGACCTCGATGGCCTCCTGTAACGCACTCTCAACCTGTCCGTCACTTCCTCCAACACACCAAATGGTAATGTCATCCGCATAGATGGTATGCCTGATGCCCTCGACTCGTGAGAGTGTTCTGGAAAGGCCGATCATGGTCAGGTTAAACAAAGTGGGCGAGATCACCGAGCCCTGTGGAGTGCCCCTTGTTCCAAGCTCCACCTCTTCCGCGATCATGTCTCCTGCGCGGAGAGTCGCTCTTCTTCGGTGCAAAAATGACCTGACGTAATCATGGAATCTTACGCCCAGACCAAGCTCGGATATCGATTGCAGTATAAATTGATGGGCTATCTTATCGAAAGCTTTCTCCAAATCTAGTCCAAGGATGGCCCGAGTGTCCCGCGTGTCATTGTCGATTATCTGACTCTTGATGGGCTTCATGGCGTCCTGTGTGGACAGACCTGCCCTGAAGCCAATCATCGTGTGGGGGTAGAGTTCCTTGTGTTCGATGAACCTCGTGAGCCTGTTGAGTATGACATGTTCCGCGACCTTGCCTACGCAGGATGTGAGCGATATTGGTCGTAAGTTGTCCAGGCTTGATGATTTGCCAGGTTTGGGGATCAGTACTGTAAGTGCCCGCTTCCATGCTTCCGGGACCTTGCCTTCCTTCCATGTCTCGTTGATGACTTCTGTCAGATATTCTATCGAGTAATCGTCCAGGTTACGGAGGGTCCTATTTGTGATGCCGTCGGGACCAGGAGCAGATTTGCTATTAGGCTCATGCAGCGCCCTCCTAACCTCTTCCGTGCTGATGTCTGCATCCAGCTCGGAGTTGGGTGGCCCAAGGTAGTCTGCGTAGGGGACCGATGTCCCTTGCCGGGGACCAACGGGGAGGTACTTCTCCACTAGGCTCTGCAGGACTTCCTCCGTGGTCTTGGTTCGTGTGGCTGTATGCAGAAGCTTTGCCATCACATGCTGCTGGTTGGACCTTGTGTTGGTGTCGTCCAGAAGATGCTTTAAAAGATTCCAGTTTCGACCATTCCGCATTTGACCATCAACTGAGTTGCACACCTCGTCCCATTGTTGCTTTGAGAGGGTGTGGCAGTACTCCTCTGTGGTTCTATTGAGTTCAGCAATCTTTTTGCGTAGTCTGCGATTTAGCCGTTGGCCCTTCCATCGATTGAGGAGTGACTGCTTAGCCTCTAGTAGATGGGCTAGGCGACTATCCATCTTTTCCACGGGAAGGTCCGTGCATATTTTGTGAGTGTTACTCTTGATATCTTCCCTAATCTGGTCCATCCACTGTTCAAGGCTCAGTCTGGTGGTTGGAGGTTGGCGCTCATTCCTTATCTTGCGGAACTTGTCCCAATCCGTGAAGAAGAACTCCTTCGGCCTCTTAGGTGCTGTTGGAAAGTGTGTAGCGAGGATATAATGATCGCTGCCGAGATCAACAGCAGTGTTAGTCCATTGCGCCTTTGACAAATTCTTGACGAACATTAAATCCGGAGTCGAGTCCCTGCACGAAGATGTTCCCATTCTGGTCGGAAAAGACTTATCAGTGACGAGCGTTAGGTCCAAGTCTGTAGCATTCTGCCATAACTCCTTTCCCTTGACCGTGTTGTACATGTAGCCCCACGCGTAGTGCGGGGCATTGAAGTCCCCGGCTATCACCAAAGGACTAGTCCCGGCGAGGTTGATTGCATTCCTTAGAAGCGCTTTGAAACGCTGGCGAAGGTCATTGGGGCTACTATACACGTTAAGAATGAAAACACTCTGGCGTCTCAATCGGCCTGGTATGATTTCTATCATCACATGCTCTGCCTTACAGGTGGCCATCCCCAGGTCGTGAGTGATATATGTGAGCTTACGATTTACAAGGGTGCATACACCTCTCCTCCAAGTTTGACCAAGAATCGATTGATATCCCGACAAATTGACTTCAGCAGATAGGGTTTCTTGAATAAGGATCACATGTGGTTTTTCGGAATTGCTGCGAATGTACTGCTGCAGAGGCGCTTTCTTCTTAAGAAAGCCCCTGCAGTTCCATTGCCAAATGCGAAAAGATTCATTTGAGCCCGCCATCTTGTTGCTGTCTACTTTTGTCCCCATATTCTGCGGATGAATTGTCCCCAGTTATAGGGGACCCAATGGTAGTATGTGGTACGACATTGACGCTAGGACCAGGGATTGGCAACATTACGTTCTCTAGGAACGATTTTATTTTGGACACACGTTTGTTCATACTTTCAGCTTGAAAGGCCATCTCGCTTTGTATCTGGGAGACCTTCTCCGCCAGTTGCCTTACGCTGTCGCTTAGCGCTGAAAACATTTCGCGAATTTCTGACCTTGCGCGTCCCGGAAGACTATCCTGCTCACAAGCCACTGCTCGTTTTTTAGAGGGTCTCGCCTCATCTTGTTCGCCCTCCGCTGTAGGAACCTCCATAGGTTGGGGTGTTTCCAACGGAGCGGACTCAGGCGGAGGACGCGTTCCTCTCGCGTGTTTGATCTCCGCGATTTCGGACGTAAGCTTTTTAATAACCTCCCTCATATTCGCATTCTCGCGTTCAAGTTGTGCTATTTTACGCGCGTTTCCTGTCACATGCTCTGAGGATGCCCCCGACCTCACCTCTGCTTGTCCTCCACGGATAATGTCAGCCCAGGTGGTTGGTCTCGACGATCCAGGAACCGGTCCTGTCTGGTGCCCTCTGGGTCTGGAACTGGACCTGGTGCGGCTGTCGGGCCTAATGCGGCTTCCGGAATTGATGCGTATTCTCATCCCTCTAGACGCTGTCCGTCCTCTGGATCTGGAGCGCCCCCGGGATATGGAGCGCCCCCGGGATCTGGATCGCCCTCTGGATTGGGAACGGCCTCGGGTGCCGGATGGGGCCGATGAGTCCGATTTTTGAGAGCGTGGGTGCCTTTCACCGGAGATAGCTGGAAAGTGTTGCTCATCCTTGAAGGGTGGTGATGGCTTGCTTCTTTCCTTCCGCTCACCGTTGCGAGCGCGTTCTCTTCTTCTGCGTCGAACTACGTACGGCGTCTGGAAGCGTTTCTTGCATTCCTTAGCCGCGGTGAGGTGGGCCTCGCCGCATAACTTGCATTTTGGATCGCAGCTGTGTTGTTCATCGGGATTGGTTGCTCCACAACCCCTGCATACCACTTCCTCTGGTGACGGGCAGACATCGGAGCGGTGTCTAAGGCGTCCACAGGTGTAACAAACATCCATCTGTTTGTGGTAAAGCGTGCACCTGATCAGAGTGCCCCCATACGCAACGTAATTTGGGACCTTATATCCCTCGAATAACACCACCACAGTTCCAGTATTCTTGATTCTTTTTGCACCGAGCGCGAGTGGATTTCTCCGGTTGACGATCTTCCTGTCAATGACCTCAGGTCCGTCCTCGATTGCGATGCGCCGAATTACCCCCTTGCAAGTGGCGTGCGGCGCAGCAACATACGCGCTCACCTCATGCTGCTTCCCGACGACTGTAATGTTCTCCACAGCGGCGTAACGAACCGCGTGTTCGTGACTAGATGTGCTGATCACCATCACATTTTGCATCGGATTGGGGCACATAGTGTCCCATTCTGTTTCCGTCGTACTGATACCCGTTGCAGCCCATATGGCTTCTGCGACCACTGTTGGGCCTGCCTTGGTAATACTCAGTCCGCCTCTGGGTCTGACCACAATCTTCATTTCGTCCTTTGGCAGTGGTGGCATCTTGCTGCCCCGGATAATCTTGCTTTTAGCTTCTTTACATCTATTTCGGTCCGGCAGCGTATCCTGGCCGTCAGGGTGGGCCGCGGACGAGTTTGCGCCAAGACGCCCGGAAGCGTTCTTGTAAACGCGCCGTTTGGCGACCGTTATCCAGCCAGAATCTTTCCCAAAACCTTCGGGGGCTAAATCGTCCCCATCGTCTTCACTCTCCATCGCACAAAAAGCGGCGAACTAGCGCCTACAGGCTAACGCAGGCCAGCGGCAGCAGCCCAGCGTCTCGTCGAAATCGGCGCCGTTGCGTTTAGCGTTAGGGTTAGCACTCAGTCCGGCGTGGTCGGCACAAGATCGGCGATAAATGTTCAGAAACTCCACCCACCTCCAAAAAACTGGTATCCACGTGTTCGGTAGAACTTCACTGAAATAATGCACGCAAAGTTCACGGGCCACCACTTCATAAACCTCCAAGAGATCGAGAAAAAGCAGGAGCCGATCGGAGCGCGTCCGACCTACTCGGCGTCATCTTCCTCTCCCGTAGACATGCTATGGCGCGAATAATTTTGCAAGCGTAAGCAAGGCGACTGTCCCAAAAATGTCGCTGTTAAGATATGAACACAGATATTCTACGAAAAAGAATACTCTAATGGTCTGCCATAACAAGATGAACCGTGTGACCAACGAAAAATGAGTGGATATTCAAGAGCTACCCTCAAAGGATTATGGACGCAGGTGACGTTTTAGATACATTTACATTAATTAGGTCATTTCTAAACCAATCCATAGCTTTTGTGGCAGCAGACAGTAAAGAAGTAGTCACATCGTACTAGATGATGGCAGACGTTAAAATCCCCGAGTCGTCGGCGTATTGCTAAAGAAACAAGAGAGAAACGTGTATCGTGCTGTGGAGGTCATTTACAAATATTTACTAATAACGGACTGGAGTATAGAGACCGGGGGTACTGCGGTATTCAATATCGAGAATGCACTAGGAAATTGCCCAACAGAGAAAAGGGGACGCCTACCACTGAGAACATTTGCCGACAATGACCAGAAAGCACCATTAAATCCTAGGAAGAAAACCATTTTCACAAAACACCATGATGAACACTGTCGAAAGACTTGCTATAGCCAAGAGGGATGGCACAAGCAGCTTTATTATTATCGAAAGCTGCATTCAAATGATGAGCTAAATCTTCCGCAAGAGGTTAGGTGTTTTCACCTGCCGGAAACTATATTGACTAGGCGAAAAAATACTGTCAGGGGGTCCAGAAAGCGTGACATCGCTAACAATAAATGCTTTTCTAGGATTTGAGCAATAGAAGGCAGAATTGAGATCGGATGATAATTTTCAATCATATTACGTGCATCGCTTCTATGGAGAGCTAAAACAATTGCTGTTTTCAATTTTACAGGAATTCCACCACTTGAAATTATGCGATTGAGTTGTGCTGGCAAACCTTCTCGAGTCTATACGTTCTCCGCAATCATTAATGGAAGTACCATATCTTGTAGGAAATCGATTATTTTCCGTTTAAAACGTAATAAATCTTAGCTCTTCCTGAGTAATTCAAGGCAGATATGCTG
The DNA here is from genome assembly GCF_023375885.2 of Dermacentor andersoni. NCBI lineage: Eukaryota > Metazoa > Arthropoda > Arachnida > Ixodida > Ixodidae > Dermacentor > Dermacentor andersoni. The sequence continues at coordinate 21,928,436 of NC_092818.1, forward strand.
ATTAGCTGATGCTGTGGCACAGAGTGCACAAACCTAGCTGCGCGTTTGTGTTTCTAATTACAAGAGAGACGTAGCTGGTAAACTCATCAGCAGTATTCTATCAGTGGCTGGATAAGCTGGAAGAAAAATAATTGATTATATTACATCTCGTATTGACGTCTCTAAAGCTAGTTATTAAAGACAATGTTTTCTTAGTACCATAGCTAACAGCTATTATTAATTTGACTAAGAAATGTGTTAAAATTGCGGAGCGGATCACGACATTTACTTTCTTTCTCAACTGCTTGAACTCGTAATTGTTTGCAGTGGCAGGCCTTAACAATTTGGAGCACACTTATATTCTGCGTAAAAGAAGTCGTTTTCTTTTATTGTAGCGATTATGTCAGACGACATCCACTTGTTATCCAAGTTACGTTGTTTAGTGTGGATTGTTCGTGTGGCACTTTCCTTCAGGCTCTCGAACACTTGTGCAAGCTTGTCATATAGGACAGCCGGAGACATTATTGCTAGAAAAGCCTTCCAGTCATAATGAGCCACTAGCCTATCAAATATTTTCGTACCGAGCACTGAAATGTCTTTTTTTTAGAATGTGTAAGTGTCCTCGCAGACTGTGGACAACGCCTTCAGCTGCAAGCGAAGTAGTCGTCAGCATGTTTAGTTTGTATTATAGCGGATTCTAAAGCTCGATTCTGAGCACGAACGATAGCGTGATCAATTCTGGGCACGAGTAGCTCACCGGCCAGAAAGCCTCACGAGTCGCTTGATAGATTCCATACTCCAAGCACCATATGGAAAGGCTATCGAAATAATCTGCCACCAAGCCTACAAGAGCACGCAAAAGCTGAATATTTATTTCGCGTTTGATACAGACGTGCTCTTCAAGCGATAAGGATGGCAATGTAGAACCAAGTTCGGATAAGAAAAGCCGCGCATTCAAACTGGAAGGTCGGTAAATGGATAACAGAATCACCAAAAAAGCAGGCGTGTTGAAGCGCGTTGACATCACTTCAGCTTAAGAAAAAGAAAATGTTAACTGTGAAGGTACCTATCTGTTATTTATAAAAACTGTGATACCGCCTCCTTTTCTGGATGCACGTGTGTACCAAAAATCTTGATAAACCGCCAATGAATGCTGTCGAACACTGTCCGAAAAGACACTAATTTCTGTAGCCATGAAAGCCTGAAACGTTAGGCGAGATGATGAAGTGACGGCACAAAACTGATTCCAATGCTTCCGAAGCCTGCCGACGTTCACATATGCAACTTTAACACTGCTAGTGGAGGTATCAGGAAGAAAGCCTGTTTACATCCGTAAAATCAGTGTATTTGATTCATTTTCATATCAGCCATGTCTAGGTAAGCTTATCCAAATCCGACAATTTTTCAACTTGAATGAAAGGTACTTCAACAGATTGTTTATTTGCTAGAAGTTTCCCGTTTCTCTTCAATAGCAACTTAATTCCATTTTCTTTTCCTTTGTAGCGGGCCCGCCGGGTGAGCTCCTGGTTCATCTACGTGAGGTTTTCGTTCATGCACAGAGGAGGAAAATTCTCAGATTAATCAAGATCCGAGAGGCCGTTCCGAGCACGAAACGTGTTCTGTTTCACTGAAGCGTTCTGTACTTGGGGCCAGGGTAGGCGAAGCTAGAACTAGATTTCTCCCGGGTTGGCAAATGATGTATTCTGCAAATTTCATCTCGCTGGAAGTTCGTTACCCTCAGTCGTCCAGCTAAGTCGCAGGCTTCAGAGGAAGGCTAAGAATTTTATAATTACAACATCTGCCATACCGTTCAAGTTTAGTTATTGGCACCGTCGTTTGGTCTAGAATTTTAGTCTGACCGGCGAGTAATGGAAAGTGAATCCATTTGAGCCCGCAGCTGAGCGTACTTCGGCTTCATTAGCAGTCATAGTACAGAGCACGGAATCGTACTTTTCCGAAAGGAAGCTGATAGAGGTTTAACTGTCGGTCACCGTTTTAGCTATCAACGCAGCGTTTTGGGCGTGTTGGTATGACATGACGAGGCTTATAAGCGTGACGAAAGGGGGTGAAACGAAAAACTCGACCTTTATTCATAGTTTCATGTGTAGCCAACAAATAATGACACCAAGGACAACAAAAGGGAAATTACGCGTACTTGACATTTGAATTAACGTAATGATAAATTATTGGAAGTTAAAGTGGGTGAAAAAACAACTTGCTGCAGGTGAGCAACTATCCCATGGCTTCGATTTACTCGTGCGATGCACTATCAATTGAGGTGCCCTGTGTTGTCCTTAGTGGCATTGTTGGGTGGCTTCTTGTGATATGGTGAGCCTCAAATCCCACGAAAAGGCGCGATAGAGAAAGACGTGGTACATACAGGCGCTGACTTACAACAGTGTTTATTCCGGGTTAAAGAACCACAGATATAGGCACAGACACTGTTGTAACTCAGTGCCTATGTGTACCACGTCTTTCCATATCCTCATCTTTTTGTGCCTCATCGTATTAGTCATCTCTTCACAAGTTGCCTTGAAAGAGAGAGCTTCCTCAACGTGGTTAACAGGTCCAGCTTGATATTAGTGGTCGAAAAGTGGGAGCAAGGTGAGCCATCGCTCTGACTGGAACCTTTAAGAGCCTTGACCGTCTGACCTCTCCAGGCTTCAAGCTTAGCAGTGAATATTTTGGCGTATGCACTGTCTGTGATCGTTCAACAGTTTTTTTCCACAGTCAAAATTTCCATAGAAGCCGGAACAGGAAAGGAATTCGCCCTCTTCCGTGTCGTTGTATACCAAACATACAGAAGACGTTGCAAAGCAGAAAAGAGCGACAGCTGTAGCAAGCGGATCCCCTTCATGCGGCCCGTCGCATCGATGTGAACTAGGCATGCGAGAACACAGCGCACACGAAAGCATGAGCCATTTCGCCCGGCTAACTTTGAAGCCCAGTAAACATTGCCTTCAAGATGGGAAATGCGCGGCCGCACTCAGCCGCCGCAGCAAGAGTGGAAAAGAAGATTCGCAGTAGCCGTGATTGAGAAGACGCAACCAAATCGAGCCTCCATAATTCGGGCTCCCAGCCCAACCTTTCGCTCGCACCAAAAGCATATGGTGCGCGCTCGCGATATTATAGCACTTTGACTTTGTGCGGAACATCACGGTGGCGCCGACGGCAACGGTAACGAAGTCCGCGGAATTTTGATTGCAGTGTCCATATAATTGCTATCGCAACAAAAAAAGTAGTACTTTCAACCGAAAGGCGAAACATCGATTGCGATACCAATTAGTGCTACAACGTTAGGATAGTAGTTTTCATAGCCGTATACATTTATTGGCCGTATAACACTCGCTGCTAACTAAGCTAACAAGCGTGGTGTCACGCACGCACACAAGAACATGAACATAGCTTACTCGATGAACGCGGCCAGTCGCTGCTAAAACGCAGGCGCGAGAAAGGGCAGTTGCAGCAGGGAGTGAATTGCCCTTTGAATTGCACGTTGAAGAGAGAGAGGCCTCTCTCTTCAACGTGATATAGTGGTAAGAACACAGCGTATACGAAGCTATCAGCCCTCGGCGCGTGTAGACTGGCTACCCCCCTCAGATTGCTTTCAAGATAGGGCCCGCTCGGCCGCGCTCTGCGGCACCATACGCTGATGCCGCCGGAGTCGAACACCCGCCAGTGCCTTGCATGCGATGTAAGACGGCGCGCTTCCTCCTCGTGTTCTGCCCTGGCGCCTGGGAGATCGAGCCATTTTCGGCTTACTCTCGCAATCTTTCACTCGTACCCGCAGCACTCGGCACGCGGCCGCGATGTTTCAGCTCATGATATTTATAGGAAACATCAACGTGACGGCGACGGTGATGCCGATGGCGGAAGTGCGCCCGGGAGTGTACAATTAATGACTTTCAGAATAGAAGAAAGGTGGGCTTGCCGTTATTGCAATTTAACAAAGGGAAGGGGCGATGCGGTCGATATCGCAGGTGCTTTTATCGCGCAAGTTTCATTTTTAGAGACCCTTGGAATGCGAAATAATTGTTTGAGTAACTATTACAGCAGCACTTTTAATGAATTTTCTTCCATCAGCTATGCGGGGCGGTCATTTTTAGGATTTAGGGAATCTTAAAAATCACCTGCTGCAGATAACATAATTAATGTCCCTAGGCTGAATTATTCAGTCGCAAACGTTACTTCCACGAGTAGCCTAAACAATAATTCAAGTAATAAAGAAATGACCGCCGAAGCACTCCGTACGGATGAAACGTGTGGCCTTAGTGTTTATCAGTGGGTTAATCCCGACGGTACACTAAACGACGGCTACGTAGGCTGCTGGATCTTCGGTACGCAGTTCCTCCTTGCGTGCGGCTGCACGAGCTCGTTCTTGTGCCCGGGCTGCAGCATCAGGACGGCGCAGACGAGCTCTTTCCTGGTGGGCGGATCGCTTTTTTGTAAACAATGTGCGCGCTGAGCTTTTGCAAATTGATATGCATGCCTCAAGCACTGCACCATTCACCTACGCTGTTAAATTCATGTTGCAAAATGCTACATTCCTGTTGATTAGTAATAACGCGATAAATCACACAATCGCCGGCGAAACGCGGCCCATGGGAAGCTAGTAAGCATCTATATCATTTATATAGATTAGAAACAACAATGGACCGAAAACAGACCCCTGTGGTGCTCCTGATGTGACATCAACTTCATGAGGTCTTTTGTTGTTAAGATATACGCGCTGACGTCTAGTAGTTAATCATTATTTGATGCAGGAAGTTAAGAACTGATTAATATTATGCCATGAATGTTTTTCAAGCAATAAGTGATGAGGTACAACATCACAAGCTTTCTGGAAATCCAAGAAAATGACCTCAATGGAGCAACTCATGTGTAATGCACTTGATATATCAGGTGTTAATTCAGTGAGTTGAGTGATGGATGAATAGCCACGTCTAAAACCATGCTGATTAGGGCTTAGCACTGCGCGGGTGTCAAGGTGGTACATAATACAAGTAAAAAGGATGCGTTCAAAATTTTACAAACGCAACTTGTTAAGGAAATAGATCGGTAATTCGATACAGTACTACGTGGTCCGGATTTGTGTACAGGTCCACCATTGCCTATTTTCCAGCCATCAGCCAGGGTGCTTAGTTCTAAAGATTTAGTAAAAAAATAACTTGTAGATATTGAGACACAGAAAGAGCGCATAAAATGAGAAAGACAGGAAACAAATCATCCGGCCCAGCCGCCTTAAATTTATCAAGGCGCTGGAGTAACAATTCAATTGCCCTTGAGTTAATGACATAATCCATGTGTTCAGTACATTTTGTGCCATAGATGAGAAACATTTCACTGTAATGAGAGCGCCTCCAAAATACTGACCTAAAGAACGAAATCAAGCAATTGGCTGAAGGGGAAGCTTTAGCTCGGGTACTCCAATCTGAATGCATACAGCGCGTCTTTCTATATGCCACGTTCGTTCGTACGCGGTCAGTTTGGGAGCTCTGCAATCACGGCGCGCAAGCGGGTATGAAACTTGGTATTTTTTTTTTTTTTTTTGCATTTCGCGGACCAACCGACAAAAAGGCTGTTAGGCGATTCTTAGGACTTTGCGCCTACTACAGACGCTTCGTCAAAAAATTTTCAGCGATTGCCGAACCACTAACGCGGATAACAAGGGAAGACACACATTTCGTCTGGTTGAATGAGCAGGAGAATGCTTTCAATGAGCTCCGAAAGCGTCTTCAGAACCACCCAGTTCTTGCTCATTTCGACGAGGAAGCGGAAACTGATATTCACACAGACGCAAGCAATTTAGGCCTCGGTGCCGTCCTGCGTATGCTAGTCGAACACTTTCGAAGGCTGAGGTGAACTATTCAGGGACAGAAAAAGAGTGCCTCGGGGTGATATGGGCCATCAGCAAGTTTAGACCATACTTATATGGCCGACCCTTCCGAGCTATTAGCGACCATCATTCATTGTGCTGGCTGGCGAATTTCAAAGACCCATCGGGACGGCTGGCAAGATGGAGTCTACGGCTGCAGGAATACGATATAACGGTCGTATACAAGTTCGGACACAAGCACAGTGATGCTGATTGCTTGTCACGTGCACCAATTGAATACACGGAATCTACGCTTAGGGAACATGGACAGGATTGCCCGTTCCTAGGAGCTGTGACAACATCGCAAATGGCTCAGCATCAGCGATCTGTCGCGGAATTACGCCTGCTCATTGATTACCTTGAAGGACACCCTGTCGACATTCCACGAACTTTTGTCCGCAGCTTGTCGCCGTTCGTCCTGAGAAATAATGTCATTTACAAAAGAAATGTTGAACACAGTGCAGAGACATTTCTGCTAGTCGTACCTTCAAAGGTACGACTCGAGATATTGGAAGCATGCCACGACAACCCAGCAGCAGGACATTTAGGAATGAGCAGAACATTCGCACGCATCCGCATGAAGTATTACTGGCCAAAGTTATTGAATTCTGTGCAACAGTACGTAAGAAGCTGCCGAGACTGTCAAAGACGTAAAATACTACCATTCATGCCAGCAGGTCTCCTACAACCGATACAGCCACCGGAAACTTGATTCGTACAAGTGGGAATGGACTTACTTGGCCCCTTTCCCGCATTGTCATCAGGAAAGCGTTGGATCGTAGTTGCAACAAACTACCGAACTCGATATGCCGAGACAGGGCCTCTTGTCAAGGGAACGGTCAGTGAAGTAGCTGATTTTTTTGTCACTAACATAGTACTACGGCACGGCGCCCCTAAAGTTCTCATCACGGACCGAGGAACCATATTTACTACCCATTTGACACAGTCCATTATGAAATTGACGTACACCAGTCACGGAAAAACCACCCTATATCACCCGCAGACAAATGGACTGAATGAGCGACTCAACAGAACGCTGACTGATATGCTGTCAATATACGTGGACATAGAGCACCGAACATGGGACAGGATACTACCGTACGCAACGTTCGCGTACAATACCGCTGTGCAAGAGACGACTCAAATGACACCTTCCCAACATGTTTTTGGCCGGACAGTTAGCACAACTTTAGATGCAATGCTACCAGTAGATGAGACCTCCGAAAATGACAATGACGTCAGCGGCTTCACACAAAGAGCTGAAGAAGCACGGCAGCTGGCGCGACAAGGCATTCAGCAGCAACAGCAAACCGACGCGGACCGATACAACTTGCGAGGAAGAGACGTCCAGTATGTACCTGGAGACAAAGCATGGGTGTGGACTCCCGTACGGATGCGCGGCCTGTCCGAGAAGCTTCTTCGTCGTTATTTTGGCCCGTATAGGATAATTCGCCGAATTAGTCCGTTGAACTACGAAGTTGCTCCAGAAGGTCAAGTAAACTCATCACGACGGCAGCATCGAACAGAAATCGTCCACGTCGTCCGAATGAAACTGTACTATGACAGGCAATAACTGCTTCCGCCTACAAGCATTGCGAATTCATGACAGTCTAGAAACCACCGCCCTCTGTATGAGCATCGGGACGATGCACTCTTGGAAGGGGGACAATGACACAAGTTGATTTCAAATTACGCGCGCCAGCCGCCTCCTGCGTCCGTCCAGTTGTTTACTGCTAAATGCAAAAGATAGCGGCAGTGACGCAGGCAACACGGGCTCGCAAGGCACGCGCGATCGGAGCAGCGTGTCATCAGTGCGGGATACGAGGGAAGAAGAGGTGTGGGTCTCTTGCGAAAAGACTGTGGACGTTCCAGTGAGGCTCTTGTTTAGCTGTTTGTCGGGCACAAGTTCGCCCAAGTTAGAGCGATTAAAGCATTATCACTCAACTGTGCGTTACAATATGCAAGTGAAATACTCGTGTTCCAAAGCGTTCAAACAGAGGCACTACGCGTTTGTATCGGCCTTCCGCGGTGTACTGCAACAGCAGGAATAGTTATAATGGCTCAAGACAATCCGATCACGACACACACTACCAACGACAAGCTTAGGGCTCATATTCGTCAAGTTTCATGGGTGCAATCAAGCACTCTTGACTGTCTGTCAGAACGACGACCACATGCGTCATCTTGCAATGTGGTCAGTATTTATCGCACCAGCTCCGTGTAATCGGGGTTCACACTCTCGGCACGTTCACCCTCAGCTTTATGTTGTTTGAAACAACCTCAAGTGCGCCTTTCTGTTCCACGAATAAGAAAGAAGACGGACCTGCTACCTAGGCCTTGAAGCAAGCAGCTCTAAATTCTTTGCACCCTTTCTGCTTTGACCAAGTCCACATATAGATGGATGATGCTTAAACTAAGAATAGCTCCACCGATGGAGTGGTTATACCATCACGATCAGTAAGCATTAGATACAAGATATATTACATCACAACATGGACCGGTTCGGAGCTTGTTGCCTTCGAGGTGCCGTTAACTATATTATCAACCAACGGGCTAATCGGTGGGCAATATTCTGTGGCTCGAAGCCGGCCCTACAATATCTATCGTCAGGTCTTCGTCGCGGGTCCTGTGAACAACTCGTGTCGTAGTTAAGAGAAACGCATGATCATATCGACACAAAAGGAAGCGACGTCGTGTTTCAGTGGCTGCCGGGTTATTGCGGTATCTACGGCAACGACGTTGCCGACGAAGCTGCTAGTAGAGCCCACGAAAGAGCAAACGTTGTTTTTTGAACCTCCATCTAGGAAAGACGCAGCCAAACACTTAAGCAAGCTAGCGCACGGTATGAAGCTGGAACAGTGGCACACACCTAAATTCACCCAGCATCGACTGTATTCCCTCGACCTATCTATGCAACCGTGGCGGTTACCTGGAACTTCCGCGAAATGAGGAAACAACTGTGTGTCGTTTACTCTTGGGCGTCGCGTTCACGAATGTATATATGTGTTTAATAGCAATGCCTGTTGGCGCCGAGTTCAATGCCTGCGGTGCTGAGGAGACTATAGATCATCTATTATTATTCCAGCAATCTTTTGAAAACGAAAGTCATGACCTCAGCTCAGCCCAAAATAACCTTGATACAACACTGTTGCCCAGGAATAAGATGTTGGGACCATGGCCTCGCATATTGCAGCAACAAAAGAGGATAAAAGCGCTGTTGTGATGTTTGAAAGCTACCGGGATGAGCGACTGTCTTTGATCTTGACTGAGTAACCCTCAGAGGATATAGAGCAGTAAACGCTTACCAACTCGGCGATAACCACAGTGGACTTTCTCTTGTTTTCGTAATTTTTCCCTCCTATTTTAGCATCCTCCTGCGTAGGGCAGCCAACCAGTCTCAGTCCTGGGTAACCTCCCTGCCTTTTATTCGTCATTTTATCTGTCCTTCTCTCACTTATGTATTTTCTGGACTGCTTATTATCTCGTGCGCCCATTATATTGTGTAGTTTATTCTCTGCACCTCAAAAATGGGTTGTTTGAATGCTTATTAATTGCAAACTACAACATGTACAGTTTCCCATGTGTCATGTTTCTTGTTCTCTCTCTCTCTCTCTCTCCCTCTCTCTCTCTCCATATATATATATATATATATATATATATATATATATATATATATATATATATATATATATATATATATATATATATCATAAACATCAGCCTCGTTACGTCCACTGCAGTGCAAAGGCCTCTGCCCCACTTCTCGAACTACGCCGGTCATGTACTACTTGTGGCCATGTCGTCCGTGCAAACTTCTTAATCTCATCCGCCCACCTAACTTTCTGCCGCACCCTGCTACGCTTACCTTTCTTGAAATCCACTCTGTAACCCTTAATGACCATCGGTTGTCTTACCTCCTCATTACATGTCCTGCCCATGCCCTATTTCTTTTTCTTGATTTCAACTAAGATGTTATTAACTCGCGTTTGTTCACTCACCCAATCTGCTCTTTTCTTATCCCTTAACGTTACACCTATCATTCTTCTTTCCATAGCTCATTGCGTCATCCTCAATTTAATTAGAACCCTTTTCGTAAGCCTCCAGGTTTCTGCCCCGTACGTGAGTATTGGTAAGACACAGCTGTTATACACTTTTCTCTTGAGGAACAATGGTAACCTGCTGTTCATGATCTGAGAATACCTGCCAAACGTGCCCCAACCCATTCTCATTCCTCTGATTATTTCAACCTCATGATCCGGATCCGCGGTCACTACCTGCCCTAAGTAGATGTATTCCCTTACCACTTCCAGTGCCTCGCTACCTATCGTAAACTGCTGTTCTCTTCCGAGACTGTTAAAAAATACTTTAGTTTTATGCACATTATTTTTAGACCCACCGTTCTGCTTTGCCTCTCCAGGTCAATGAGCATGCATTGCAATTGGTCCCCTGAGTTACTAAGCAAGGCAATATCAACAGCGAATCTCAAGTTACTAAGGTATTCTACATTAACTCTTATCCCCAATTCTTCCCAATCCAGGTTTCTGAATACCTACTGTAAACACGCTGTGAATAGCATTGGAGAGATCGTATCTCCCTGCCTGACCCCTTTCTTCATCGGGATTTTGTTGCTTTCTTTATGGAGGACTACGGTGGCTGTGGAGCCGCTATAGATATCTTTCAGTATTTTTACATGCGGCTCGTCTACACCCTGATTCCATAATGCCTCCATGACTGCTGAGGTTTCGACTGAATCAAACGTTTTCTCGTAATGAATGAAAGCTATATATAAGGGTTGTTTATATTCCGCACATTTCTCTATCATCTGATTGAAAGTGTGAATATGGTCTATTGTTGAGTAGTCTTTATGGTATCCTGCCTGGTCCTTTGGTTGACAGAAGTCTAAGGCGTATCTGATTCTATTTGTGAGTACCTTAGTAAATATTTGTAGGCCACGGACAGTAAGCTGATCGGTCTATAATTCTTCAAGTGTTTTGTGTCCCCTTTCTTATGAATTAGGATTATGTTAGCATTCTTCCAAGATTCCGGTACGCTCGAAGTCACGAGGCATTGCGTATACAGGGTGGCCAGTTTTTCTAGAACAATCTGCCCCCCATCCTTCAACAAGACTGCTGTTATTTGATCCTCCCTAACTGCCTTCCCCCTTTGCATAGCTCCCAAGGCTTCCTTTACTTCTTCCGGCGTTACTTGTGGTATTTCAATTTCCTCTAGACTATTCTCTCCTCCATTATCGTCGTGGGTGCTACTGGTATTGTATAAATCTCTATACAGTTCCTCAGCCACTTGAACTATCTCATCTATATTAGTAATGATATTGCCGGCTTAGTCTCTTAACGCATACATCTGATTCTTGCCAATTCCTAGTTTCTTCTTCACTGCTTTTAGGCTTCCTCCGTTCCTGAGAGCATGTTCAATTCTATCCATATTATACTTCCTTATGTCAGCTGTCTTACGCTTGTTTATTAACTTGGAAAGTTCTGCCAGTGCTATTCTAGCTGTAGCGTTAGAGGCTTGCATACATTGGCGTTTCTTGATCAGATCTTTCATCTCCTGCGATAGCTTACAGGTATCCTGTCTAACGAGGTTACCACCGACTTCTATTGCACACTCGTTAATGGTGCCCATAAGGTTGTCGTTCTTCCTGAGTTAAAGCCGAATTCCTGTTCTGTAGCTTGATCCGGAATCTCTCGATTTCCCTCTTACTGCTAACTCATTGATCGGCTTCGTATGTACCAGTTTCTTCCGTTCCCTCCTCAAATCTAGGCTAATTAGAGCTCTTACCAACCTATGGTCACTGCAGCGCACACACACACATATATATATATATATATATATATATATATATATATATATATATATATATATATATATATATATATATATATATATATATATATATATATATATATATATATATGTATATGTATATGTGCCTGTTTCCAGCCCTATTGCCTTAGCTGTAGCTCCAGCGACATCCAAAATCGTTAAATATCATGCACCATCACAATGAAATTATTTAATTTGAAGTATAAATTGCTTGTGCTCGCTTTTCATGTCTCGATAAATACCCTATGTGCATTTTCAATAGCACCTAACAAGTACAACACACTGGCTATGGGTTCAAATGCGCAAAGTTTTCAATTACTGGTGTAATATGAAACCTGATTCTATAATAGCTTCTATAAACAGCAATGATGTTTATAGTGTATTTACATAAGAAACAAGCTGAAAATGCCTTTCCCGGTGCTCTGGTCCATGCTATGTGTTTCTACAACAATACAAAAACTAGGACAATGACCAAGTAGAACAGGCTCTGAGTGCAAACTAGCACACGTTTGCACTCTCGGCTTATTCAATTTGCAGCAACTGGAGATATGTCATCGGAACATCCTTTTTGTGCGGAGCCCGAACTGCGCCTGCCGACACGTTTGCGCCCTGTTATACACACAAGGCGCGGTTGCTCGCGGTTTCTAGCCTCCGCACTGGGGCTGCTTATTATGAATTACGTGCGCCTCAAGAAGGCAAAACGCAGGAAAAAGACGAGGGAAGAAGAGGGAAGAAGAGGTGTGGGTCTCTTGCGAAAAGACTGGACGTTCCAGTGAGGCTCTTGTTTAGCTGTTTGTAGGGCACAAGTTCGCCCAAGTTAGAGTGATTATAGCATTATCACTCAACTGTGCGTTACAATATGCAAGTGACATCCTCGTGTTCCAAAACGTTCAAGCAGAGGCACTACGCGTTTGTATCGGCCTTCCGCGGTGTACTGCAACAGCAGGAATAGTTATAATGGCTCAAGACAATCCGATCACGACACACACTACCAACGACAAGCTTAGGGCTCATATTCGTCAAGTTTCATGGGTGCAATCAAGCACTCTTGACTGTCTGTCAGAACGACGACCACATGCGTCATCTTGCAATGTGGTCAGTATTTATCGCACCAGCTCCGTGTAATCGGGGTTCACACTCTCGGCACGTTCACCCTCAGCTTTATGTTGTTTGAAACAACCTCAAGTGCGCCTTTCTGTTCCACGAATAAGAAAGAAGACGGACCTGCTACCTAGGCCTTGAAGCAAGCAGCTCTAAATTCTTTGCACCCTTTCTGCTTTGACCAAGTCCACATATAGATGGATGATGCTTAAACTAAGAATAGCTCCACCGATGGAGTGGTTATACCATCACGATCAGTAAGCATTAGATACAAGATATATTACATCACAACATGGACCGGTTCGGAGCTTGTTGCCTTCGAGGTGCCGTTAACTATATTATCAACCAACGGGCTAATCGGTGGGCAATATTCTGTGGCTCGAAGCCGGCCCTACAATATCTATCGTCAGGTCTTCGTCGCGGGTCCTGTGAACAACTCGTGTCGTAGTTAAGAGAAACGCATGATCATATCGACACAAAAGGAAGCGACGTCGTGTTTCAGTGGCTGCCGGGTTATTGCGGTATCTACGGCAACGACGTTGCCGACGAAGCTGCTAGTAGAGCCCACGAAAGAGCAAACGTTGTTTTTTGAACCTCCATCTAGGAAAGACGCAGCCAAACACTTAAGCAAGCTAGCGCACGGTATGAAGCTGGAACAGTGGCACACACCTAAATTCACCCAGCATCGACTGTATTCCCTCGACCTATCTATGCAACCGTGGCGGTTACCTGGAACTTCCGCGAAATGAGGAAACAACTGTGTGTCGTTTACTCTTGGGCGTCGCGTTCACGAATGTATATATGTGTTTAATAGCAATGCCTGTTGGCGCCGAGTTCAATGCCTGCGGTGCTGAGGAGACTATAGATCATCTATTATTATTCCAGCAATCTTTTGAAAACGAAAGTCATGACCTCAGCTCAGCCCAAAATAACCTTGATACAACACTGTTGCCCAGGAATAAGATGTTGGGACCATGGCCTCGCATATTGCAGCAACAAAAGAGGATAAAAGCGCTGTTGTGATGTTTGAAAGCTACCGGGATGAGCGACTGTCTTTGATCTTGACTGAGTAACCCTCAGAGGATATAGAGCAGTAAACGCTTACCAACTCGGCGATAACCACAGTGGACTTTCTCTTGTTTTCGTAATTTTTCCCTCCTATTTTAGCATCCTCCTGCGTAGGGCAGCCAACCAGTCTCAGTCCTGGGTAACCTCCCTGCCTTTTATTCGTCATTTTATCTGTCCTTCTCTCACTTATGTATTTTCTGGACTGCTTATTATCTCGTGCGCCCATTATATTGTGTAGTTTATTCTCTGCACCTCAAAAATGGGTTGTTTGAATGCTTATTAATTGCAAACTACAACATGTACAGTTTCCCATGTGTCATGTTTCTTGTTCTCTCTCTCTCTCTCTCTCCCTCTCTCTCTCTCCATATATATATATATATATATATATATATATATATATATATATATATATATATATATATATATATATATCATCAACATCAGCCTCGTTACGTCCACTGCAGTGCAAAGGCCTCTGCCCCACTTCTCGAACTACGCCGGTCATGTACTACTTGTGGCCATGTCGTCCGTGCAAACTTCTTAATCTCATCCGCCCACCTAACTTTCTGCCGCACCCTGCTACGCTTACCTTTCTTGAAATCCACTCTGTAACCCTTAATGACCATCGGTTGTCTTACCTCCTCATTACATGTCCTGCCCATGCCCTATTTCTTTTTCTTGATTTCAACTAAGATGTTATTAACTCGCGTTTGTTCACTCACCCAATCTGCTCTTTTCTTATCCCTTAACGTTACACCTATCATTCTTCTTTCCATAGCTCATTGCGTCATCCTCAATTTAATTAGAACCCTTTTCGTAAGCCTCCAGGTTTCTGCCCCGTACGTGAGTATTGGTAAGACACAGCTGTTATACACTTTTCTCTTGAGGAACAATGGTAACCTGCTGTTCATGATCTGAGAATACCTGCCAAACGTGCCCCAACCCATTCTCATTCCTCTGATTATTTCAACCTCATGATCCGGATCCGCGGTCACTACCTGCCCTAAGTAGATGTATTCCCTTACCACTTCCAGTGCCTCGCTACCTATCGTAAACTGCTGTTCTCTTCCGAGACTGTTAAAAAATACTTTAGTTTTATGCACATTATTTTTAGACCCACCGTTCTGCTTTGCCTCTCCAGGTCAATGAGCATGCATTGCAATTGGTCCCCTGAGTTACTAAGCAAGGCAATATCAACAGCGAATCTCAAGTTACTAAGGTATTCTACATTAACTCTTATCCCCAATTCTTCCCAATCCAGGTTTCTGAATACCTACTGTAAACACGCTGTGAATAGCATTGGAGAGATCGTATCTCCCTGCCTGACCCCTTTCTTCATCGGGATTTTGTTGCTTTCTTTATGGAGGACTACGGTGGCTGTGGAGCCGCTATAGATATCTTTCAGTATTTTTACATGCGGCTCGTCTACACCCTGATTCCATAATGCCTCCATGACTGCTGAGGTTTCGACTGAATCAAACGTTTTCTCGTAATGAATGAAAGCTATATATAAGGGTTGTTTATATTCCGCACATTTCTCTATCATCTGATTGAAAGTGTGAATATGGTCTATTGTTGAGTAGTCTTTATGGTATCCTGCCTGGTCCTTTGGTTGACAGAAGTCTAAGGCGTATCTGATTCTATTTGTGAGTACCTTAGTAAATATTTGTAGGCCACGGACAGTAAGCTGATCGGTCTATAATTCTTCAAGTGTTTTGTGTCCCCTTTCTTATGAATTAGGATTATGTTAGCATTCTTCCAAGATTCCGGTACGCTCGAAGTCACGAGGCATTGCGTATACAGGGTGGCCAGTTTTTCTAGAACAATCTGCCCCCCATCCTTCAACAAGACTGCTGTTATTTGATCCTCCCTAACTGCCTTCCCCCTTTGCATAGCTCCCAAGGCTTCCTTTACTTCTTCCGGCGTTACTTGTGGTATTTCAATTTCCTCTAGACTATTCTCTCCTCCATTATCGTCGTGGGTGCTACTGGTATTGTATAAATCTCTATACAGTTCCTCAGCCACTTGAACTATCTCATCTATATTAGTAATGATATTGCCGGCTTAGTCTCTTAACGCATACATCTGATTCTTGCCAATTCCTAGTTTCTTCTTCACTGCTTTTAGGCTTCCTCCGTTCCTGAGAGCATGTTCAATTCTATCCATATTATACTTCCTTATGTCAGCTGTCTTACGCTTGTTTATTAACTTGGAAAGTTCTGCCAGTGCTATTCTAGCTGTAGCGTTAGAGGCTTGCATACATTGGCGTTTCTTGATCAGATCTTTCATCTCCTGCGATAGCTTACAGGTATCCTGTCTAACGAGGTTACCACCGACTTCTATTGCACACTCGTTAATGGTGCCCATAAGGTTGTCGTTCTTCCTGAGTTAAAGCCGAATTCCTGTTCTGTAGCTTGATCCGGAATCTCTCGATTTCCCTCTTACTGCTAACTCATTGATCGGCTTCGTATGTACCAGTTTCTTCCGTTCCCTCCTCAAATCTAGGCTAATTAGAGCTCTTACCAACCTATGGTCACTGCAGCGCACACACATATATATATATATATATATATATATATATATATATATATGTATATGTATATGTGCCTGTTTCCAGCCCTATTGCCTTAGCTGTAGCTCCAGCGACATCCAAAATCGTTAAATATCATGCACCATCACAATGAAATTATTTAATTTGAAGTATAAATTGCTTGTGCTCGCTTTTCATGTCTCGATAAATACCCTATGTGCATTTTCAATAGCACCTAACAAGTACAACACACTGGCTATGGGTTCAAATGCGCAAAGTTTTCAATTACTGGTGTAATATGAAACCTGATTCTATAATAGCTTCTATAAACAGCAATGATGTTTATAGTGTATTTACATAAGAAACAAGCTGAAAATGCCTTTCCCGGTGCTCTGGTCCATGCTATGTGTTTCTACAACAATACAAAAACTAGGACAATGACCAAGTAGAACAGGCTCTGAGTGCAAACTAGCACACGTTTGCACTCTCGGCTTATTCAATTTGCAGCAACTGGAGATATGTCATCGGAACATCCTTTTTGTGCGGAGCCCGAACTGCGCCTGCCGACACGTTTGCGCCCTGTTATACACACAAGGCGCGGTTGCTCGCGGTTTCTAGCCTCCGCACTGGGGCTGCTTATTATGAATTACGTGCGCCTCAAGAAGGCAAAACGCAGGAAAAAGACCCACTAGCAGGCACTCCGGCTAAGGCTGTCAGGAGAGAGAGGCTGCTACCAGTGGAGTTTCAAGTGTTCTCCCGAGCTCAGAGCTTTGCGCGAAGTGATTTCATACTGCTCTTTGGAAACCGCTCGGCGTGCCTGTAACCTAAAAATTTTCTATATTATTACTATTACGGCAACGTCTTTCTTTAAGACTCAATATTGCATACAAGATTTTATCAATGCAGTGAAGGCACTACACGTTCTGTTTGCTAGCGCAAAGCGGCGCAGCGTGGACGAGTGGGGTAAAAAATTCACCGACGATTACGATACTTTCTAAAGCAAAATCTGAACGCAGCTCTATACGTGTTTTCATTTTGCAATATATTGACGGGCGCAGAATATCTGTCTCGCGCGGAATGTTGCAAACGGAGCAAAGCTTCCCGCGACTGCCTCGCTAATCGGGAGATGGCGACAGGCAGCGCAGGGGCGCAATTTCCGCACATGGAGCGCGTTGTTTCCATATATGCTTTCGTGCGACGCCCTCACCGCATTACATTGATGAGCAGACGACGGCGCGTTCCTCTGGCGCATCTGGTAGCGCTCGTCGCAAGTCTTGCGTGACACTACGCATTTTCATCGCTATTTGCTCCGAGTTCGCTTTCATCGTCTGCAGTGCTCTTTCGCTCGGATACGCCGAGGGACAACGCCGAAGTTCAATGCAGGAACGGGCGCCTAAAAACTGCGCTGTGAAACGAAAAACTCAAACGGCTCCGCGCAGGTATTCTTTAGGTGTGCCCGTTTTATGAATAAGGCCTCATAGTTATTAACAGCGCACCTGTAGTGGTATGTGCACAGATAAGAGTATTTGTCAGCTGTGTGTTCTCTCTAACGGAGTGACCACCGGCGTGGAAGGTACTGCCATCCTCCTCTACTACTCCCGAATGTTTTTGCTGCGGCGGCCACATGCGAACAGGACGGCCGGAAGAGGAAGAGGTTGCTCTTGCTCAGCACTCCACCGCAACTAAGGCAACATGGCAATATTAAGTGCGTCTCCGCCATAGAATCCAAACGTTCAGAGGTCTTTAGGCGAGATGTGCCCACCGCAACTCCGTTTCGCGGCAGCAGGCCTTCTTTCCATTGGCGCCTTTGATGGGCGGTCAAAATCAAGCCACCGCATAAATGGTCTTCCACGTACTTCGACGAGGCGAGATGCTAATGTTCAAAGATTTGGCTACTGCTCTCAAAGGAATTCACGGTGCCCGTTGACAACGTTCTTCTGACGCTCTGACTGCACAATCCCCGTTGACCTAAACGTGTTGAAAGCTTCAAGAATAGTTTTCACCTATGTTTGAACTTAAGGCTTCTTTGAAAGGCGCTTTCATTCTTTAAAATTTAAATATCTCAGTGGAATACACATTCTCACTTTGCGTGGTAATTTCTGGAAGTTGTTCTCTCTACAATGTGGTAAGGTCTCTATTTCATAATTTATGTCGCACCTTGTTGAATCTGTTGGACTAATGACACTTAGCGCAGCGACATTTCATAGTGCAAAGGTTAACCTGCGCATGGCTTCCGTAGATGAGCCTGAAGTGGGAGTAAATGATGACAGCAAGTTAATCAAACAGGTTTTGACCAGTTTCTGAAACAGTTGGTTCAACTGCAATGAGCTCTTGCGGTAAAGATAACAGAATGTCATGTTATGTAGAAGTTCTGCTGAGGTGCCTGCTCGGCTCAATTTTCTATGAGGTGCAAGGGAAAAAAAATTAAATTATGGGGTTTTACGTGCCAAAACCACTTTATGATTATGAGGCACGCCGTAGTGGAGGACTCCGGAAATTTCGACCACCTGGGGTTCTTTAACGCGAACCTAAATCTAAGTACTCGGGTGTTTTCGCATTTCGCCTCCATCGAAATGCGGCCGCCGTGGCCGGGATTCGATCCCGCGACCTTGTGCTCGGTAGCCTAACACCATAGCCACTGAGCAACCACGGCGGGTGAGGTGCAAGGGAAGGCGACCGGCAGAATAACGCACCTTTCTCGATCGCAGATGCTTGATGGCTGATTTCGGGGAAGGAAACGAAAGGGCGCGAACGAGATAGTTGGTCGCGATCACTGGAAGCAAGGTGCCCACATCGAAGCCCTTCTGCTCGCCTAGCGCGTTGATACAAAAAGCCCTGAGATCCCTAGTGCAGCCGCACTGCAAGATCGCTGTAAACGCAGATATTATGCGTTGCATATTGCAATCACTCAGTTCAGCCCTTGGGCGCGGCCGCGCAGCCACCATTGGGGGTATGAGCCATCATAGTGGCTCATACCCCTACACTAGAGTTTTATGCGTTGCATATTGCAATCACTCAGTTCAGCCCTTGGGCGCGGCCGGGCAGCCACCATTGACCTTTAGCGCAACCACGTGACGTGACGTCACGACAGCCCGAGGAAAAGCTGGGCCCCACTCGCGCGGTCGCGCGCGGCCGCAGCCACCACCTGATTCCCGCTCCTCCCGCTAGGGGCGCTGCGCCGCCGCGTGACGTCACGGAGAAAAAGCTGGGCCCCAACTCGCGCGCGGCCGCAGCCACCACCTGACTCCCGCTCCTCCCGCTAGGGGCGCTGCGCCGGCGCGTGACGTCACGGACCGCGCAATATGCAACGCTTTCTTGGCTTAACCTAGCTAAGCCTGGCCATTTTTATCGAGCACTATAAATGGATTACTTCTCCGTAGTAAACAGTTACTCTGAGCACTGGCTTTCTATGTTTGAAAAGCCTTCCAATACGTCACATTTCTGCGACGGGGTTCTAAAATATTTCAGTCAGATGGCTTGCTAAGATTCCATTTCCTTAATCACATTAATTTTAATGAAATGTCCACGATTAGCTCGGCTGCGCTTGGATACTACGACATCTGGGCGGAACACAGGAAGACGTCGGTGCCGCTGCCGAGTGTTGTAGACTTCACGCACGCAAGTACTTTCTGAAAGTGCTTGCAACCACTCACACACGCGGCTCTCGTCACACAAACGTACCTGTCTGCTTTTACACCTCGGTAATTTATGTGCAAACGGAGGCAATCGACCATTAACAGCTGACTGCTTAACAACTAGTTAGGCAGAGAACCCGACAGGGAAATTTCAGCTTTGTTACCTAATCAATAAACAGAAGGTTATCAATCTGTGTCCCTGCTGCTGCGCCACAGAGATAGATAACCTTTTGTTCACTGAAAGTTACCGTGAAGCTCGTGCTTTCACTTTGTTCATTTCATTGTGCTCACTGCTGCGACTTACGAAGTTCTTGTGTGACTGGATGCGTGGGCGTCTTTTATAAAGCGAAGCTTTCTTTTCCTCTTCCTTTAACTTTCCCACTACTGCTTTTGCTGCTGCTGCTTCTGTCTGGCACACCGCGTCGGGGGTGTAGTTCCGAGCGTGCGTATGCATCACAGGAGCGAAATAGAACGAAAAGGTGACGCGCGAAACTCCTTTGGACCTTTACAGCGGGTCCCAATGCTCACAATGCGCTTTGGAGCTCCCTGTGCGTCGCCATATTAGCCTCTTGACAGCTGTAATTATCCGCAACCTCCCGCGAAAGGATTGCAGCAATTGCCGCGTTTTGCTTTCTACTAGCGTGCTAGTCCAGAGGGAAGCTAGATAGGATGGTAAAGAGGAAGGCGGAGAGGAGCGACGGGTAGAATGGGTAGAAGCGACAGACCGACGCGAAACTTGTGAACAACGGCCTTGCTAATCTCCCTCAGAATCATGCGCCTCAGAAGAACGGCCTACCATTCCATAAGAAATGGTAGGGTGGAAAGGTTCCATCGCCAGCTGAAGACTAGCCTAACGGCAGCTTCAAGTCGCAGTTGGGTAGAGGCGCTACCCCTGGTTTTATTAGGAATAAGGACGGCTCTGAAAGCGGACATTGGCTGCTGCTCAACTGAACTCGTATACGGCACAACACTTCGCCTTCCGGGAGAGTTTGTCGCTGACAGCAAAAACTCAAACGCCCAGGCGAACAACAATTACGCCCTGCGACTGCGGAACATTATGAGCAAGCTACGCGCTGTCCCTCCACGTCTGTCGGCACCACGGCTTATGCACGTCCACAGTGATCTTTCCTCCGGCTCCCACGTATTTGCAAGGTACGACACCGTACAGCGTCCACTCTAGCTCCCGTATGATGGACCGTTCAAGGTGGTGAAATGAGGAGAAAAGCACATCACGAGTGACCGAGGTGGCGTCACTACGTGGTTTCGCTTGACCGCGTAAAACCAGCGCACGTATACAGCAACAGTGAAGTGCGTGCATCATCTCTAGTTCCACCGCCATAAGGGCTACCAGCAGACCAGACTGAACCGACCCAACCAGTCGTCGAAAGGTTCACATGGAGTGGACGGTGCACAAGACCTCCGTTGCGAATGTACTTATGAACCGAAGCTCATTGTTGACCGATTCATTAGGGGGGTGGGTAGTATTGTTGCGCCGCGAAACAGAGCTTCCGTGTGCAATGGCAAGAGTGCATGCGCGAGCAACCACGTGACTTTGCTTCGTGAGCTTCGGAGTGAATAAAAGTTCAGTTGTTGTTTGGGAAGCATGGCTGCTTATACTCGCTTAGCTCAGCCTAGCAGCGCGTTCCAACACACCTTTCGAATGTCACCGGCGCATTGAACAATCTAAACGGTATGACGTCGAATAAGTACAATCCGTCAAGTGTAACCAATGCCGTCTTTTTCTTGTCATCTGTGTGTATCAAAATTTACGAATAACCGGCTCTCAGATCCTGGGAAGAAAAGTAGGAAGCTGAATGCAGACAGTGGATGGCAACATCAATACGGGGAGGCATTTATTGGTAATGGAATTCAGTCGGCTGCAATCAATGCGGAAGATCCACGTACCATCTTTCTTCTTCAGTATAATGAGGCGAGGGGCGCATGAACTTGCCGCTTCTTGATGCACTCTTTCCTAGCATCTCTTGCACTTACTCGTTGATGATTCTACGCTCTGATGGTGCCACTCTGTAAGGTTTCTGCCGTATGGGATGCGCCGACACCGTGTTGATCTGATAACGTAGTCGAGACGCCGGAATTAGGAGCATTTTGCTGCGTTTTCAAAAGGCGAACACTTTCGAGTGCTTGGAGAGAAGGCCCAGGTGTGTTTGGCGTTCACTTTGACTAAGTGTCTTGGTGATCATTTGTAGAGGTTGTAAATCTTCGGAACCTTCATAATCTAGATGTCGATTCTCGCTTGTCGGAGCAACAAGGGCAACCAGTGCTGTAGAGGATTTGAATTATAACAAAGCAAGTGTAATGCCACGAGGCAACACTGAAGGCTCCATTGAACTGGTAATTAATTGTTCACACACCTGCCCGTCCTTCAACTACACACACCACGCAATGGGAAAATAAAACGGTCTTTTTCACACAAATCAAATAAATCGGTTCTGCGTGGCATAGCACGTGGCAAAGTCGTTACTAGAACAGGTTGCTGGAACACACACAGCAGAAAATGCAAGAACGACCATGTCCTCGGAGACGACAAAGATACATTCATCACGCGATGAATTCTCCCAGAGGGCAGCTGGGAAACTACCGTGAACGGAAAGGTGCCCACTTCTACAGTCAACAGTTCCCCTAAACTCCTGCAAAACGTTGATTCCCGAAATAACGTCGTGTGTAGCTTAGAACGACAGAAAGCTGAGCTAGTTGGCCAAGATTTATTATGCAAGAAAGGTGAGGCGTGCAGATAGCACACAAGAGTAGAGACGTGGACAACACGAACGCCGTGTCTTGTGTGTAGATCGTGTAATAACCGTAAATTCTGTGAGAAACACTTCGCCGCACAAAGACACATCCCCAGTACAGGCTCCCACAGGACACAAATCGTCACCGCTCATACCGTGGAATCTCGCAACACGGTTTAGATAAAACATCACTTTCAGGCCAGGAAGGCTCTTAAAATTAACACTCCTTACAGATATTCTCCACATGCGCCATGGTAGGTACCCCAAGAATAAGTACATGGACTTTTTCTTCAGCATACACACTGACGGGGCTGTATCTGTCGATAGTGCCTGGTACCTTGCACTCTCGCCCCCATTGGCCGCACCTACTAGTTTTCCGGCGGCGGTGACTGCACGCGTCGCAGCGGCGATGGAGATCGTAGAGCACGGGTAGCTCGTGGCGGCGTTAAGCTTCGGTCAGAGGCCGGTGAATGGTAGCGTAAATGGGCAGGCGTGCGTTGTGGCCGTCGCGTAGAGAATGGGTGGTCGAAAGGCTGGGAAGACTTGAGTAAGGGCTCTCGCTGGTATGAAGGACGGGAGTTGCCAAAGGGCGAATGTGACACGGGAACGCCGCAGCTGTAGCACACTGGAAGGGGTCGAGACACCTGCGGCCGCTCGTCGTAACCAGCCCTCCGAGAAGGCATTGAATGGTAGTATCGCTCTTCATGGGGACGGTAGCCAGCAGAGGTTCGTTGAGAAAAACGCGGCGAGCGAAAATGCGTTTCATAATTGGTGGGGGGTCAATATGAGCACCCACATCGCAGTGTTCCTTCGTATTCATTGACGACATCTGCTTCATTATCTGATGGCTGCCATAGAGCCGGAGCGGCCGGCGATCGTGTGCGTTCTGTTTCTCTTGCACAGTTATCCTGAATGTCACCGGGGCAATGTGAGATTTGCTGACATCGAAGCAAGTGTTGTCTTACAATCTGCTGTATTGTCCACGAGTAGTAAGTAGGCGACATTGTATCGACACTGGCAACTGTTGGGACTTTCGACAGATGGCCAAATTTCAGAGATATACGGCGTATCTTCAGCGTTTCAAATGTGCGACAGTTCTGCATTACTTCGGACAGAGAGTTCAGGTTCTCTTTGTCAATCAAGAAATTGTACGCTTCTTCGGCTGTCCCCTTAAGCGTGTGTCCAACCTTGTCCTCATCAGGCAACCTGGGGTTGACAGTCTTGCACAACTTCAAAATTTCTCCTATACATGGGGTGCATGCCTCCCCTGGAAGCTGTGTCCTCTGAGTCAATGTCTGCTCCGCTCGCTTATTCTTCGCGTTAGGATCACCGAAGCACTTCTGCACTTTCTCAACAAAACGATCCGAAATTGTGAGCATGTCCTCGTGGTTTTCGTGCCACATGACAGCCGTGTTAGTATGACTGAGCGGCGCTGCCGAGCTCCAGCCATTGATTCTACTCACCCACTTGTAGTTCTTGAGCCACTGATCGACGTCTTCGCTAGAAGTCTCACCGAAGTTCGGCGGCACTCGGTGGTGGGGCAAGGAACCCGTAGGAGTTGCCCCAAACGCATTCGTACTGTGGGCTTGGGACATCATCTCGATCAGGAAAGGCGGAAGTCCTTCAAGGCGGCCGCTGCGGCGAAGTCCAGGATGAAGAGCGTCGGCCATTGAGTTCGTCTTCGTCTTACCTAGCTCCTTTCACCAATCTGTTACGAACTTAGGTGAAGGTTAAGCGGGTGCTTTAATGATTACAAAGGCACAAACACCATGGAAATCGTAGGAGCAACACCGTCTGCCTTTCTCTGCACTTTAACTTTCCGGGTGCTTCAGTGACCCTTTGTAACAATATGTTCATTAAGAGGGAGTGCAATATAGCATTTATTCTATTCTGCGAGCGAACAGCACAATGACTGTAAATTTTTATTCTATATCGCAGTAGACTGCAGAATACAGCTTCTGTTATCATTTTCCTTACCGATAAGGGCATGTATTATCTTATATTGTACAGTAGACATGCTATGGCGCGAATAATTTTGCAAACGTAAGCAAGGCGACTGTCCCAAAAATGTCGCTGTTAAGTTATGAACACAGATATTCTACGAAAAAGAATACTGTAATGGTCTGCCATAACAAGATGAACCGTGTGACCAACGAAAAATGAGTGGATTTCAAGAGCTACCCTCAAAGGATTATGGACGCAGGTGACGTTTTAGATACATTTACATTAATTAGGTCATTTCTAAACCAATCCATAGCTTTTGTGGCAGCAGACAGTAAAGAGGTAGTCACATCGTACTAGATGATGGCAGACGTTAAAATCCCCGAGTCGTCGGCGTATTGCTAAAGAAACAAGAGTGAAACGTGTATCGTGCTGTGGAGGTCATTTACAAATATTTACTAATAACAGACTGGAGTATAGAGACCAGGGGTACTGCGGTATTCAATATCGAGAATGCACTAGGAAATTGCCCAACAGAGAAAAGGGGACGCCTATCACTGAGAACATTTGCCTATAATGACCAGAAAGCACCAGGAAATACTAGAAAGAAAACCATTTTCACAAAAAAGACCATGATGAACACTGTCGAAAGCCTTGCTATAGCCAAGAGGGATGGCACAAGCAGCTTTATTATTTTTGAAAGCTGTATTCAAATGATGAGCTAAATCTTCCGCAAGGGGTTAGGTGTTTTCACCTGCCGGAAACTATATTGACTAGGCGAAAAAATACTGTCAGGGGGTCCAGAAAGCGTGACATCGCTAACAATAAATGCTTTTTTGGATTTGAGCAATAGAAGGCAGAATTTAGATCGGATGATAATTTTCAATCATATTACGTGCATCGCTTCTATGGAGAGCTAAAACAATTGCTGTTTTCAATTTTACATGAATTCCACCACTTGAAATTATGCGATTGAGTTGTGCTGGCGAAACTGCTCGAGTCTATACGTTCTCCGCAAGTCATTAATGGAAGTACCATAATTTGCAGGAAATCTATTATTTTTTCGTTTAAAACGTAATAAATCTTAGCTCTTCCTGAGTAATTCAAGGCAGATATGCTGATTAGCTGATGCTGTGGCACAGAGTGCACAAACCTAGCTGCGCGTTTGTGTTTCTAATTACAAGAGAGACGTAGCTGGTAAACTCATCAGCAGTATTCTATCAGTGGCTGGAGAAGCTGGAAGAAAAATAATTGATTATGTTACATCTCGTATTGACGTCTCTAAAGCTAGTTATTAAAGACAATGTTTTCTTAGTACCATAGCTAACAGCTATTAATAATTTGACTAAGAAATGTGTTAAAATTGCGGAGCAGATCACGACATTTACTTTCTTTCTCAACTGCTTGAACTCGTAATTGTTTGCAGTGGCAGGCCTTAACAATTTGGAGCACACTTATATTCTGCGTAAAAGAAGTCGTTTTCTTTTATTGTAGCGATTATGTCAGACGACGTCCACTTCTTATCCAAGTTACGTTGTTTAGTGTGGATTGTCCGTGTGGCACTTTCCTTCAGGCTCTCGAACACTTGTGCAAGCTTGTCATACAGGACAGCCGGAGACACTATTGCTAGAAAAGCCTTCCAGTCATAATGAGCCACCAGCCTATCAAATATTCATCAAAGCCTACAAGAGCACGCAAAAGCTGAATATTTATTTCGCCTTTGATACAGACGTGCTCTTCAAGCGATAAGGATGGCAATGTAGAACCAAGTTCGGATAAGAAAAGCCGCGCATTCAAACTGGAAGGTCGGTAAATGGATAACAGAATCACCAAAAAAGCAGGCGTGTTGAAGCGCGTTGACATCACTTCAGCTTAAGAAAAAGAAAATGTTAACTGTGAAGGTACCTATCTGTTATTTATATAAACTGTGATACCGCCTCCTTTTCTGGATGCACGTGTGCACCAAAAATCTTGATAAACCGCCAATGAATGCTGTCGAACACTGTCCGAAAAGACACTAATTTCTGTAGCCATGAAAGCCTGAAACGTTAGGCGAGATGATGAAGTGACGGCACAAAACTGATTCCAATGCTTCCGAAGCCTGCCGACGTTCACATATGCAACTTTAACACTGCTAGTGGAGGTATCAGGAAGAAAGCCTGTTTACATCCGTAAAATCAGTGTATTTGATTCATTTTCATATCAGCCATGTCTAGGTAAGCTTATCCAAATCCGACAATTTTTCAACTTGAACGAAAGGTACTTCAACAGATTGTTTTTTTGCTAGAACTTTCCCGTTTCTCTTCAATAGCAACTTAATTCCATTTTCTTTTCCTTTGTAGCGGGCCCGCGGGGTGAGCTCCTGGTTCATCTACGTGAGGTTTTCGTTCATGCAATAGGAGGAAAATTCTCAGAATAATCAAGATCCGAGAGGCCTTTCCGAGCACGAAACGTGTTCTGTTTCACTGAAGCGTTCTGTACTTGCGGCCAGGGTAGGCGGAGCTAGAGCTAGATTTATCCAGGGTTGGCAAATGATGTATTCTGCAAATTTCATCTCGCTGGAAGTTCGTTACCCTCAGTCGTCCAGCTAAGTCGCAGGTTTCAGAGGAAGGCTAAGAATTTCATTATTGCAACATCTGCCATACCGTTCAAGTTTAGTTATTTGCACCGTCGTTTGGTCTAGAATTTTAGTCTGACCGGCGAGTAATGGAAAGTGAATCCATTTGAGCCCGCAGCTGAGCGTACTTCGGCTTCATTAGCAGTCATAGTACAGAGCACGGAATCGTACTTTTCCGAAAGGAAGCTGATAGAGGTTTAACTGTCGGTCACCGTTTTAGCTATCAACGCAGCGTTTTGGGCGTGTTGGTATGACATGACGAGGCTTATAAGCGTGACGAAAGGGGGTGAAACGAAAAACTCGACCTTTATTCATAGTTTCATGTGTAGCCAACAAATAGTGACACCAAGGACAACACAAGGGAAATTACGCGTACTTGACATTTGATTTAAAGTAATGATAAGTCATTGGAAGTTAAAGTGGGTGAAAAAACAACTTGCTGCAGGTGAGCAACTATCCCATGGCTTCGATTTACTCGTGCGATGCACTATCGATTGAGGTGCCCTATGTTGTCCTTAGTGCCATTGTTGGGTGGCTACTTGTGATATGGTGAGCCTCATATCCCAGGAAAAGGCGCGATAGAGAAAGACGTGGTACACACAGGCGCTGACTTACAACAGTGTTTATTCCGGGTTAAAGAACCACAGATATAGGCACAGACACTGTTGTAAGTCAGTGCCTATGTGTACCACGTCTTTCCATATCTTCATCTTTTTGTGCCTCATCGTATTAGTCATCTCTTCACAAGTTACCTTGAAAGAGAGAGCTTCCTCAACGTGGTTAACAGGTCCAGCTTGATATTAGTGGTCGAAAAGTGGGAGCAAGGTGAGCCATCGCTCGGACTGGAACCTTTAAGAGCCTTGACCGTCTGACCTCTCCAGGCTTCAAGCTTAGCAGTGAATATTTTGGCGTATGCACTGTCTGTGATCGTTCAACAGTTTTTTTCCACAGTCAAAATTTCCATAGAAGCCGGAACAGGAAAGGAATTAGCCCTCTTCCGTCTCGTTGTATACCAAACATACAGAAGACATTGCAAAGCAGAAAAGAGCGACAGCTGTAGCAAGCGGATCCCCTTCATGCGGCCCGTCGCATCAATGTGAACTAGGCATGCGAGAACACAGCGCACACGAAAGCATGAGCTATTCCGCCCGGCTAACTTTAAAGCCCAGTAAACATTGCCTTCAAGATGGAAAATGTGCGGCCGCACTCAGCCGCCGCAGCAAGAGTGGAAAAGGAGATTCGCAGTAGCCGTGATTGAGAAGACGCAACCAAATCGAGCCGCCATAATTCGGGCTCCCAGTCCCAACTATTCGCTCGCACCAAAAGTATACGGTGCGCGCTCGCGATGTTATAGCACTTTGACTTTGTGCGGAACATCACGGCGACGCCGACGGCAACGGTAACGAAGTCCGCGGAATTTTGATTGCAGTGTCCATATAATTGCTATCGCAACAAAAAAAGTAGTACTTTCAACCGAAAGGCGAAACATCGATTGCGATAGCAATTAGTGCTACAACGTTAGGATAGTAGTTTTCATAGCCGTATACATTTATTGGCCGTATAACACTCGCTGCTAACTAAGCTAACAAGCATGGTGTCACGCACGCACACAAAAACATGAACATAGCTTACTCGATGAACGCGGCCAGTCGCTGCTAAAACGCAGGCGCGAGAAAGGGCAGTTGCAGCAGGGAGTGAATTGCCCTTTGAATTGCACGTTGAAGAGAGAGAGGCCTCTCTCTTCAACGTGATATAGTGGTGAGAACACAGCGTATACGAAGCTATCAGCCCTCGGCGCGTGTAGACTGTCTACCCCCCTCAGATTGCTTTCAAGATAGGGCCCGCGCGGCCATACGCCGATGCCGCCGGAGTCGAACACCCGCCAGTGCCTTGCATGCGATGTAAGACGGCGCGCTTCCTCCTCGCGTTCTGCCCTGGCGCGTGGGAGATCGAGCCATTTTCGGCTTACTCTCGCAATCTTTCACTCGTACCCGCAGCACTCGGCACGCGGCCGCGATGTTTCAGCTCATGATATTTATAAGAAACATCAACGTGACGGCGACGGTGATGCCGATGGCGGAAGTGCGCCCGGGAGTGTACAATTAATTACTTTCAGAATAGAAGAAAGGCGGGCTTGCCATTATTGCAATTTAACAAAGGGAAGGGACGATGCGGTCGATATCGCAGGTGCTTTTATCGCGCAAGTTTCGTTTTTAGAGACCCTTGGAATGCGAAATAATTGTTTGAGTAACTATTACAGCAGCACTTTTAATGAATTTTCTTCCATCAGCTATGCGGGGCGGTCATTTTTAGGATTTAGGGAATCTTAAAAATCACCCGCTGCAGATAACATAATTAATGTCCCTAGGCTGAATTATTCAGTCGCAAACGTTACTTCCACGAGTAGCCTAAACAATAATTCAAGTAATAAAGAAATGACCGCCGAAGCACTGCGTACGGATGAAACGTGTGGCCTTAGTGTTTATCAGTGGGTTAATCCCGACGGTACACTAAACGACGGCTTCGTAGGCTGCTGGATATTCGGTACGCAGTTGCTCCTTGCGTACGGCTGCACGATCGCTTTTTTTAAAAAATGTGCGCGCTGCGCTTTTGCAAATTGATATGCATGCCTCAAGCACTGCACCATTCACCTACGCTGTTCAATTCATGTTGCAAAATGCTACATTCCTGTTGATTAGTAATAACGCGATAAATCACACAATCGCCGGCGAAACGGGGCCCATGGGAAGATAGTAAGCATCTATTTCATTTACATAGATTAGAAACAACAATGGACCGAAAACAGACCCCTGTGGTGCTCCTGATGTGACATCAACCTCATGAGGTCTTTTGTTGTTAAGATATACGCGCTGACGTCTAGCAGTTAATTATTATTTGATGCAGGAAGTTAATAACTGATTAATATTATACCATGAATGTTTTTCAAGCAATAAGTGATGAGGTACAACATCACAAGCTTTCTGGAAATCCAAGAAAATGGCCTCAATGGAGCAACTCATGTGTAATGCACTTGATATATCAGGTGTTCATTCAGTGAGTTGAGTGATGGATGAATAGCCACGTCTAAAACCATGTTCATTAGGGCTTAGCACTGCGCCGGTGTCAAGGTGGTACATAATACAAGTAAAAAGGATGCGTTCAAAATTTTACAAACGCAACTTGTTAAGGAAATAGATCGGTAATTCGATACAGTACTACGTGGTCCGGATTTGTGTACAGGTCCACCATTGCCTATTTTCCAGCCATCAGCCAGGGTGCTTAGTTCTAAAGATTTAGTAAACAATAACTTGTAGATATTGAGACACAGAAAGAGCGCATAAAGAGAGAAAGACAGGAAACAAATCATCCGGCCCAGCCGCCTAAATTTATCAAGGCGCTGGAGTAACAATTCAATTGCCATTGAGTTAATGACATAATCCATGTGTTCAGTACATTTTGTGCCATAGATGAGAAACATTTCACTGTAATGAGAGCGCCTCCGAAATACCGACCCAAAGAACGAAATCAAGCAATTGGCTGAAGGGGAAGCTTTAGCTCCGGTACTCCAATCTAAATGCATACAGCGCGTCTTTCTATATGCCACGTTC
Organism: Dermacentor andersoni; assembly: GCF_023375885.2. Lineage (NCBI taxonomy): Eukaryota > Metazoa > Arthropoda > Arachnida > Ixodida > Ixodidae > Dermacentor > Dermacentor andersoni. The sequence goes on from NC_092818.1 coordinate 21,959,384, forward strand.
GTTCGTACGCGGTCAGTTTGGGAGCTCTGCAATCGCGGCGCGCAAGCGGGTATAACACTTGGTATTTTTTTTTTTTTGTATTTCGCGGACCAACCGACAAAAAGGCTGTTAGGCGATTCTTAGGACTTTGCGCCTACTACAGACGCTTCGTCAAAAATTTTTCAAGGATCGCCGAACCACTAACGCGGATAACAAGGGAAGACACACATTTCGTCTGGTTCAATGAGCAGGAGAATGCTTTCAATGAGCTCCGAAAGCGTCTTCAGAACCACCCAGTTCTTGCTCATTTCGACGAGGAAGCCGAAACTGATATTCACACAGACGCAAGCAATTTAGGCCTCGGTGCCGTCCTCATTCAGTGGCAAAACGGAGAAGAACGAGTCATTGCGTATGCTAGTCGAACACTTTCGAAGGCTGAGGTGAACTATTCAGGGACAGAAAAAGAGTGCCTCGCGGTGATATGGGTCATCAGCAAGTTTAGACCATACTTATATGGCCGACCCTTCCGAGCTATCAGCGACCATCATTCGTTGTGCTGGCTGGCGAATTTCCAAGACCCATCTGGACGGCTGGCAAGATGGAGTCTACGGCTGCAGGAATACGATAAAACGGTCGTATACAAGTTCGGACACAAGCACAGTGATGCTGATTGCTTGTCACGTGCACCGATAGAATACACGGAATCTACGCTTAGGGAGCATGGACAGGATTGCCCGTTCCTAGGAGCTGTGACAACATCGCAAATGGCTCAGCATCAGTGATCTGTCGCGGAGTTACGCCTGCTCATTGATTACCTTGAAGGACACCCGGTCGACATTCCACGAACTTTTCTCCGCAGCTTGTCGTCGTTCTTCCTGAGAAATAATGTCCTTTACAAAAGAAATGTTGAACACAGTGCAGAGACATTCCTGCTCGTCGTACCTTCAAAGATACGACTCGAGATATTGGAAGCATGCCACGACAACCCAGCAGCAGGACATTTAGGAGTAAGCAGAACATGCGCACGCATCCGCATGAAGTATTATTGGCCAAAGTTATTGAATTCCGTGCAACACTACGTAAGAAGCTGCCGGGACCGTCAAAGACGTAAAATACCACCATTCATGCCAGCAGGTCTCCTACAACCGATACAGCCACCGGAATCTCCATTCGTACAAGTGGGAATGGACTTCCTTGGCCCCTTTTCCGCATTGTCATCAGGAAAGCGTTGGATCGTAGTTGCAACAAACTACTAACTCGATATGCCGAGACAGGACCTCTTTTCAAGGGAACGGACAGTGAAGTAGCTGAATTTTTTTGTCACTAACATAGTACTACGGCACGGCGCCCCTAAAGTTCTCATCACGGACCGAAGAACCATATTTACTACCCACTTGACACAGTCCATTATGAAATTGACGTACACCAGTCACCGAAAAACCATCCTATATCATCCGCAGACAAATGGACTGAATGAGCGACTCAACAGAACGCTGACTGATATGCTGTCAATATACGTGGACATAGAGCACCGAACATGGGACAGGGTACTACCGTACGCAACGTTCGCGTACAATACCGCTGTGCAAGAGACGACTCAAATGACACCTTCCCAACATGTTTTTGGCCGGACAGTTAGCACAACTTTAGATGCAATGCTACCAGTAGATGAGACCTCCGAAAATGACAATGACGTCAGCGGCTTCACACAAAGAGCTGAAGAAGCACGGCAGCTGGCGCGACACGGCATTCAGCAGCAACAGCAAACCGACGCGGACTGATACAACTTGCGACGAAGAGACGTCCAGTATGTACCTGGAGACAAAGCATGGGTGTCGACTCCCGTACGGATGCGCAGCCTATCCGAGAAGCTTCTTCGTCGTTATTTTGGCCCGTATAGGATAATTCGCCGAATTAGTCCGTTGAACTACGCAGTTGCTCCAGAAGGTCAAGTAAACTCATCACGACGGCAGCATCGAACAGAAATCGTCCACGTCGTCCGAATGAAACTGTACTATGACAGGCAATAACTGCTTCCGCCTACAAGCATTGCGAATTCATGACAGTCTAGAAACCACCGCCCTCTGTATGAGCATCGGGACGATGCACTCTTGGAAGGGGGACAATGACACAAGTTGATTTCAAATTACGCGCGCCAGCCGCCTCCTGCGTCCGTCCAGTTGTTTACTGCTAAATGCAAAAGATAGCGGCAGTGACGCAGGCAACACGGGCTCGCAAGGCACGCGCGATCGGAGCAGCGTGTCATCAGTGCGGGATACGAGGGAAGAAGAGGTGTGGGTCTCTTGCGAAAAGACTGTGGACGTTCCAGTGAGGCTCTTGTTTAGCTGTTTGTCGGGCACAAGTTCGCCCAAGTTAGAGCGATTAAAGCATTATCACTCAACTGTGCGTTACAATATGCAAGTGAAATACTCGTGTTCCAAAGCGTTCAAACAGAGGCACTACGCGTTTGTATAGCCCTTCCGCGGTGTACTTCAACAGCAGGAATAGTTATAATGGCTCAAGACAATCCGATCACGACACACACTACCAACGACAAGCTTAGGGCCCATATTCGTCAAGTTTCACGGGTGAAATCAAGCACTCTTGACTGTCTGTCAGAACGACGACCACATGCGTCATCTTCCAATGTGGTCAGTATTTATCGCACCAGCTCCGTGAAATTGGGGTTCACACTCTCGGCACGTTCACCCTCAGCTTTATGTTGTTTAAAACAACCTCAAGTGCGCCTTTCCGTTGCACGAATAAGAAAGAAGACGGACCTGCTACCTTTGCCTTGAAGCAAGCAGCTCTAAATTATTTGTACCCTTTCTGCTTTGACCAAGTCCACATATATAGGGATGATGCATAAACTAAGAATAGCTCCACCGATGGAGTGGTTATACCATCACGATCAGTAAGCATTAGATACAAGATATATCACATCACAACATTGACCGGTTCGCAGCTTGTTGCCTTCGAGGTGCCGTTAATTATATTATCGACCAACCGGCTAATCGGCGGGCAATATTCTGTGACTCGAAGCCGGCCCTACAATATCTATCGTCAGGTCTTCGTCGCGGGTCCTTAGAACAACTCGTGTCGTAATTACAAGAAACGCATGATCGTATGGACACGAAAGGAAGCGACGTCGTGTTTCAGTGGCTGCCGGGTTATTGCGGTATCTACGGCAACGACGTTGCCGACGAAGCTGCTAGTAAAGCCCACGAAAGAGCAAACGTTGTTTTTGTACCTCTATCTAGGACAGACGCAGCCAAACACTTAAGCAAGCTCGCGCACGGTATGAAACTGGAACAGTGGCACACACCTAAATTCACCCAGCATCGACTGTATTCCCTCGACCTATCTATGCAACTGTGGCGGTTACCTGGGACTTCCGCGAAATGAGGAAACAACGGTGGGTCGTTTACGCTTGGGCGTCGCGTTCACGAATACATATACGTGTTTAATAGCAATGCCTGTTGGCGCCGAGTTCAATGCATGCGGTGCCGACGGGACTATAGATCATCTATTATTATTCCAGCAATCTTTTGAAAACGAAAGTCATGACCTCTGCTCAGCCCAAAATGACCTTGATACAAAACCGTTGCCCAGGAACAATATGTTGGGACCATGGCCTCGCATATTGCAGCAACAAAAGAGGATAAAAGCGCTGTTGTGATGTTTCAAAGCTACCGGATTGAGCGACTGTCTTTGATCTTGACTGAGTAACCCTCAGAGGATATAGAGCAGTAAACGCTTACCAACTCCGCGATAACCACAGTGGACTTTCTCTTGTTTTCCTAATTTTTTCCTCCTATTTTAGCTTCGTCCTGCGTAGGGTAGCCAACCAGTCTCAGTCCTGGTTAACCTCCCTGCCTTTTATTCGTCATTTTATCTGTCCCCCTCTCAATTATGTATTTTCCGGATTGCTTATTGTCTCGTGCGCCCATTATATTGTATAGTTTATTCGCTGCACCTCAATAAGCATCAAACAACCCATTTTTAATTGCAAACTACAACGTGTACTCTTCCCCATGCGTCATGTTTCTAGTTCTCTCTCTCTCTCTAACTCTCTCTACATATAAATATATATATATATATATATATATATATATAGATATATATATATCAGCAACATCAGCCTCGTTACGCCCACTGCAGTGCAAAGGCCTCTGCCACACTTCTCGAACTACCCCGGTCATGTACTAATTGTGGCCATGTCGTCCGTGCAAACTTCTTAATCTCATCCTCCCACCTAACTTTCTGCCGCCCGCTGCTACGCTTACCTTTCCTTGGAATCCAGTCTGTAACCCTTAATGACCATCGGTTATCTTCCCCCCTCAATACATGTCCTGCCCATGCCCATATCTTTTTCTTGATTTCAACTAAGCTGTTATTAACTCGCGTTTGTTCCCTCACCCAATCTGTCTTTTTCTTATGGCTTAACGTTACACCCATCATTCTTCTTTCCATAGCTGGTTGCGTTGTCCTCAATTTAAGTAGAACCCTTTTCGTAAGCCTCCAGGTTTCTGATCTGTACGTGAGTACTGGCAAAACACAGCTGTTATACACTTTTCTCTTGAGGGATAATGGTAACCTGCTGTTCATGATCTGAGAATGCCTGCCAAACGCACCCCAACCCATTCTTATTCCTCTGATTATTTCAGCCTCATGATCCGGATCAGCGGTCACTACCTGCCCTAAGTAGATGTATTCCCTTACCGCTTCCAGTGCCTCGCTACCTATCGTAAACTGCTGTTCTCTTCCGAGACTGTTAAAAAATACTTTAGTTTTCTGCAGATTATTTTTAGATCCAATCTTCTGCTTTGCCTCTCCAGGTCAGTGAGCATGCATTGCAATTGGTCCCCTGAGTTACTAAGCAAGGCAATATCATCAGCGAATCGTAAGTTACTAAGGTATTCTCCATTAACTTTTATCCCCAATTCTTCTCAATCCAGGTCTCTGAATACATCCTGTGAACACGCTGTGAATAGCGTTGGAGAGATCGTATCTCCCTGCATGACGCCTTTCCTTATTGGGATTTTGTTGCTTTCTTTATGGGGGACTACGGTAGGTGTGGAGCCGCTGTAGATATATTTCAGTATTTTTACATACGGCTCGCCTACACCCTGATTCCGTAATGCCTCCATGACTGCTGAGGTTTCGACAGAATCAAACGTTTTCTCGTAATGAATGAAAGCTATATATAAGGGTTGGTTATATTCCGCACATTTCTCTAACACCTGATTGATAGTGTGAATACGGTGTATTGTTGAATAGCATTTACGGAATCCTGCCTGGTCCTTTGGTTGACGGAAGTCTAAGGTGTTCCTGATTCTATTTGCAATTACCTTAGTAAATACTTTGTAGGCAACGGACAGTAAACTGATCGGTCTATAATTTTTCAAGTCTTTGGCGTCCCCTTTCTTATGAATTAGGATTATGTTAGCGTTTTCCCAAGATTCCGGTACGCTTGAAGTCATGAGGCATTGCGTATACAGGGTGGCCAGTTTCTCTAGAACAATCTGCCCACCATCCTTCAACAAATCTGCTGTTACCTGATCCTCCCCAGCTGCCTTCCCCCTTTGCATAGCTCCGAAGGCTTCCTTTACTTCTTCCGGCGTTACTTGTGGTATTTCAAATTCCTCTAGACTATTCTCTCCTCCATTATCGTCGTGGGTGCTACTGGTATTGTATAAATCTCTATACAGTTCCTCAGCCACTTGAACTATCTCATCTATATTAGTAATGATATTGCCGGCTTAGTCTCTTAACGCATACATCTGATTCTTGCCAATTCCTAGTTTCTTCTTCACTGCTTTTAGGCTTCCTCCGTTCCTGAGAGCATGTTCAATTCTATCCATATTATACTTCCTTATGTCAGCTGTCTTACGCTTGTTTATTAACTTGGAAAGTTCTGCCAGTTCTATTCTAGCTGTAGGGTTAGAGGCTTTCGTACATTGGCGTTTCTTGATCAGATCTTTCGTCTCCTGCGATAGCTTACTGGTATCCTGTCTAACGGAGTTACCACCGACTTCTATGGCACACTCCTTAATGATGCCCACAAGATTGTCGTTCATTGCTTCAACACTAAGGTCCTCTTCCTGAGTTGAGGCCGAATACCTGTTCTGTAGCTTGATCTGGAATTCCTCTATTTTCCCTCTTACCGCTACCTCATTGATCGACTTCTTATGTACCAGTTGCTTCCGTTCCCTCCTCAGGTCTAGGCTAATTCGAGTTCTTACCATCCTATGGTGACTGCAGCGCACCTTGCTGAGCACGTCCACATCATGTATGATGCCAGGGTTAGCGCAGAGTATGAAGTCTATTTCATTTCTAGTCTCGCCATTCGGGCTCCTCCACGTCCACTTTCGGCTATCTCGCTTGCGGAAGAAGGTATTCATTATCCGCATATTATTCTGTTCCGCAAACTCTACTAATAACTCTCCCCCGCTATTCCTATTGCCTATGCCATATTCACCCACTGCCTTGTCTCCAGCCTGCTTCTTGCCTACCTTGGCATTGAAGTCGCCCATCAGTATACTGTATTTTGTTTTGACTTTACCCAACGCCGATTCCACGTCTTCATAGAAGCATTCGACTTCCTGGTCATCATGACTGGATGTAGGGGCGTAGACCTGTACAACCTTCCTTTTGTTTCTCTTATTAAGTTTCACAACAAGACCTGCCACTCTATCGTTAATGCTATAGAATTCCTGTATGTTACCAGCTATGTTCTTATTAATCAGGAATCCGTGTCCTAGTTCTCGTCTCTCCACTAAGCCCCGGTAGCACAGGACGTGCCCGCTTTTTAGCACTGTATATGCTTCTTTTGGCCTCCTACCTTCACTGAGCCCTATTATATCCCATTAGAGCGTTAGAGGCTTTCATACATTGGCGTTTCTTGATCAGATCTTTCATCTCCTGCGATAGCTTACTGGTTTCCTGTGTAACGAGGTTACCACCGACTTCTATTGCACACTCCTTAATGGTGCCCATAAGGTTGTCGTTCATTGCTTCAACAGTAAGGTCCTCTTCCTGAGTTAAATCTTAATACCTGTTTTGTAGCTTGATCCGAAATCCCTCTATTTTCCCTCTTACTGCTAACTCACTGATCAGCTTCGTATGCACCAGTTTCTTCCGTTCCCTCCTTAAAGGGACACTAAAGTGAAAAATAATTTCTTCTGCATCAGTAAATTACCGTTCTGCAACACCAAAAACACCACTCTTACAACCATAAGACGTTTGGTAAGCCAGAAAAAGCGCAAGAACGAAATACGGGTGGCGACGCCTACTTAAGTTCCCGCACCTGGGGGCTGTGTCGTCTTGGATTTTGATGGCATCTTCTAGGGCCTACTAATTATATATAGCGGTGCAGATTGGCTACATTATGTTCTAAAGGAACCAAATATTAAACATGGCAAGTTTCGGGAACCTTTATTCAGCCAACGCGGCCCAAATGCGAAAACATACTTTGGGATCCCTGACGTCACGCTGACGTGCCAGCACTGGGGTTGTGGCGCGAAATTCAAATACTGATACTTGGACCTTCATTTTCTCATCTAATAATCAAACTATTTTTTTGAAATGACTGCCTGCAGGGTTCTCAAACAATGCTTCATTAGTCTAAACTGATTTATTGTTTCCCTTTAGTGTCCCTTTAAATCTAGGCTAATTCGAGCTCTTACCAACCTATGGTCACTGCAGCGCACCTATATTATATATATATATATATATATATATATATATATATATACGTTTTTTACGTGTATATATACGTTTTACGTATATATACGTTTTTACGCGCGCACACAGCACCAGGCACGCGGCGACTTTATACTGAACCTCACGGCGACGGTGACGCCAGAAACGCGCCTGCAGTTTGGATATCATTGATCTCACACTAAAAGCGATAACACTGAATATTTATGGTATACGGGCTGCAGCGACGAATCTGACGGACCAAATGCCTCCAAGGCTGGGTATTTAGTTGTCGCTAAGTAGGAAAATACCCGCGTTCTTTTCAACGTCGCAGCAATAAATTTCAGGTCATAATAAATAGTCCTCAAAACAGAGTAATTCCCTAATTGGTGACTTAGGCAACCATAACAAACGAATGAAACACGTCTGCGCGATTACGGAAAGTGTGCGCTGAGTTTATTCATTGAGAGTCTCCTGTAGCACCCTCAAACACGCCTACCTACGCAGGCACGCGTAATGTTAAGCACGCATGTACACAGGCACGCGTACACACAGACAAGGGAGAGGTGACGAAGTACGCCTTCTAAGGTCGACATATACACAACGCAGCAATCCTGTAGTACACCACAGCGAGAACAGATAGAACAAGCTAGTGAATCAGTCGCATAGTTGGCCAATACAGCAACGTTTTACATACGGGAAATGCTATAGAGAACGTTTTTACCCGACTGTGTGAAGGGCGCCGTGTCGCAGAAAATCCGGCATCGGCATCCCGGTTCAACTGTCGTTCCGACGAAAATTGTTCCGAATCATGCAAACCTATGCACGCCTACCCAACCACGCAGACCCTCCATCTAACGCAAAAAAGTTACCGACCTAATTGAATCACCCGCCGTGGTTGCTTATTGGCTATGGTGTTGGGCTGCTAAGGATCGATCAGGCGAAACGCGATGAGACCCGAGTAGTTAGATCTAGGTGCACGTTACCGAACCCTCGGTGGTCCAAGTTTCCGGAGTCTCCGAATCAGAAATGGGTTTGGCACGTAAATCCACATAATCTAAATTTTTAACTAAATGAATATGTGAAAGTAAGATACGCCATAAAAATCGTAGAGTACGGCTTACACACAACATACCGACACGATAGCGTCGGAGTGTACTCTGAATATACGAGAAAGATAATTCTTTCACGCGGAAACTCAAACACAATCCCCTTTCGAGCGTTCCTACCGTTTATAGACTGGCCACCATAAAATTTCTCACTATGCATTTTGCATTTTCTTTTTTCCCACGTACCATATCTGAATGGAACCATCTCACAACTACGTCGTAATTTTAGTAACACTTTCTTTCCCGCCATCTGTACTGTCTTGTGTCCCGCATTCTTATTCCTGTTGTACAGTTACTATGTTGTGCCTGTCCTGCCTGGACCCTGTTTGTGGCCTGCATTATGTAATAAATAAAATTTAAAAAATAAAATAACACCTACAAGGAAATCAGGCGCCACCGTCTATGGCAGTTTCCTTAGACGCGCTGTGCCGTCATGGTAATGACGGTATATGTTTCTGCGTGGCTTGTGTTGGCTGGTGTTGTGAGAGGCTTCGTCTAAAATATCGATATGGCTACACAAATAACGCGTTTTTAAAGTAATATCTTCATAAAATGCTTCCATTCACGCATATTGCATTTTGCTCACCTACAATGCATGACCAAGCGAAGAAAAGCAAGAACAGGCGACAAACTGTTTCAAAGCGAGTGCGAATCTTGTCTGTGCTCCAGATTTAGCGGCCCGCTGATACTTTTTCCGTATCCTATAATTGTACATGCAATAACAAGTTCTCATAGTTAAACAAAACATGTTTTTGTGTAATAATACTGCTAAAACAGCTTTTTACATGCTATTGTAGTAGAAAATAAATCACTGTGACAGACGGAACGGTGCTTGCCAGGTGCGTCTTAAAGTGGTCCTGACTCTCCGAGAACGATGCCATACTGAAGTCACAATATATCCGCATTGCCATGCATACACCAGCGCATTAGCGCCAGATTTCCTTCTAGGTAATATGGTGAGAAACTATGCTGGCCACGGTGTCCGAAATCTCGGAGACCACGGAGCGACGTGCCCAGTTCCTTGTAACACTTCCAGATGGCGCTCGCCTCCGCGGCGTCGCGGCCCACGCAAGGGTCCGCTGTTGAACCAGAAAGATCGCCTTCGAGCACAGCGTTCGCCGCCAGCATTTCCTGGTAAACATTACGGTTTCATAAGTTGTAGTTACCGGAAAGCGTGACGAGCACTCAGGAATCTTTTAATGCCATCGCGTTACGTTTTTAAAGGCGAAGTTTAAGTCCTCCAAATTTTTCTTTACCTCGTTGTTATTGGTGTCAACATCCTGCCCTGGATTGAATGTCCTGCTGGCTTTCGCCAACGAAGGCTCTAGCTATGAGTGTTCGAAAAATAGACTGTATTTTTATCCATTACTGCTTCAAGGAAATAAGTGCCCCAAAAGTTTATATCGCCTGCAGTATAACGTATAATATGTCCGAGATACCAACTGCCACGTGGACAACCCTAACCATGTTGTTAGCGGTTGAAGTATAAAGTATCCGCCTTGCCGTGTACCATTTTTTTATCGTGCTCGGTCCTCAAGGCTGCTGCCATATGCGTGTGATTTTTGATCCACCCAAGTTAATCGGTAAACTAGCCTCCATAAAGGAGCCTACTAGAAAACCTTATTTCGGCGCTTACGTTCATTAGAAGGCTGATGACCAGCCAGAGCAAGCATATTACAGCGATCCATTATGCAAAAAAGAGGTGAGGCGTGCAGACGGGACACAAAAGTAGAGAAGTGGACAACACGAACGCAACTATCACTGAGGCGAAAAAAGAAAGAAGACACAAAACTCATCTGCGCAAGCTCAGGGATGGTATCACTACGTGTCAGTCGGGCACATGTGCCGGTCTATGTGAGAGATAACTGTTGAGGCATTTAATCTCTTCCTCATGTAAAGTAATCGAAGGCTAACCCACGCGCGCACTTCCACCATTATAGATATGCCATGCCTCTACCATAAGACGCGTATCTTCATTCTTATGCCTTACGATATCGCGCATTCATCTAACTCTGGCGTGCAGTTACAATCTTGGCAATGTAGGGAAAGATTACAAGGCGATCCACCGGTTAACGACCTTTTCTGTTCCATTAATCTCTGATTGATACACCGTCCCGTTTGCCCCAAGTAGAACTGGTCACAGCTAAGGGGAATTTTATAAACAACACCCATACGACACTCAGTAAAAGTGTTGTTCTTATTGTACTTCACTGGCCAAATATCTGTTCTTTTTTTCCCCTTTTACCTGCTCCTTTCTCATCTGTGCGGCAGCGCATATCTTACCTAGCTTATTGGGAGCAGTGACACAACATTAACATCATATCTACTTGCAACTTTTTAAGCCTGTGCGACACTGAATGAATGTACGGAATAGCCACTACTCTTTTTTTTTGTTATTACTGCTTTCTGTAATCACGTCCGTCCCCCTAAACCGACTTCTTTAGGCGCTCAGCCACTATGTTTAATTGGATTTATTGATAGGAAAGACAGAGAGGTCGACCTGAGCTAGTGCGCTCTAGTCTGCTACTCTGCACTGAGGAAGAGGGAAGGGGAGTGAAAGTACTGGGATGGATGATGATGATAACAGGAGTGGTGAGTACTTATGTACACAACACAGTTGTCTTGCTCGAGCCGCTCGTCGAGCTCGGTGTCCTGCAGAAACTTCAACAATGCTTTTGTTGCACGTATTGAAATTGCAGTGTCAGGCCATGGGCCGAGGATAGCTTCCTCCGACAGTGGTTGCCTGCCAACGCTGGCTAAGAAACTTTCTAACATCCTTCGCTCCAGCATATATGCTGGGCAGTCGCACAGTAGGTGTTGCAGTGTTTCAGGCGTCTGACAGTGATCACAATGAGGGCTGTTCGATTGGCCGATGAGGTGCGCGTAGTGACAGGTGAAAGCAACGCCGAGCCGAATCCTGTGTAGCAATGATGTTTTGCTCCGAGTAAGCTTCGGGGGCAAACAGAATTTACCGTCAGGGTCAACCATATGTAGACGTCTGTGAATGTTGTCATAGTTGGCTCTGTAAGCTTTTGTAAGGTCCTGCATGAGTGCCTTGATCATGGAGCTGGTGTCAGGTCGCCAGTAGGCAGTCCGTACTTCATCAGAGGAAGAGGACGCCGATCTTGCCTCACTGTCAGCGAGTTCATTGCGAAAAACACCACAATGACTAGGTACCCATTGAAAGGTGATCACGTGGCCACTTAACTCGGCACTGTGATGAAGTTCGACGATTTCCAGCACGAGCAAGTAGTATGGTCCTTTCTTTAAAAAACATTTTAGCGCCTGTAGCGCTGATTTGGCATCGCCCAATGTAGTCCATTTATGGGGTGTCTGCGTTCTCATAAAACGGACAGCCTCCCGTATTCCCACAAGTTCCGCAGCCATAGATGTAGATTTCTGGCCTGATCTAAATCGTCGAGTAATTCCAAGTTGTGGGATGACAAATGCGGCCGTTGTGGCAGATGGCGTGACCGAACCATCGGTATATACTTGTACAGTCCCACTATATAATGTAAATATATGGGACAGGGTGAGCTGTTTCAAGCCAGTGGAGGAAACGTGAGATTTCGTCATGATTCCGGGTATCCGAAGCCTCACTAGTGGTCTTGGCAATGTCCATGAAGGTGTTGCGGGGATGTCGATGGCCTGGAATCTTGCAGGTATAATGCTTGCGTGACATGCAATAGCTTTAGAAAAACCACAGTTAAGGTTGGTGCTTGGAAGTGTTGACAGTGGATGGTGCGGGTGTCTGGTTAGCAGCCGAAGATAGGTTCGCACAGGTTCACAAGACCTGTATACCTCCATTGGACAAGGCCGTGCTTCCGCTATTGTGCCCTTAGTTGACGTGCAGCGTGGCAAGCCAAGTCATATCCGTAGTGCTTGTGCCTGAAGGCTCTCCAGCGTGCGTATACAAGATTACCCCATGTTACATAACACAGGCATGCTGTAGTGTATGTAGCCCACATAAAGTGACTGGTACACTTGGAGCAAACTTCGCTCAGAGGGGCCCCATCTCAGTCCTGATATTAGACGAAGAACGTGTATGAAGTTGGTCAGTTTAGCCCTAAGCGCAGTAACATGTTTGGTCCAAGAAAGACTGCGGTCTATTATCACGCCAAGAAATCTGTGGTGGGTGGCTAAAGGCAGCGCCGTTCCGTCGACAACGATTGGATAATTTGACATTGATTTGCGCGTGAATGCCATGACTGCACACTTAGTTACTTAGAGTTGCAGGCCTCTACGGCGCAAGTACTTCGCCGTTATGGTAGCCGCGCGTTGAAGCCTTGCACGCACTTGTGGACGTGTGACCCCAGATGACCAGATACAAATATCATCTGCGTACATACTGATACGCGCTGTTTCAGGTAGCTCGTCAGCAAGGCCCACCAGTATGATATTGAATAATATTGGGCTAAGGACACCACCCTGCGGAACACCCCTGCGAACATCATGTCTATCAGTCTCGCCATCCGAAGTGGACATGAAGATGGTGCGGCCACTGAGGTAACTCTGCAGCCATGCATACATCCGGCCATCAATTCCAATATCCTCAAGCGCCCGAAGAATCGAATGGTATAAAACGCTCAGCCACAGTGACCACTCCTAAACTAGGATAAGCTGCTTCTAATAGGCGCCGGACCTGCGCATTAAAACTGGCGCTCATTTTGTGCATGCAGGATCTGGTGAGAGAAGACTTAGGGCACGACATGGCAATTCCGTTTTTGACTACTTTGGAATGCTTGGATTGAAAGTTTAGCAACGGCTTCGAAGATCTTGGGGAGTACTGCCAACAAACGTGATTTTGTTCGAAGACCAAGGAAATGTCAAGAAACTGAATTACGCGTCGCTGAGGAAATTCCTTGGTAAACTTTAATCATCCTCTATAAAGTTTAAATTGCTCACTTACTGAGGTAGCAGCGTAAGTGACTTCTTCCCTATTGAAAAAAATCAGCTAATCATCAACGTAACAAAATATCTTGATAACGCTATCACCTAAGACTTTCTCTAAGCAGCTGTCAACTTTACTCAGGTAAATATTGCTAACAATAGGGGCAACCTTTGAGCCAATACAAGTGCCTAATTTCTGCAGAAAAATGCCATCTCTCCACCCAATCAGCGTCGAATTTAAGTACATTGAAAGAATTTCTAGAAATGCTCCCGTGGAAACACCGCATCTGTCAATAAGAACTGACTCTTGCACTTGTTCTTTAATGCACTCATTTACGGAATTTAGCAACCCGTCATGCGGCAACGAATAATACAGGTCATTGATAGCCATACTAAAAGGTGTACAGTCACCAGGATTTTCCTCGCTGAAATACTGAACGAGTTCCTAAGAAGGCACTAGTTCCACTGCACTCTGGCTTTTCGCACTGGTTGCATAGAACCGAGAGATATAAGGCACTCTACGGCATTATTGTTGGAAATGCGTTGCTTTGAATTTTGCAGTCGCTTTAATAGCTTTTGTGATATTGTACGAAAAACTGCTGTGAGTTTTTTGTGTGGCACTTGTACCTTCATTCTTTGTACATTAAGCTTCTGCCTACTTGCCTACAGCCATTGAAAAGAAATCAAAAATTTACGAAACAATATTCCTGCTGCAGATTGTACTTATATGGTTAGCAAAACCCTGTTTCCATTTGAGGCAGACTACCTGATTCTTCTATGGTCTTCAGCTTTCACCTGCAGCCAGTCAAAACTACTAGAAAGCCCAAAGAAAATAATTTTGCGAACTGAGGGGTAGGTGATATATCACTTTAACTGGTATTCTTTTAGCGTAAGGAATTGCACTGTTATATCTTCTTTTTCTCTGGTTGTGATCTTGCTCACACACGAAAACTTACTGAACCAAAGAGGTCACGGTTGCTGTTTCATATGAGCGCTCTTTTTATCTATTACAGTCAGACCCGTTTGACATTATGGCGAGACGACTGGCACATAGAGAGCCCCAATTTCCAAAGGTGAGCCCGACTTCGCGTTAAAGCATTTCGCGAGCTCGCTCGTCTGCCGAAACTTCTTTCCACATTCAGGCGAGAGATCCATTGACGCTTCCTCATTTCCATTACAGACGAGAGCGCCTGCCAGTTCCTCGGGCGTGCTCCACAATTACCAGCTCGATAGACCGTGGGTCCCCCTTTGCCTAAACTGCACGCCTAGAAAATGACGTTCGGAGGCTCGTTTGCCTACGTAACTTTCGATCGCATATGGTCTCGTGTTTACAGCACCACAGCCTGTACCGTAAAAATTATCTGACAAAATTGGCCTATGGCGTTATGAAGGCCGCGAGCGTAGTTGGCACTTACCGTGCGCGTAGTTAGAGAAAGGCAATTATCGCAAGCAGAGCAAGCTGTGGTGAGGTCCACAGTTAGTGCCGCTTTGAGCTCTATGAATCTTCATCGAAGAGGGAGATTTTCATACCGCCAGGAGCGACAACCAGCGTGATGGAACGGTTCAATTCAGTGCTCACAATGTGGCGACTCCTTTCGTCATGCACACGAAAGAGCAGGGCGTGAGGATATTCTTTAGCACAGTTTATGCTGCGAGGGCTAACTACAAGATCAACACAATCAGCATCAACGGCAGTTCAGGAAACACGAACTGGTGTAAGGCACCATGAAGGTGCAATCACTTCATGAACAATACTGAGTGTATCTCTATCTTTCCCACGCAGGCTTTAATCAGAAAGTACTGGTATAAAAAACTTGTTCAACGATATTTCGCCACTACCACATTCCACGGAAGCGGCGCATTGTGCAAGAGAATCGATACGAAGAATTTCATAATGCGATCAACAAGAAATGACAAGTAATTAGGACACAAGCACTTTACCAGCCAAGAAAACACAGCACAAACACAAAGGATATGAAGCTACTTGCCGCCTACACCACGAAAGATAATAGTGTCAATGCAAGGAAAAAAACTCAGTGCCCTTGCAAGAAGAATAACCAGCGTAGCTGCGTATGTGGGCCCCTTAATGACGAATCGCTCCTGCGCCGCGGGTCGGCTCGGCATTTCACTATCTTCGGGATCGGTCCACGTATCGGGAGTGCTAAACGCCTACTTCTCTTCCGCCGCGGGGCGGCCCGGCATTACACTATCTTTGGGATGGGCTCACATGTGGGTTGTGTTTAACGCAAGCTTAATATCCACCGTGGGTCCGCGTGGTATTGTACAATCTTCGGTATCGGCCCACGTATGGGGGCGCTTAACACCTGCGTGACATCCGCTGTGGCTTGGCCTGGCATTGCACTATTTTCGGGATTTTATTCTACACGCGGACACGATAGTGGGGAAAGCAGCCCTTGACAGCTTCACTCTAAAATAACTTTGTAGCCTGGAAGGTTCTTCAAAGCGACGGTCAACACAGACTCAGTCGATCCAGTATCAATAACGTCATGGTCGGTGTTCCGTCAATCACATTCGCTTTCTTTTAGTGACAGGGCAGACTTAATGATCTACATCATGGGGTCTGATGCTTAGGCTGGTACGCTCGAGAAATGAAGCCTTTTCCCAATAGCTGGAGCCTCAGATTCACCCAATATTTCGTACAGTGTCCGCTAGAGCTCGTCGGCGGTCGCAGCATGCCTGTGTCTCGGTAGTGCCCAGCTCTGTAGGGAGGTTGGTCGCCATTCCCCTTAGGAGCGAAGCAAGGGCCCATTGTTTAGGGCCACAATACAGGAGGCAGTCCCAGATTAAGTCTTCGAGGCCCTACCGGGTGTTGCAGCAGCCAGGTATCCGCACGCGAACGTTCCAGGCCACGAGGGTATCAAAGACCGTCCGGGGACTTCACCTCCATTGGCCGCGGATGCTACTTTCCCGACGGCGGCGAGAAAGAGCTGCGCCGAGGGGACATGGAGCGACCGGGACACTTACTTTATGAGAGCGACGGGGACGGTTACTTTGTGGCTAAGAAAAGTTGCCAGAGTACTGTCGTATATGTACCGAAAGGGCTCGATAACGCGATACTGCTACGCCAGAAGCTTTAGTATACGCAAGTAAATCCATGCACTACGGCAGGTCCGAGTTCCCCACAGCTGAGTGACTGGTGGGAGTGATCTTCTATTCCTTTCGCCACGAGGCCGGCCTCCGGTTACTTAGAAAAAAATAAGTTTTGCTTGGCATAATAATGAAACTCTGACGCGTACAACTCAATCTGACGAGTGAGTTTTCGCGGTTTTCGCAGGTAAAGTAGGTGCGGCCCGAACACTTTTGACCAATCATAGAGAGCTAATGGTGAAAAATAGTCAAACAAGGAACAGTTCTTCGGTCTCAGCATCCACATTCAATGTGCACACGTCATACTATATGGGAAGCTATCGTGGTTTTCGTGACGTCGGGTGACAGACAGAAGTGAGTCTGGCCGAAAATTTTCTTTCTATCGTGGAGGGTTGATTATTGAATTGGAAAAGAAAAGACTGGAATAGCTTTACATTATAGCGCCCCTGAAGAAATGTTGCCATAATTTTAAAACGACATATATCTCTGTTTGCCAAGAGATATTAATATACATCCGGTGCAAGTTAGGCCCGATTCCGTAGGAGTTATGTTGTAGTAACGACGGTGGTGTATGGTGCAGAAACGTAGTAACGACACCTACGCCGAAATGGGGCACTTACCGCTGCTGTATTTACAGACTGCCATTTTATGTGGCGTCCGTGCCTCGTCCACTGGATGCTGGCTCCCGCCTTCAAGTGCTCTACTCAAACACTCTAAACATTTTAACACCCTTAAGGGTGTAAATGGCTTGTTCTATGGGTGACACCCTTTTTGGGTGTATAGCTATACCCCAAGCAGATGGGTGTAAATTAACACTCCACAAAGGAAAGGGTGTTAATATGACGTCACCTTGCCTATGGGTGTAAAACAAACAAAACCCTTTCTATATGGGTGAAACACAGACACCACCATTTCAATATGGGTGTAGCATGGACACCACCCTTCCAAATGGGTATTATCCCTGCAAGTATTTTAGCATTCACTACAGCCATGTAGTTAATGGACAGACTAGCTGTTGTGAATGCTGCCTAGCCTTAGCTATGATACTACCTTGTTCAGTAAGCCAGAATGTGTGAGGCGTCGTCATATCGCGCTTCTGGTGTGTCATGTGGTAGCATATATAACGTGTGACCCTTTCAGGAAAAAAAAATTTAGTTTCGCGATCGCAGCAATGCACACACCCTATGCTTTTCGTCATCTTCCTCTGCAGTGATAGTATACCGCCGGCAGGATGCAGAGCGCAATAACAACGCACGCTACACTAAGGACACAGGATCTCCTGCACCTTGGTGTACCAGTACTTGTCACTCCATGGAAACAGCACACAACCAAAAGCATGTTACATGCATTCCTGAAATAACTAAAAACCTCCACTTTTCTTGGTCAAAAATTTTCGCATCACCAGCTTGACCAGGAGGGAAAGCCACCACAGCTCGTTGTTGTAGCTCATATTGAATGCAATAGAGCGCAAGCTATGCATGGATTGGCGACGGTAACCAGTGCAGTGCTACAGAAGCATACGCTTGCCTGTCAAGCTGTCTTTTGCCGTTTTAAGCACATATTTGATACCTCTATACAGCAAAATTGTCATTTATCTCCACGGGATGCTTCTACTAGTACCTTCACATATATAATGACCTAAAGATAGCAATGAAAGCCAAAGAACAAAGTGCAACAAAGCGCTTCCACTTAGAATAATGAATGTTTCAGCATTTACAAACAAAACTGCATGTGTAGCTGTGCGTGCTGTTTACCATATAAGCATGCTATATTTCCTGAAATTTATGTATGCTTCATTTACTGCCAGTGGCCTGCTTATACCCAATTTAGCTTATTTTTCACCATGTGCTTGCACTGATTATCCCACAGGCATTGTAAGTAAAGCTACCAGAATAACAATCAGCTAGTCTAAGGTTACCTAATTCAACAAAATCATCGTAAAATTTGTGACGAAATGTGAGATGTATTTATTATTTCATTAAAGAGAAATGGTTACATAATAATGTTTGCACATTTTAAAAGTAAAAAGGAAGATAAGGAGTAAAACCATACCAATACAAAGACATAAGCACCAAATAATGGCACAGGCTTGTTCAGTTATATTTTAAGCAGAAAAGTTTTTTTTAAATAACCTCGCTACGAACTACTGCATGTTTTGATTCGAAAAGCACTGCATCTTATCATAAAGTACGAAAATAACCGGCCACATAAGCAAGAACAAGTCTGAGTGTGTCTATGTGAATAAAAGGATAGAAAGTTTGGCGAGTTGGTACGGTAACGTGATCTTGGATTGTAGCGCAAAGTGACACGGACACAGACTAGAAGCAGACAGGACGAGCGCTAACACTCAGATCAATTTTTATTGAAACGAAGAACACACATATATAGGTGATTGCACAATACCGCAGCATCAGAACATGATGACAATGTAGGACGACATCAGTTAAACATATCAGGAAGTAACGAAATCAAAAAAGGAAACCACGAAAAGACACTACTTCAGAATAAGACACGTGTTGTGAAGATACTGAAATTCGCATTTTAACAGAGACAAAGATGCATGGCTAACGCAAGTCTCTCCTAATCTTTGGTCTACGGCCTACCATGAAAAGTAAATAAGAACATTAAGATTTCTTAAAGGGGTTCTGAAGCTTTACAACTGGCAGTCTTGGTGATGGACACGCTGATAGATGAGCAGCCATTCCACTTAGACGAGAATGTTCAGGGCTTCGCATGGAAGTCTGCGATACACTGAAGAGTAGTTCTTGGTCCACATGAAGGAGGTCGCTTGCATACACGTCTGGGCCACCATACCGAATGCATGGTGTTACCGGAACTTTTTCTCCCTGCGTAGTGGTAAAGAAAGCATGGTTAAATTTTGACGATATTTAATATGCAAAAAAGAGGTAGGTGAGGTGTGCAGACAGGACACAAGAGCAGAGAAGTGGACAACACGAACGCGAGACCTACGAATAATTTCATGAAATTGTTTTATTACATAAAATTTTTGTACTATGTGTCAATCATTATGAGGGTTCATAACCACAACATATTTCATATCTAAGCTGGTAGAATTATCAGCTTGCTCAGTTTGTACAAGCTCGTTTGAGGCAAGAAATCGAGCTTTACAAGGAGAGCCTGAACATTCTTGATTGAAAAAGGAACACCTCAGATGACATGCATTCCTGTGAGTGGGAATTCCACAGTTCAAGAAAAACAAATTAAAACTGACACACCAATCCTGAAAAAAGAATAAGCACCTGCTACTGCAAAAAGCTAATTAATTGATAGGTTTTAATAGCACAAGGGCATCTTTGGCCAAAGAGCGCCAATTATACTGCAAAAGATAAACTTAGCGCATCTTTGCAAAGCAAATATATAAAAAAGACTGATGCCTCTCTGCACTACAGTTGGTTTGCTCAAGCATGAAGTCATTTTATTGCATGCACACGTACGTACACACGCTACACCCAAGTGTAACAGCTGCAGAATTAAAATTGGGCAGCAACGAAGTCGCAACCTTTAACCCTTGATCCCGAGCTGCACTAGTGACTGGAGGTAGTACCAATATCGCCAATGACGTGTCGCACTCTTTCTGCCCGATGTTATGCTTCTCTTATTGTCAAAGATGAGTTACAGTCGGCATTGAGGGAAAGCTGCCCTCAAGAGCAGCTTTTATTTTTGTGTTATTTATAACTAGAGACCAATGAATATATTTTTAGAATGAGAATGACACCGAAAGAATGAGTGCATAAAAATTTGGAAAATTTGGTACATTTTTCCGGAATTAACTTGAGCATTAACGGGTAAAGCGGCAACCCATAAACTAGAACAAGTTTTGACATGTTTGCTACCAGCGAATGCTAGAAAATATGTTGGCATTCTGTAGTTTTGTCCAACAATGCAAAAGGGATTCTTAATAACTAAAGAAATAAATGGAAAGGTATCATGAAGTATATTTCGCGAATGTAAGGCAGAATCACTCAACTTCTGTTACTGTATAATCTCCACTCAATTAATCTGTACTTTCTGAACTTATTCAGCAGGTGCTGCATTTCACTACTCGTTCCACCAGTTCAACATGGAAGCAAATGCATGTTGTGATTTGTTTAATTTAGTGCAGGCTTTGTACAGCGTAAGTTCACAGCATTCCCTACACTTGGCCGAAAGGTAGGGCATGTTTACGCAGAAGGTGTGGTGCCGCTTCTGCACGAGCGAGGTGCACAAATCACAGAGTTTCATACAATGATTACTAGAGGGAACTCTGACGCTCATGTCTACAAGAGATGAATCAAGAACGGTTGTACCAGCATGGGAAATATGGGAAGTACATGGATTTGCCTACACTTCATCTGTTTGGCTTAAAACGGCTTTGTGACTTTGTAAACTAACCATTTTCAACAATATACTGTGTAATAAATAAATAAACATCATTAAAATCATCGGACGACAGGATTTGAACACAGGAACTCTAGAATAGAAGTCTGATATTGAAACCATTAAGCCACGGAGGCATGTAACGACAAGCGAGTGCAACACCCTGATGAAATCATCGCAGGCATACCATTGCCCTAAGATGCTTGACGCGTTTCAATTTGGTCACCTGGACAAGCACAATCGTTGCCATTAATAGCAATTATGCAAGTTGGCGCCGTCTTCTGCACTTCGAAGATTATAGACTGCGCTGAAATTTACGACAATTAGATTTATATAGCGTATAATATACAAAGCCACAAGAATATCTGAATTCACAAGCACGAAGATCAGACAAATCCATGTGCTTCCCATCATTCCCATGGTGGTACATCTACTGCAGCGCCAGAGTTCTCTCTAGTAATTACTGTAAGAAACTCTATGGCAGAAATAACGAAGTGCCTGGCATTTTGTTCTGGAGTAACAAACTAACTTTTGCTGTCCCATAAATTTTATTGGTCATTAATTCCAAGTTTTAGTGCAGTCACATGTCTCTTAGGCAATTGTGGTATTTTGCATAAACATTGCAAAGCCAACTGTGATGAAAGTTCACGCTGGTAAATTGGTTATGATAGAGTAGCATAGACTACTGAAGCGATCTCAGCAATCTCCGGAAGGCTAGCGAAGTAATTTTCTTATTAGCCGCCTTTAAACAGCATTCGAGCGTATGACACATGCACCTCAGATATGCAGATATGTCCTTGACTCAGCAAGAAGCGATGCTTCATGTTCGACGAGGCTACTTCAATCAACGCAGTATTGGTGCTCTCTAAAAACAGTGCCAATGGAGATGATCCAAATATTTTTGAGGGGCAACAGTTATGCCTGAAATCATGTTAGCTTACAGTTTTTTAAAACACATGATCAGACCATGTTAGAAGTGCTTCTTGATATCCTCCTGTTTTTTAGACTAGTCATATCCCTGTACACAAAGGCTACTAATTAGGTCCTATGCTATATCATCATCTTAACAAAAACTTAACCTAGTAATACACATGCTGTGATAAGATTTCTTTGAGACCACATTGAGATGCTGTACAAAGTGAATTCATTATTTTTAAAATGAAGCTCCTGTTCTTCCGAACGAGAAGAAAGAGAACTGAGGGTCAAAATTTTTCTTAATCACAGCTGGAAGATGCCAGGGAAGGCACGTGGGAAGTTATTTGTAATTTTCTATTTAAATGTAGAAACGATAAAGGCAAATCAACATGGTAAAAAAAAAAAACAGCCACGGATGGAGAAAGAACCTACAACCTTTGCATTAGGCATGCGATGCACTAACCACTGTGCTACCAAGGCAGCATTCAACCGTCCACAATGGCCCCTCGGATTGTCGACGCTCGAACGTGGCCGTAGTACCACACTGGTTAGGATATCACATGCGTAATGTGAACGTTATGGGTCCGTTCCCCACCCACAGGTGGATGTCTGTTCATCCACTTTCATTTCCCTTGAATTTATCATTTCTATACTTCATATAAAAAAAAACCTAAAACATGTTGCTGTATGCTTTCCTAGGCATCATTATCTGCTGGCTTCTTCCAGTTCTGTTACTTCCAACACTTATACATATCCTCATCTGGTAAGTAAACAGCTTTCGCATGATGCTGGAATGCAATATAAAACATTATTGCAGGGCCGTGTTATGTAGGAAGCCTTACATTGCCCATTCAAGGTGTATTAATGTAAATCTGAAAAAAAAAATTCCCGCTCTAGACAGCAATGCTGTGTACTGCTGTGTGCAACAGGGTTTAAAGAAAACAACTTGTTCAGAAATAAAGCCACCGAACAATGAGGAAATATGAAAACTAGATGAAAATTTGTGCAGTTGCATCTTAAAAATTTAGCACAGCAACAGATGAAGACATAATGAAGGAAGCGCGAGGATGGTTTATTTTGGAAACACGGGGCAATATACTTGAAAGATGCATATGAGCTTACATGTTGGGAAATATTGTTTATGTAGCAGCTAAACTACGAACAGGCATAGAACACACTGATACAAGGTGTCGAGCATGTAAATCTCATCGTGCCCTGGAGTCAAAGAAACATGGCTTTCTCATGATTCGCTACAGATGGTTGGCTCAAACAACTTAGCCACTTCTATATATGCTTTGTAAGTACCAGGTGGTCTGTGTGACTTGTGCAAGCTTTAAATATGCACAAGTGCCACGTAGCTGGACAGAACCAAGGTAATGTCGTTTGCCATCGTTTTGAGCAAGTGAAACCAATTTTCGCATTTTTCCTAATTAGGTAATTACCGATTATTTAACTGCTCATATATTGTATTAAAAAAAAGTGTCAGTGCAAAAATCATAGAGCATCCTGAAAAATTCCCCATCCAGCTTTCTACTGCTCAATGGGTGCAATACAAAATTTTTTTTTTCAAGCTTGAAAGCCTGTGAATATATGCAAGAAGTGCTGTGCAACTAACCACTCGTGCACCTGAACACCATTTGGCTCCCTCTTTCATGCTAGAAAAAAACACTTTTTGAGAAGAATATTTCAGAATTTGATCAATAATTATTAACTATGTTTTAGGCAAAATGCATGAAATAGTGTGACTGCCACCTCCATTTTCGGCGACGTGAATTGACTCCCTTATGTCCAAATCCAGCTCTACATTGTGCGTGTTTTGAGCTGGTTCTGTAATTTAGGCTGGTTTTGACTAATTGAAGCTTCGCACCCTAATAATGGAGTCTACTGCCTAAAAAGAAATTGGTACATAAACGTTCGCTGTCAGTACTCCATACTCCTTTACCTTGGTGCAAAGTGCTTGTGTGCCAATATGTTGGTAGTTCTAAGCAGTATTTCTCATTCTGACCTGGTGTTATAGCCCGGTTACTATGATGCCATGCTGCTCAGTCATGGTGGTCACAGCTTCAATCTAGGCCATGGCAGCTGCCCTCCAATGGGGGTAAAATGCAATAACGCTTATGGCACTTAGATTCAGGTGTACATTAAAGAAGCCCAGGTTCCCAAAACTTCAGGTTGTGACTTTCGAATGTAAAAGCCCTTAATTTTGAGATATAAAGGTGCTTTGTTAGGAGCAGGACATCATCGTGAGCTTTTACTGCACAGCCATGGCACCAAGAAGCTCTGAGTAAATAAAAACAATTTCTTAGACAATCTCCATCTCTTGCAAACATTTACAAACACTTCTCTGCATGCACCTCTGTTGCTGTTATATTTAGTTCCGTATGCTAAGGCGGGTTAGGATGTTAGAACAACTTTCAAACCTGTTTTTTTTTTTTTTTACCGCTTTAAAGTTGTTGGTTATTCTGCATCTCTGTGTGTTCCGAATGCACATTTCTGTGCATCAATTTCTTCAGAAAGTGCACTATATTTATTTGCGCATGCAAAAAGGGTTCAGAAGAACTGCTTTCTGAAGATCTGTATAACAAGCAAGAACAATTCTATGTAGGCTGCACAAAGAGAAAGGATTGTTTTCTAAATATGTTAGTTAGTTCTTAAAAAAAGGCAGCTGTCAGTATTCTGGTCCGAGGTGAAAAGTATTCTGGTCCAAGGTGACCTGGCTCTGCTTCATTTTCCGATGTTGACGGTCCATTCGGGGGCACTCAACTGACAGACTGCACTTTGGCCATGTCCGGTGTGCTGTCACCAGGCCCAAGGTCGATCGACATCCTCACCAAATGTCGACTCCGAACTCTATAAAAGAAACATCTCATCATTTTGCTATCAGTTTTGTCATCTTGTGTGTTTCACACACGGCCGTCAGTAAAATATTCCGTCACTTGTACACCGAAAAAAATTCAAGCATTTTCTGGCAGCCAAGCTGAATACACAATAAATGGAGAACATTAAAGGGCAAATACAGTTGTCGCATTATATTTATGAAGTACAACAGAAATGGAAATAAATCAATGATACTGCCTGTTCGCTTTGAATACAGGAAACGTAAAAACAGAAACTTGCAGCCACGCCACTTTGAATTTCCCGCGTTTGCTACACCTCAGAAGTTTGGCATCGTCCGGTACTCGGGGATAGTAATCGCTTAAAATTAAGATGAACGAGCGTCGGCATAAATTAACAGGATACTTAACCGGGGAATATTTGCGCATAAAATAACTTACGTAGCGAAGCTACTAGACAGTTTTAGTACTGCGTACGTAGCGTACGCAACGCCGTTGCGTACGTAAGATCGCTACGTTCTGCAAACTGCGCATGTGCAGAACGCAACACAAAAGGTACGAGATGCGTACGCGGCCGCTGCGTACGCACGCATCCGATTCTTGCATGCGTACGTAGGGAGTCTTGCGTGCTGCTCTCGTGGTTCTCGTTCGTTCGGGAGAGCGCGAGACAAGAGTTTCGAAAGATGGCGGTGTCGAAGGCGACCAGCGGAAGACTGTTCTTTTCCGTGGCGTACGACTTGGCTTTGCTGCGCGAAGTAACGCGCAGAACCCTTTCCACGATCCTGCAAAATGGGAATGTATAGCCAAAAATATGAATTTTGCTTTTACGAAAGTCTTCAGCGTGCGCTGTTTGCGCGAAAGGCTCGACCTACTCTTGGCGCAGTTCATTGGAAATGACCGTGCCAGCCTGAGAAAGTGAGTACTCAGTTTTTATTTTTCTCGATATGGTTCGTGTATTGCATCAGTATTAAATTTAGCGTCTTTTAAACGCGTAGACGAAACGTGAACGCGCGCGCGAACGTTACGTCACGCTGGCGAGAACATCGTATAGTTCGATGTTTCGACGCACTGGCGGACGTGGCCAATGAGCTCAGACGCACCCGGCGTCTAATGACCCTCGCCTGCGCGCCGACAACGTCGGTCTATATACGCGCCTTAACAGAGGCGTTTCACGTTTGTCCGTGCTGTTTGCGCACTTCGATTTGCGCTCTTATCACCGTGCTCTTCCCGAGCCGCTGGCTCGAGTGACTCGGCGCGGTGGTTCGTTGTGCGCCCCGGCCAAATGTGCTGCAGTGCGAGCATGAGCGCAGGGTTTTAGGAAAGCAAGCGATATGGCCTGCCCGCGTAGCCACTTGCGTTATGTCTGTTATGTATGTCTGTTGAGAGAAGGAAGATTACGCAATTTATATTAGAAAAAATTCCGCGCAACGTTTTACCTCTACTGTTCATGCTTTGTGGTGTCCGAATTGCGGTGAAGTATATATGTCAAGTAAGCGCACAATTTGGAATTGTTGCTTAATGGTTGTCAACGTGTGCAATCATGTTTACACCCGTGAGCAAAAGTACAGGGGACCACAGTACAGGAAAAAAGACCACAGTACAGTACAGGAAAAAAAAAATACCTGAATTTATTCGTAATTCAGGCGCGCAAACTAAAATCAGAGATTGCATTGGAAAGTTTGCAATGCCAAGTAAGGGCTGTAGTCGTGAATTCCAAGTCACATCTTTAGCCGTAAATTAAAGCGGATTTATTGCAGAATTTCTAGTTGATGTACTTGATGTTGATGTAAGCATCTTGAGCTGGAATATATCTGGCTGGGTTAAACTTCGGCAGCCACACTAGGGCTGATGTACTCCTGGGACATGAGATGGCTTATCGATAGAGCATGCATCCGATAAAGCGGCATGCAGAAGAGAAACACTTAGGTTAAAGCAGACTTTACCAGAAGGCGCGCACGACCCCAAATGCACAAAACAGGATATCCGCTGCACATACGTATACTAATTTATTGTATAATTGAATTTATAATCCGCAGCTTTTCGGCCACTTGATGGCGTGCAGAGACGAACTGTGAGCTTTTGCAACACAAGTTTTCATTTTCCCCCATGTATAACACATCACTATGTTACCTTTTAGGTCGGGTAGCGAAGAAGAGTACGAGGAGAAAGAACGATTCCTTCAGGAGATTTGGACGCTCGCGAGGGAATACGGATGCAAAGTCAGAAGCCGCAAGACACAGTCGGCTGCGGCTCAGAGAAGTTTTGCTACAGCAGTCCGTGACAGCGCAGCAGCTACGGTGGCACCACCAGTGCTGTTAAGCATAAGTTCAGGTATGTAGTGGCGCGTAGCATAGCTGCTGTCCATAAATCATTGCTATGTAGTCTACAATGAAGTAATACTTTAGATTACAATAGGTGCGTGTTCCCGTACAGAAATATGAAATTTTTGTATAACCACTTAGATTATAATTTCATTAGTGCTAAGGCAAGTTGGGTCATATAATGTAGACACTGCTTCAGGAAATCCCTTAGGACAGGTTTTCCAGCAAAGCAGGGTCATCTTTGTCCATGCTGCATTGTAGACGATAGCTCGCGCTCCATAACTAATTACTGCGCTAATTACAGACAGAGTGTGTTATTGTGAAGAGGAAGAGGCGCTACAATTACACTATGATGGATCAATGATGGGAACAGCGACATATCTAAAGGAGAAGCGCATTCAACAGCAAATTTTGTTTGTTGCTGCGTTGCATTTTTTCATAGCACAGCTTTCCAACCATTCGTACGTGCTTGATGTCACCTTTTGTATAATGTACTGGCAGCAGCGAATGTGCAAAGAAGTCACTGATGTTCATTTCTGCCTCACTGTACAAGGAATGTTCAATATGCGAAACACTTGTGAAACAGCACGTACAAAACATCCCTATCCCTTCCACATAACGCAGAGCCACTCAATGCTTATGGGACCTTTGACGACACAGTTGACAGTGCCACGGAACTGTTGGAGAGAGTTGCAGGTGGCACAGACGCAGTGGAAGCGCAAGGTTCCTCTGCAGGCTGCGACGAGATCCAGCGCACCAAGCGACCAAGGTTGCCGAGCCCAGGCTCGTTAAGACACAATGAGGACGACGGGACTGAGACAGGAGCTGTGATAGTTGCGCCTAGTAAGTGAATTGTTGTTCTTCATTAAATTATTCATGAGCATTGGTTGCCTAGGTAAACAAAATTTACTCATACATATTTACAGTATATACTTTTTGCCTAAGCCTCACGAAGACTCACCGCATTAACATTTAGGTGAGCTCACTCGAACTGTGCTCGCAAGAACGTGCAGCAGGTAGGCTCACTTGGTTTATGAAGCATAAATTACTCAGGTAGGCTTACAAAGCGTAATCGAATCACGAGCCCAAGCTTACTCGCACAGACACACGGTAATTTAGGCTCACATGACGCAAAATGGCACGTTCGTAACCACAAACCGGAATCTGCAGCTCACGGTAAACGAGTTTGCTCACTTAGGTGCCACATCTGTGCCTAAAAGAGCCAAATCAGCGGGATGCTTTCGCGAACTACAGGCGGAACACGTTAGTGTTTGTTCTAGGAGGACTGGCACAAATGTTGAGTATTGTATTATTGTCTTGATTCGTTGCAATAAACAGACTATACAAATTGAACCACCTGCACAAGTTACTTGATAGCAAGTTTCCTTGTCCTTGCAAATTCACTGTACAGTCAACAGCAAAAGACTGCGGGATGCGTGAGCGCGTGGCAGAGCGACCCTACTCCCCTTCCTGCGGTGACCCCTGGTGTTCAGACCGTACGTAAACCCTTTATGCACCAATTCTCACACGTTTCTCTTGATTCAGTAACTTGCCACCATGTGCACACATGCTTGCATTTCGTCTCTTGAACTCAAACAGCTAATGTACTAACATAACCGAGGCCACATAGGCGCACTATAAATTTGCACAAGCTTTCATTCATTGGCACTCGCTAACATTACTGTCCAGTTCAGCACATTCAAGTTTAAACCACAGAGACTCACTGGAGCTCTCTAACAGTCAAAGTCATCGGTCGCTGTGAGTTTGAGCACAAAGGATTTAGATAAGCGACCTGCGCTCACACTTTGTTTAGTAATACTGGAGTATGCCCAATGAAAAAGTAGTGCTCTATGTTGTTTTATTGTAATGATGGCGTCTCTTTTCAAATGTGAAGGAAACAGTGCCTCTTGCTAATTTCGTGAAATCTCAAATTTTGCAGCAGAGCAGAGGGCTCAAGCTACGGGAGCAACTGCGGACCACGAGTTCCTGGAAAAAAGATGGAGACATGAAAGTGCCCTTAAGGAGAAAGAACATGACATAGAAATGGAGCGGCTCGCCATAGAAAGAATGAGAATTGAGCTTAAACATAAACGCTGGGGAAAAAACACGAATTGAGGCAAAGATGGAACGCAAATCGCAACTGCGCGAGAGGAAATTTCAAATGCAATTGGATGAATCAATCCAGAGGGAGCAGCACTTAAGTTTTTACGAGACTATTCAGCAAGCAATATTGACTGTTGTAGAAACACTAGCTAATAAGCTAGGCAAGTAGACAACACAGAATACTTTTTTCCACAGTCACCCATTAAAGGGACACTAAATTATACAATGATACAATTGAAAAATATTAACTGCTTCTTTGCACAACAAGTTATGCTTACTGTGAGAAGACGCTTAGTAGGCCAGAAAAGAAAAAAACAAAAGCCAAGTGGCGATGTTGCCTTGAAGTTCCCACAATAAGTGGCTGTGAAATTGTGGATTTTGACAATTTCCTTTATTTAGTTCAATTATTCATCGCAAAAACTGGACTGCATTGCATTCCAAAGCTTTCGCTTCTAATTGCTCTTCTAATAGCGCATATTAATGACATAGAGCTTTGAAGAATACTTCATCAGCTTAAGGTGCTGCAATCTTGCCCTTCGGTGTCCCTTCAATTTATTATTTTTTTCTGTTTTGTTCACACTGTTCATTTGTAAATAAAGTAAGAAGAGAATTGCTTTCTCACAGATGGTTTATTGAACAAATGTACGTAGTAGCACCTCGAAGGTAGAGTACTTGGGGGGTTCAGCCTTTGTACCACTATTCAAAGTAAAATAAGTGTTTATGTAAGCTACATCAAAATGCAATTCAATACTATCTGGCAGGAATCAAGTAATCCATGAGAGCACGTGGCTCCACACCAAAATAAGTAGAGACTTGGCTGCCATACATGCATGCATGGCAATTAGTCGGGAAAGCAGCTACCCTGTACATACGTGGCAATGCGTGAAAGAATATTTTCAGATTTTTTTGAAATCTAGAAATGCAAATTCGGAAATTACCTTTCCGAATCCCCACTCAACCGCCTGCATGATAGTACTCATTGACGTATTGAACTCCTGTTGGGTAGCTGTCAATGTCGCTCCTCCAAAGGGCTTCATCAACAGTGGGTGGAGGGGGTAGGCTGGATCGCCATATATAACAAATTGTTTGTCCTGGGGAAGTATTCTGAAACGTTCGCCGCCGCGAAAGTTTCGCCCTGGCCACGCCTCCGCCGTTGCGGCGCACGCTGAATGGCTGCTTTGACAAAACCGGAAATTCACTTGCGCCACCTGGTAGTTCCTGTCTACGTCATTTTAACGTCACGGTGTCATTGGGTGCTCAGGACATATATTGAATAAGCGAACACGTCCTTTGGCGTTCGGTTGCTGGTGGAGTCTAGTACAGGGTAGTTAGGTGGTAGCCTATAGTAGAGTTTTTGATGGCGTGGTGCACGTGTTGTTTCCAGGCGATTATTCATTGATGTATAACAGGCTGTGTTCCCTCGTGCAAGTGACACGTGTGGGTGGCAGTGTTTTTGAGCAGCGCCATGAACAACGCACTGCTCGCGTGGTTCCTCGCGCGACGGCGGGAACAACATACCCGCTCCAGCCGTGACGCCTTCGCCATGAGGGGAGAAGCTTTTTGGCGCCATTTCCGGATGACGAAGAGCGCCGTCCGGCTGCTTTGCAGTGAGCTTGCCCACTTGCTGGAGCCGCCGACTGCGGGGGGCTTGAGCGTTGAGGACCAAGTCCTCTGTACCCTCAGGTTCTTTGCAACTGGCAGCTTCCAGTCGTCAGTCGGCAGTGAGGCGGCCATCGACATGTCCCAGCCGTCTGTAAGCCGCTGCATTGCAAAAGTCGCGCGGGCCATTGTTCAGGTTGGGAAGGAGCGAGGATGGGTGGCCTTCCCACGCACCGCCAGCGAGCGAGCTGCAATTAAGCAAGGGTTCTTGCAGCGCGGCAGGCTCGGCGGCGTGATTGGGTGCGTGGATGGCACGTTCATCGCCATCGTCGCCGCGAACCTGCCTCCTGCGCAGAAGGCAACGTATTGGTACCGGAAAGGCTACTACGCCCTCAATGCAGTGGTGGTAAGTTGTAAACGAAATTGCATGTAATGGAACAACAATTAATGGACAGTCATTGGCATCATCGTCACACAATTGTCTGCAATGAGTTTCAGGTGTGTGACTCGGACTTGAGGGTCCTTCACGTTGACCCGCGATTCGCTGGGTCGTGCCACGACGCGCACGTGTGGCGGTACGCGTCGCTTCGCGGGCGCATTGCCAGCGGCCGCATTGCCGTCCAAGACGGCGAGTACCTTCTCGTTGAGTAGTAACAAGTTGCTCTCAAAAGAAAACTGTACTCGATGCGTGTGTATGATGTCCTATGTTGCGTAAGATGCCAGAAATACTGACTGCTATCTTTCTATGTGCAGGCGACAGTGCGTACCCCCTAGAGCCGTGGCTCCTGACACCTGCGCCCGGCCACCCTGCCCCGCACACGCCGGAAGGGCGCTACAACGCCGCGCACACTTCCGCAAGGTCAGCGGTGGAGCGCTGCGTCGGCGTCATGAAGAGCCGATTCCGATGTCTGCAGCGGCACTGCGCCTTGCATTACGGCCCCAAAAAGGCAGCTACGATTGTGGCAGCGTGTGCGGCACTGCACAATCTGTGCATTGACGAACATGTGCCGCATACGGGCCGCGTGTACTCAGGAGACGACGACGACGGCGACCGTCCGCATGGCTCAAGCAGCGCAGGAACACAGAATGAAGCACCTCGGGCCAGGCGGGCACTATATTTGCGCGGGAGGGCGGCACGTGCAAGGCAGATTGCAATACTCTCGATTGCTCGTAATCGCCACTTGCAGCATGTACAGAGAGCGGTTTGCCACGCACGTCGCCTGCAACGCTAGGCTGTAGCAGTTTGCCCAGTTGTAGCAGTTTGCCCGTTGCTGCCTCCCCTTGCCGCTCCCATGTGCAGACACCTTCCGCCACCCCCTTCTGCCCGAGCAGTGGGCGTCGCTTTGTGCCAGACGCTCTCACGTGCTGACACTTGCTCCTCCTGTGCTGAGTGGGCTTGTGGTTTCGTTGCTGCCTCCCCTTGGCGCTCCCATGTGCAGGCACCTGTCGCCGCCCCCTACTGCCCGAGCAGTGTGCGTCGCTTTGTGCCAGACGCTCTCACGTGCTGACACTTGCTCCTCCTGTGCTGAGTGCGCATGTGGTTTCGTTGCTGCCTCCCCTTGCCGCTCCCATGTGCAGGCACCTGTCGCCACCCCCTTCTGCCCGAGCAGTGTGCGTCGCTTTGTGCCAGACGCTCTCACGTGCTGACACTTGCTCCTCCTGTGCTGAGTGGGCTTGTGGTTTCGTTGCTGCCTCCCCTTGGCGCTCCCATGTGCAGGCACCTGTCGCCGCCCCCTACTGCCCGAGCAGTGTGCGTCGCTTTGTGCCAGACGCTCTGACGTGCTGACACTTGCTCCTCCTGTGCTGGGTGTGCATGTGGTTTCGTTGCTGCCTCCCCTTGCCGCTCCCATGTGCAGGCACCTGTCGCCGCCCCCTTCTGCCCGAGCAGTGTGCGTCGCTTTGTGCCAGACGCTCTCACGTGCTGACACTTGCTCCTCCTGTGCTGGGTGTGCATGTGGTTTCGTTGCTGCCTCCCCTTGCCGCTCCCATGTGCAGGCACCTGCCGCCGCCTCCTACTGCATAACAAGTGTTCGCCGCATTTCGGCTGAGAGTGCCTCCCCTTTCCTGCTCCCTTGTGCTGACACGTGTGTTTGTGAGCTCGTAGTGTGCGTGGTTTTCTGTCAAGTGGTGCCTCCTTGCTGCTCTAGTGTGGCGACACCTGCCGCCATCTGCTGGGGCATTAGAAGTGTGTGCGGTTTTGTGGCAATTGGTTGCCCCACCTGACCTACACGTGCCAACATTCCTTCTTGTGATAGAGGTGTTTGCGTTTGTGGTGATGTTTCTCGGCTTTCTTTCAAGGTGGAGCTTCTTGTGCAGTGTCTAGGCAATGGCTTGCGCTGCTCAGCATTGCCTTATGCTAGCTGCTGCCTTGTTCAACAGGTCTTGTGGAATGCAAGGGTCGAAGCTACAATAATGTGTTCTGGCTGTTGTGCCACTGGTATCCCCGCTACTTCCTGGCTGCATCCTTGCGGCAGCACCAGACGCAGGGCCAGTAAACGCTGCATTCAGTGGGAATAGGAGCAGATCAGTGAGGCAGGTGATGTGAATGTGATTACGCGTCATCTCCACAACCAGCACGCCATCGTTCGTGTGAATCCGTTTGCATCATGCAATTTCGCCATTCTCACAGCATTGCAGCCTTGCTGTCATGGATGGTGATGTGCCATCGCACCACTAACGCCACACCCTTGTGTGCAGGGTCAGGGAAAGAAAAGTGCAAGATTCGTGTGCATCATATGTAGTGTAAATACTATATGTACCGTGGAAGGTGGAAGTTTGCGATGACATAGTGCAGCGAGGCGTGCACCACATCTGAAAACAAAACGCTGTTTTCTCGATGATGTCACTTCATGATATTGCACTACCGCAATACCACATCTTTAGATGTCATGCCATCGTTACCGTATCGTAGCAATTATTCCACCTTCGTAACACCACTGCAATCATCCACTTGTAACATTGCAATAACTTCAGCATCACATTTCTGTTGTCAGCATTTCCACTCCAGCGTAGTCTTGCTCGCACTACCATTGTAATGGCACAGTCATGTTACCATTGGCATCTTTTCAATGCCAGCGCGGCATTGTTGTCACGTCTCTGCTTCTTCTCTTGAGTTGGAAGTATACATTCACTGCTGTCACTTACATGATGCTTTACTGACATTGTGACTCGATAGCAGGTGTGCAGTCATAACAGTTGAGTTATAACAAGACTGTATCTAGGACGGACTTGATCCATGTGACACTGAAGCTCACCTTCTGCCGTTGCATCGGTGATCATTCGGGATCCTCTTGTTTCTTTCACTGAGGCTGGCAGCCACCTCTCTTCCTCTCCGAAGTTGCGACTCCGAACAGGAGTGGCCGGTTTCAGCTTGTTTTCTTGATCTGCCTGTGGACTGATAGGGAAGGCTACGGGTGGTGGAAGGCATGCATCCAACCGAGAACGGATCCGGTATCCCAAAAGTTGTTGAGACTGTGATCATCCAGGGCAGTTTAGCCAATCGCTCAGACAAGTCACCTGACCCAACCTTCTTGAGGCCATCTTTCAGCGTCCGCACGGCGCGGTCAGCAAGCCCGTTCGATTGGGGGTGATATGGTGCCGTACTAAAGTGCTTTATGTTGTTTCCTGCCACAAACTTCGTGAAAGTCTCTGGCGTGAACTGAGTTCTGTTGTCTGCTACAATGATTCTTGGTATGCCCTGCCTGCTGAAGATTTCACGCAAGGATGTAACTGTCGTTTGTGCTGTGGCATAATGCACTGGAATTGCTTCGATCCATTTCGAATGTGAATCTATGGCCACTAGGATCATGGTGTTGTTCACTGGACCAGCATAACCCAAATGGACACGTGACCAATTCTCATGCGTTAGTGGCCAGTTTACTGGTATTTTTTGCCGGTGGCACTGCGTTTGCTTGTATGCATGTAGTACATTTCCTACTGATTTGTTCGATAGCTCCGTCGATGCCGGGCCACCACACGAAAGTACGGGCCAACGACTGCTGCGATTGCTGACATTCCCTGGTGCGCCTCGTGCAGGAATTGCAGCATGTCAGCACGAGCAGCCTCGGGTATAACGACTCTGTGGCCCCAGTAAATGAGACCTTTGTAAACGGTTAGCTCACTTTTTCGTGCGAAGTATGGGTCCAACTACGGATCGGGTGCTACATACTTCTTTGGCCAACCATGAAGTATGTAGGAATTGACATTTCCAAGTACTTGACCTTTCTCGGTCAACTGTCTCAATGCTTGCGACGAAAGGGGCATGTCATCTAACTGCTGCAGCGAGTGCACGAACTCGTGTAGCTCCTCTGATGTGTCGTCAGTGGTTTCTAGAGGAGGCCGACTGAGTGCGTCAGCATTCAGGTTGTCCGAGCCAGGTTTGTAGTCTATCTTGTACTGATATGCTCCCAGCAGCAAGGACCAATGCTGAATTCTTGCGGCAGCCATGATGGGCGTGGGACGATCTCCGCGAAATAGACCCACCAGCGGCTTGTGAGATGTGATGAAGGTGAATGTTCTTCCCAGGCGGTAGTCCCGAAACTTTCATACCCCGAACACTAGGGCCCACGTTTCGCGCTCCAGTTGGGAATAATTCCATTCCCCTTTGCTAAGTCTTTGAGAACAAAAGCCTGTAAGCTTGTCAACGTTGCCAGTGCGATGGGACAGTACCGCTCCGATACCGTTGGGTGACGCGTCGCACTCCAAGCGCGGCGGCAGTGAGGGATCGAAGTGAGTGAGCTTTTTGGCATTGCATAAAGAGTTTTTTGACTTCCGAAACGCTTCCCGTTGTTGACAGCCACAATTCCAGCGACGTTCTTTGGTGAGCAAATTGTAAAGCGGTGATAGCAGACTGGCCATATTGGGAATGAGAGAGAGAGAGAGACAACTTTATTTATCCCATCTTAAAGGGAAAGGAAGTGCGGGAAAAAGGCGAGGGAGGTTATCCTACTCGCGGTAGGCCTCCTCTACCACCTCAGCCAACCTCAGGATAGCTTCCTGAAGTTCGGGGTTGTAGCTGCGCATGGCAGCCTCCCACAGCTCCCTACTACTTAAAGCTCTACAAAGGTTAGGGGGAGGGGAGTGGTTCTTGCATTGCCACATAATGTGGTTAAGGTCCGCTCTGCTAGCAGGACAAAACTTGCAGGCTGAAGTAGGGTATATTCCCGGGTGAATTTTGTGACGTAAGGCAGGAGATAGAAAAGTGCGAGTCTGTAGTTTACGCCATAGTACCTCGTGTATGCGTGACGACCGAATCATTAAAGGAGGGAGGGTTAGGCGACCTAGGCGGTAATGCCCGCAAATGTCGTGGTATGTAAGTAATCTGTCTTTGGAGGTGAATGCTGGAGGGAGATTATTGGCGTCTGAACCGTCCCCTGCCTGTGCTCGGTTCGTGAAAGCTCGAGCACTTAGGTGGGCCGCTTCATTGCCGATTAGGCCTGCGTGAGCAGGTGGCCAGATTAAACTCAGAAGTTGGGCTGCCGGATTGTGAGATAGAATGGCCAGGGCTGTCCTGCAAACCCTACCCGCTCCAAAGTTGTGTATGGCAGTTTTGGAGTCACTTACTATGACATAGTAATTGGGTATTGTTGCGGCGAGTGCCACCGCCGCCTCCTCTGCCTCCTCCGAAGAAGAGGCTATAAGGGATGCTCCCGTCGCAATACTGCCAGTGGAGTCAACGACTGATATGGCGAATTTGTGTCCACACTGATACTCTACGGCATCGACATAGAGCACGTCTTTGTAGTTAAATATCTTTTTCTGCAGGGCTTTAGCTCGTTGTTGCCTTCTATGTTCGTGATGAACAGGGTGCATATTCTTAGGTAGAGGAGGGATATGAAAGTGCTCATGTATCGAGTGGGCAATATTGAATTTCTCATTGGTCATGGGTGCTGGGGCAATACTTAGGGAATTTAGGATGTGCCTACCAGTGTGGGTGTTCGATAAGCGCTGGTATTGAGCGGTCAGGTGGGCTTCTGCGAGCTCATTAAAAGTATTCAAGGTACCTGTAGCCAAAAGTCTCTTAGTAGAAGCTCTACTTGGCACTCCAAGGGCAAATTTGTAGAGTCTGCGTATCAGTGAGTTAACTTTATCTTCCTCTGCCCTAGTTAAGTGGAGATAGGGTAGGGAGAATGCGATTTTACTGACACAAAACGCCTGTACCAGTCTTAGCAATTCTGCCTCGCGGAGACCTCCGTGCTTATTGCACACCCTTCCTATTAGCCGGGTGGTATGACCTACGCTGGCAGTAACCGTTTGAAGTGTATACGTATTGAGTCTGTTAGATTGAATGTGCATGCCAAGTACACGGATCTTGTCTACTACGGGAACTACGCCATCGCTGCCACGGCCAAGGCTGCTGTATGGAAACAGATGATCTCAAGGAATAACAAAGTGAGGCCTCCCAAGTTACCCGAAGGCTCATAGAAGGCCATTTTTCGCATTCGCGGAGGCTTCGACGCCTCCCGCTTCAGCCACTTCCAACTCAACAAGATTCCCTCTACGGCAGCCGGCTTTCCAGCCACTGCGGAGCTGCGCCAAGACATCGTTACCATCAACTCCACCACCAACACAGTTACCCTCAGCACGGAAAGCTGCGATCGCTTGAAGAAATACCTCGCCATCAAGTCGCTGACAGCCGACGGCCAAGAGCACGAAGTCACCTCCTACAGCGTTCCAAACTCCGAGACGTGCAAAGGCATTATCTACATCGACAGAGTATGCCTGGGAGAAGTTATCTATGAAAAAGACATTCTACCTATGCTTCGTGAGTGCAACCCACAAATGCACTTTTTAGAAGCCAGACGAATGGCAAGAACTTCCGACGCAGTCCTCGTGACTTTCTTGGGAACGAAAGTTCCTTTTTGGGTCAAATATAAAATGGCGATGCTCCGGTGCAAGCCTTTTTGACAAAAAATGGAGGCCTGCACACGCTGTTGGAAAGTTGGACATCGACCGGACGTGTGCCCTACGCATACTGAGGATACTCGCCATAAATGCGGAACTGTGAATCCTCCGACTGATCATGTGTGCATTCCTAAGTGTGTACTATGTAGTGGAAGTCATGAGACTAGATCCATTCAGTGTCCACTACGATATAAGCCCAAAATCTCACTCCTCAAGGCTGACAAGACTCCTCCTCAATGCAAGACCAAGTCTTCTCCTTCGCCCAAGAAGCAGGGACCTCTTCCTAAGAAAAAACAAGACGAAGATTGGCCTCTTCTATCCGCTGCTCCATCTAACAACAAATCAAGCTCTCCTCAGGTAAGCTGGGCATCGGTAGGTTCCCACAGCTTACCTAAACCTAAGCAACCTGATGCCCCAATCTATGCCCTCCTACAGCAGTGTCAGGACGAAAATCGTCTTCTACGTAAACAAATTCTTGACCTCCAAACCCCTTCTGCATGAACGCCTACTACCACTCGATCTCAACCCTCCACTGATGAGCAACCCACTGTAACTCCTCCCCCTGTCAGTGAGAATGGCGATCAATCTCTAACCATGGACACTTCTCC
Source organism: Dermacentor andersoni (assembly GCF_023375885.2). NCBI lineage: Eukaryota > Metazoa > Arthropoda > Arachnida > Ixodida > Ixodidae > Dermacentor > Dermacentor andersoni. The sequence goes on from NC_092818.1 coordinate 21,997,831, forward strand.
TCCTCCCACTACCATAACCGCCACAAAGCGCAAATCTATTGATGATGGGAGAGATACTTGGGAGGAACACGATAAGCTAAGTCGTAAACTCACCGCACACATTAGAAACTCTAACAATCTTTTTGAGGCCCTTGAAAAACGCATGGATTCCGTAGAAGCCAAGCTTGAGTCCCTCACTACTAACGTTCATAGCCTCAGTGCCCATATAAATGCTAAATTTAACCAGGATGACGCGCGACTTAGCCAAATTGATGAGCGATTCAATCAAATTATCGAAAGACTCGATCAACTGCATGGCCGCATCCCCTAAGCGCTCCAGCCTAGTTGTTTGGCAGTGAAATTGTAGGGGCTTTTCGAAAAAGAAGGCCAGTCTGCAACAATACATAGCCAATCTCACGCAACCGCCCGCAGTCATTGCTTTACAAGAAACGAATGGTTACGTTGAATTCCCCGGATACAACACATTCCAATGCAAAAGATGCGAACGTCCCAATACCGCGATCCTAGCACAAAAACATTTGACTGTCACTTGGTCCCATTTTGAGAATATCGACATTGATCACGACATCGTAGAAATACTTCCTAAAAAGACCAGGACAGCTCCTATTTACATCCTTAACATTTACAGCAGTCCCAGCTCTAAACACCACCGTTTTACTACCGTTTTTCTGCTCGTGCTAAACAGGGAGCTCGAAGAAACCCGCTCCTCATTGTTGGCGATTTTAACTCTCCAAATCAACTATGGGGTCACACTACTTCCACACGTAAAGGTCGAGCTTATGGACCCACATTCAGGATCATCAACTCACCCTCCACAATGACTTCGACACACCCACCCGCTTAGGAAATAGTGTCTCCATAGATACATCACCAGATCTCACCCTCACCTCTCGGTTAACTTAACTAAATGGGAAAACCTTCAAATCAATTTTGGTAGCGATCACTACGTTATACAGATTTCTGTTACCTTCTCTCACAAGCCCTTTCACACTCTGCCTCCCAAACTTACGGATTGGGACAAATTTCGGAAAACTCGCGCAAATAATGCTCCCACTTCCATTCTTGATCTACAGCAATGGATTAGTCAACTCCAAACGGACGTTGACAATCATAGTACAACTATGCCACCTGATGCTCCTTTTCAAACAGCTAATGCCAAACTATTACACATGTGGCAAGCGAAGGAATCACTATTAAAGCGGTGGAAAAGACGCCGCCATAACCGCAGGCTTCGCATACGTGTAGCTAGACTTGACGATGACATACAAGCATATGCGACCCAACTAGTTAATCAACAATGGGGCCAAGTATGTGAGAGCATGCATGGTAATCTCAGTAGTAAAAAGACTTGGCAACTGCTGAGACATTTGCTTGATCCCTCGACCTCGCGCGCGCAACACAGTCACTACATCACTCAATTATTGCACAAACACAAGGATAATATTCCCCATCTTTTTCAGGAGCTTGCACGATTACACCTCCCTCCTACCACAACTCATGAGAATTCAGATTATACAGGCGATGTTAACGAACTTCTCGACGCCTCAATAACAGAGGCAGAAGTGCGACATGCCTTAGCTTCCCTTAAAACTACATCTGCTCCCGGTATAGATAATGTAAGTAATAAATTACTCCGAAATCTGGACGACAAATCAATCTCTGCCCTCACAGAATACTATAACCATTGCTTCGATAACAGCTCTCTTCCGAGCTCATGGAAAACTGCTAAAGTAATCTTTATTCCCAAACCCAATAAACCCTCTGACATAGCTAATCTTAGACCTATTTCCCTCACGTCATGCTTGGGCAAAACGCTCGAACATGTCATGCTTAATCGCTTCAATAAATACGCGGAAGACAATCAGTTATTCCCACCGGAGATGATTGGCTTTCGCCAGTCGCTTTCTTGCCAGGACGCCATGCTAAGGCTCAAGCATCACCTTCTCACTCCTACGTTTAGTAAAGACACCGAAGCCATCTTAGGACTCGACCTTCGCAGTGCATTCAACAACATAGATCATGGATCTATCTTACGTGAGTTGAATGTTATTAACTACGGTAGAAAAATGCATGACTACATCCGGGAATTTCTTACCAATCGGACAGCTGTCATAAGTCTCAATGACCAATCTTCGCCCCCAATCACCCTAGGTAGCTTTGGCACTCCTCAGGGATCTGTGCTCTCGCCGTTTCTATTTAACCTAGCTATGAGGTCTATTGGGAATGAACTTGCTGTAATATGTGAGAAGACCCAAGTATGAACGCAGCTCGCTCACGTGCCAGGGTGTTCGCGCCCTCATGACAGCATCCATGTTCTTCTCCAGAGGTTGCAGCCCTCCAGCACTGACCTTGTGGCCGTGATACAAAACCTCAGGCATCCTGAACGTGCCCTTGTCCTTCCTTAGCTTGATGCTGTACTCTTGAAAGCGCGGGAGAACTGCCTTGAGGTTCTTTCTGCCGATGTTCCCCTTCTCGGCAACCAGAACGTCGGCAAAGTACGCCTGGACTCCCGGCAAACCGTTCAGGACGCTGTCCATTATTCGCTGAAAGATAGCTGGGGCAGAAGAAACACCAAATGGCAGGCGATTAAAGCAAAATAATCCCAGATATGTGTTAATGAGCGGCAGCTTCTTTGACTGCTCATCCAGGGGAACCTGGTTGTAGGCGTCTCGAAGGTTCAATGTGCTGTAAACGCCACCCTCGTGCAGTGCAGCAAAAATGTCATTGGTTACCGGGAGTGGGTACTGCTCCGTCGCACAGCTGGCATTTACCGTTAGCTTGTAATCGCCACACAATCGAACTGTTCCGTCTTTCTTCATTACCGGAACTATCGGCGTCGCCCACTCCGAGTGAGCCACCCGGGACAGAACTTCGGATTTAACAAGCCTGTCCAGCTCGTTAGAAACCTTTTCTCGCATTGCATATGGAAGTGGCCTGGCTTTGAAGAACTTTGGAACCGCATCCTCCTTCATGTATAGATGAGGGGGCGGAACCTTTAACAGACCCAGTTCAGGTGCAAACACGTCCTCGTACTCACACAGGATCGCTTGCAAGTTTAGCCCTGGCTCCTTAATGCTGGACGCGCTCAAAACCGCGGCCCCTTCGTTGTTCAGCGCCTGGATGAGATCACGGCCACACAGGCTCGGTCCGGAGACGCGAACAACGGTCAGTGACGCCGTGACAGTCGTACCGCAGAATGAAACTGGGAGCGTTAGCTTCCCGGCTATAGGCAACGCACCCAAGTAGCATGACAACCTCAAGGTGGATTTTTCAATGCGGGGCTAGCTTGTGTGATGTTGGCAGTAGACGTCCCAGGGCACCACGTGCACGAGTGAGCCGGTGTCCATTTCCATCACGATGTCGGCTCCACCCCAGCAAAAATTGCATCCTACCGGGCTGGCGATTCCGTTGTTTGCGATTGGTTGCGGCTTTAGTGTATACAACTGTGCGGAGAGCTCGGCTTCGGCATTTTCCATTGAGCTGCTGCTCAGCGCCAAGCTCTGGTGCGGTCGCTTTTCCTTAGATCGACACACGGCAGCTACGTGCGCATTTTCCCTACAGTTGAAACATTAGGCATGTTTAAAGGCACAAGTCGCCTCACCATGCTAGCGGATTCAACACCGATGACAACTTTCAGACGATCCACTCGCCTCACTACAGGTTTTTCCTGCCTGTCGATGCGGTCAATCGCCCGCTAGTCTGTGAAGCTCGGGCTCTTCTTTCGGTTCCGTCTGCTTCATAAGTTGATCACCCTGTCGTGCAGCCTCTGCTGCAAGCACAATGTTTTGTGCCTCCTGCAATGTCAGTTTCTGGTGAGAAAGCAGTGCCTTCTGCACGTCTCTCCTGCGAATTCCACACGCGATCCTGTCTCGCAGCAGGCGGTTCAACATAGTCCCGAATTTGCATTTATAAGCCAGGCGAAAAAACCCCTCGATAACCTGTTGAGCTGATTTCGCTTCCCTTTGAATGCGGGTGAAGAACTTGAAGCTTGCGGCTATCTCATTTGGCGGGGGTGAGTAAAATTCTTCGAGAATGGTAACCGCTTCCGCGTAGTTAACTCGCTCACCTCTCGCGGGGCACAGCGTCCACTCAGTACGGCGATAGGCTTCGAGCTCAGTGCCGAGATGAGAAGCCCCCTTTGTTTAGCGTCATCGACGATACCGTCACCCTCGAAGTACGACTCGACTCTGATGTAGTACGACGACCACTTGCCCTTGGCGCCGTCGAAATGTGGAACTTGGTACGCCATGGCAGGAGTGTTCGCCGTCATCAGGGTTCTGGTTCATTGCTCATCGCCACTGTTATAAATCAACTGTTATGACTGCTACCAGGCGGGAACAGCATCCGGCCGGACGGCCAGGAGCGTAATAAAGGCCACACAAGAACGGGAACACTGCGCCCGTTTATTCAGTGACAGCCCTTTGTTCAGATGTTCTCAAGCTGCTCCGGCACGCGCGATGACGCCAGTCTCGCGCCACGGCAAACGCGGTTTTCTCTGTCTTGGTTGTCGTTTTCACTTTGCAGCAGTTGTGAACACTGCATTGTCGTCACACAAGTGTGCCTGTTGCAATAATGCAACTATGATCATACCATTCTGGTTGCCCTAATGGTGATGTTTCAATATCCTTGTAAATTCAGCATCGGTGCGCTTTCGACATGTTTGCATTCGTGGCTGCAAGCCTGTCGCATGTGTGTTAATGTTGTTCTTTAGCCTTTCTGATGTTACGGCAGTGGCAGCGTTCCATCATTAACATTACGTTGGTATCATACGGTGACATTCATAGTGTTGCTGTCATTGTGGTGTCTTTCGTGCTTCTCTTTTCATCACGGCGCCCGGCTACTGAACGACGATGATAGTGTATGCTAGAGAAAATTAGCCCAACTAGGACATGTCATGTGCACTTGCCAATGCTTGATGGGCGGCAATAGTGTTCCTCGTGAAATGCCGTTAAAAGTGTGACTACGCGTACTTTTTTAAACACGTGAGCATCATATTTTTCACAGCACTCTACCTCCCGATGCCCCTATGCCATGAAACCGGCTCTCTCATCCTTGTGCGTTGCGGATGCATGTGCTGTTGTGGGACTTGTTCAGCCATACGCGTATTGTGTGTCATTGACCGATGTGATCTTGACCAAGCAAGAACAGTCAAGCAGATCCTAAAGGGACGAGAAGCATTGTGCTCCTACTTGAAGACAGGACAATGGTAACATTGCTTTAGGTGTTGCATTGTGCAACATTGTTGAAACTGCTCGCAACATGTGGATAGTCAGTGCTATAGCCCCGTGCATCAGAATACGAGTTCGAAATTAATGCAGCTGTGCATCCGTACGACAAATCTGCGCATGAAGGAATTCAACTAAGTGGAATCGCATGTATTGCCAAGCATACAACACGTGCACTGTAAACAAGGCACAGTCTCCATTTGCCAATCGCTGCTGAGCCTTTCCTCGTGTGGAAGCTGTTTGCGACAGTGTGACTGGTCGTGAAGGTCTGTCTGCAAAAGCAAACATGGCTGCATAGCACCATGGTAGTGACAAATATTTTTGAAGCGACCGTAGCAATCGAAGAATCATTACTGCCATCCAGCACTATGCTGGTGAAGTGCCTTAGCCGCAAAGACAGAACTTCCGCATAGTCTGCAGCGCCACCATGCCATGGAATGATTCTGGCAACGTAGACGCTTATTAAACCAATTTCAGTACCTCACCCCCAGAGCGGTGCCAATGCCACGCAGAAATTGACTCGTGTTTGCTTTTTCCTACAATGGGGTGTTGCAACAGTTGTCGAGCGTCTTCTGTGGCCCAACAGTTGATACAAGAATGCAATCGGGTTCTACAGCTTTTGCAATGGTGTTCAAGCTCAACGTGGCTCGTTTGGCGAATGACATAGCGTGAGATGATTTTTTTTTACCATCGCCGCCTCATTACCAGGGGCCTGTGTAGACTGCATTCCTAGCATTGTCATCATACATGATGCATTACGTTGCCCTACAGCTGCCAAGCGCATACACATTACACGCTTGCTCATATCCTATTCCATAATAAGTTTTGACACACAAACAGTGCAAATGCATGTGTTTCCACCGATTGTTCTATTCAGCAGGTGCGTAGAACATGCGAGGCAGACATTTCCTGGCAAGCGTGTGTGAACCTCCTCGTACATTTGCTAATTGGAGGAGACTGGAAGCTCATTTAAAGATCATTTCGGCACATATCTTGTATGCGACATTCTTGTATGAACTCCTACACCACGCTATGGGTACAGAAGCGTGACTGCAAGAAAGGTTCACAAGTGCTTGCGGCCCATTGAGGAAATTTTTGTTGTGAGGAGATGCCGCAGCATTTCTGACCACATAATACGAAGAGGAGTATGGCACACTTTAAGAGCGAGCGCCATTGCCCTGTGAAGGGGCCAATGCTTAGTGATGCACTCTCAGAATGGGGCCTTTCGGCTTTCTGAAAATAGGCTAGGCCCCATTGAGGCGCGCTTTCTTGTATGTGGCGTGAACGCAAAAGTGAACTGTGCTTCAGATTACGTGCCATGTGGCATAAACGACATAATCGGGAGGTATTGATGTGCAGACAAAGAAGCACGCATTGCCCACTCGAAGTACGCATGGCCACCGCCATACAGTGGCAGATGACCCTTGCCAGTTAAATTGGACAATTGTGTGAAGCAACAGGGGTCAAACCATTTTGCCATAACTCCGATAGAGCAACACGTGTGGCATTACAAGCAGACCGCAACTTATACTGCAGACAATTCGCTACACGTGTCATACAATGGTCATCTGAAGTGATTCACTTGGGAAGGTGGTGCAATGTAGAGCAAGGACGCTTGAAAAGAAATGTTCAACTCCGGCTACGCCTCCATCAGAAATGTTGCAACAAGCTCGATTGCAAGATACAAAGATGAAGAGCATGAAGCACAAGGACAGCTGGAAATGTGATCCCAGCAAGGAATTTACATGCAATGCACTGTATTGTATGTTCCGCTTTGCCCAGAAGGAATCATTGCTGCAGTAAGCATGTGCATGGTGAAGCGATACAGTACGCATAGAGCAAAACTTCCTGTTTTGTGTAACGATGATGCTACATGTATTGCGACATCGTGCGGACCATCGCATTTTGCATGTCCCTTGGCAGCTAACTTAACGACTCTGAGTCGACGGCGTGATGCACGTGCATATCACATGAAACGACCCAATCAGGTTCACTTTGTGCACCAATTCTCTAACGAGTAAACAGAAGGGTTCAGTGATACAAAACGACTTCACGCCATGTATCACACAAATGTTGTGTGAAACACATTACATGGTGTTTTGATGTGTAACAAATTATGTTTAATAGCTTTCCCACTGCAGCGCTGCCACTTTGTCAGCATGCATCGAACAGTTCTAAGTTTGCAAGCGTGACAGGACCTGCCCAGGGTTGTGATCACAATTTTCCAATAGGCACTCCATGGTTCAGACGAATGTTTCACGCGAACAGATCAATGGTACTTAGCTTGCATGTTTGCAATTAAAGAGGATGCATGAAGTTGCGCGTTGTAGACACACAAAGTGGCCACCACACCGAGCTGCACATTGCATACGTTACAGTAGGAGTCGAACATAAGGTTGGGGCCGAGCACACATGGCAGCTCATGATCACAGTAAATATCGCATCTGAAAACCGCGCAATGCAAACTTGGCAATGCATTCATTGTGCTGCAACGTGTTCGGGTCGTGTTCAAGGTCGTGTTAACTGCTACGTCACACGTGGTGGAGGTTGCTCTTAGGTTCCTGAACGTCTTCTCGCCTGCTCTACGTCCTGGAGCTTCGCTCAGGTAGCCGTTTGTGCCAGCTAATCGCCCTCAAGCTGCAAGACGCTCCATCACACACACCAACGTCTACAGTCTCGGCTACGTCTGCCACATGCTCTCCTCGGATCATCTCTGGGGCCTTGCACGATCCGCCATCTGCTCGCTGGCCTTCACAGTGAAGGTGTGCTGGATTGGCTTGACAACTACGCCCGGGTAAGTTCACGCAATTGGTGGGGCAAGGCGATTAGGCTACGCCGCATATACTTCTAACTCAAGGGCGTAGCGAAGGCTTCTTCATTCAACCACAAGATCGACTTCCCCGACTGGAATACTTTGAAGAAGGTTTTCGTCCTCCGGCAGTTTGTTGCGCACTCGAAAGCAGCAACTAGGCAAGTCCCACACCTCGTATGTAGATGATGTCCTCTCATTTCGTCGACATGTCAACGCTTCGAAGATGGAAACCGACAGAGTACGCCTTGTACTCAAAGGCATTGTGACTGCAGCCTTGAATGTGTTGGCCACCAAGCATCCGACCTGCATTGCTGATATTATATGTATGTGCCAGCGCCTTGCCGACCACGAATTTCTGCGAATGGCGCAGGACAACTTTGAAAGCGAACCCACAGCCGACCCCTCTACACACGCACTGGAGCGCACAATCACACCGCCACAGCTGCAGTATCTTGACTTCTCGGCAGGTTCCATTCCTACCCACGATCTACACCACGTGTGGAGGAGCACTTAACGGAACCTAAAATGCGCCCCGAACACGTGGCGGTGCAATCACAGTACAGGCACAAAGCAATCTCATGATGGGTCTCCACATGCAATGAAGACTAAGAACCTCATGTGACCACAATGAGCAGGTGCATAAGAAATGGCCATAAAATTTGTTATCCATTTTCAGTCTGTCAGATCAGACAACACCAATTACAAGCAATGTGCAAATACTCTGTTGTAGTGTTGCATGCTCTACACATTCACATTTGCTGCACGCACGTGATGCACAATATTGCAGTCTTCACAATTTGCTAATTTTACGAGCAGTACCTGAAAACATACGTGATTGTTATCCTCTGAAAACATACTCTTTTCCCCAATTGTCCCACCCTTCCGCGCATGCACGTCTTCAAGTATGCAACGTTTTCAACAGCATGTATATGTACCGGGTTCGCGAGGTATTTGAGAGCACACTGTTGCCTTCACGCACAGGAGAGCATCTATAGCAAAACACAGATTTTTGCAACGAAACTGTGGGCAGCACTTCCGTAATGCTTTATTCCCACAATTGCTCAATGTATCCACCGTCCTCAGCAACGACACATTCAACTGCCCACGAGGCAGCGTGAAGGGGTTAAGGGGCCATTACAAATGTTCGCATTCACGCAGCTATGGCAGCCCTCAGCGAGTGTTTCGTATTATTTGGCTGTTTCTTGGCACCTCTCGCAATGCCGCTTCAGATGAGCTAGTCGAGTGGATATAAATGTGGAGAGGTAGGAGGTCTCAAGTCGGGTATGACAGGGTCATGGAAGCTGTCAGCAAACCACTCCTGTGTAATGCAGGCGGTGTGAGTGAGGGCTTCGCGTTGCTGACCGTCGTAACATTTTCCTCTAGAAACAGTCTCTGTCCAGGGCGTTGCAGTGATGAGCACCTCTGCGTACGCGGCAGCATTAACGCGGACACCTTCTGCAAATCAGCGTGCCGGCATGGTGTTACCGTTGTTGCTGATGATGGAAATTTTGTGTAGAACACTGCAGCTAACTCATTGGAACTTGCACAAAGTGACCTGCCATTACGGCAGGAAAGTTTTCGGTCGTGCTCAAAGTTCTTTTAATCGGAAAATAAATACCGCAGCATTTGTGGCTCCTCGGGCCTCTCTAGCTTGATCAGCAATCGCTAGGAACACAGCCGAGTAGGTGACCCTCCCGAGTCTTACTGGACGTAAGTTGCCCCCTCTTCATCACATATAAATGGTACCACATGCTGTCGTGCACAGCGAGCCTGGCAGTCGACTGTGCCACCTGGAGTTCCTTTGCAGTGTCTTGCATCAACTTCCCTGGGTGGTCACTCGCGATGACTTGCAGCCGCCAGAGGAAATCCGGGGTTCTGGTAGGGTCTGACCATTCTCTGTGCTTTTCCTTTTAACCACAAATGCCACGTCACTGCAATGACACACACTTCTGTCTGAACCTTCCAAGCGAGACTTCGCTCCATTCAGGAAGGTAACAATTTCCAAGTTGCTGTGGTATGCAGCCACGGTGAGGAGGACTGCATGGCGTTTCGTTTTCTGCGTCAAACTCTTCCATTCTGAGCAGTGTCCGCTTTTTCCTTGATAGGTGGTCAACCAACGAATTGCCACATGCATACATAGTTTTCATGAGCATGCAGCGGTCTGCGGCTATAGGTGTAAGTGTTCTCAAATACCTAGCTTACCCGGCACACGGAAAGCCGAAAGGCATTCCTTTGATGTCAGAGCTACACACGGCCGTTACAGCACAGCCTGTAAACAGTCTCACATCATTCGACACATTCGAGTGGCAATGATGCGGAATGTTAAACATTGACCCAGGTACATGCCTTCCGTTTACAAGTGTTCAGCAACGTAACACACTTCGCATTTTCGCCCCCCGGTGTGCAAGATTCCGCATTTCTCGTAACACCTTTGTCATTAATAGGGTTCGCACACTCCGAATGGCCACATTGCATTTCGTACCGGCTATGTTGCGTGCTGTCTCGCAGAATGTCACTTTCACCTTGATATTGTTACGTGTGGAAAGACACAGACGAGAGATGCTATTTACACGCTATTTACACTGGAGCCAGGCAGCCAGACTGACACTCGCTCGTGCCGAGGGCACCGACCAACTTCTTCGTCGTTCTCGCGGCTGCTCGTCTCTCGCGGAATCATATCGTAATATTATAATTCAATATCACACGTGCAGTGCCTCTCTGTGTTCACATATATATTGCTTGGGACTGTGGCATTTCTATTCATCATATTTCATTTAGTACGCTTCCAACAGAGGCGCACAATTCTATCTGTCGTGTGGTAAAGCCACGCAGGTAAGCTGAGGATCGATGCACTACTGAGCAGTGTCAATATCAGGATAATGCCAAGACACTGTTTTTCTGATTTTGTTGTTTTCTGTGCTGTTTGCTGGAGTGCCGTGTGTTCTGCCCTTATACTCGTGCGTGTGGCAAGTGTCTGTTTGTGGTGCGACTTTTGCGTTATTGCTTCTTTAGTATGTCCTGTACATGCGCGCATATGTAGAACTGTTACTCGTTCTGCTGATACCTACACGACCACAATAAATTACCCTTGCCTCCCGCACGTAATCATGTGCAGCAGTGTTCAAATGATGTAAGTTTAGTTGTGCTTGCAGCACCTCCTTCGGACACACGTGTTTACTCGAGTACAAATGCTTAATCAAATCGAGTCATGAGTTGTCGTTCACCACATTGTCACAGTAAGCACGCTACCTCAATATTGTCACGTGGTAGTGACGGTGAAGAAAGAAGCAATACGGTGGAATACAAAACTAGCTTTTATTGGGCGAACCTGTGCCCACAAAAACAGGCTACACTTATAGCACATCGATAGCGGCGAACACAGTCGGCGATCATCGAAAATCTGATCAGCGGGTCAAGCGCGTCGGCTTTTATACAGCCGCCATCGAATGTTCCAGACTAATCGTTGGGACCCGCATGCCTTCTACAAAGTTCTACACCATTCGTGTCAAGCGATGAAATCAGATAACACAAGGTTCGGCGACAACAGACAGCGGATAGAAGCATCGATAACTTTCCAGAAACTTCGGATACATGCAGGCGCGTCCCGCGCTGTGCGATAACATTTGTTAGGCGGCCAAACGTGGTCGCCCGATAAAGATAAGTACACGTGTCAATATGCACTACTTCAAAGGATCGAGGAATAAGGCACATTTCGAACAAAACAGTTCACCACATCGATGTGTATGCACACTGCAGCGTACAGGCTGCGTTCGCAATGCACCCACAATAATCCCAAATCATGCCTCGCATTGTCTGCATGACTAACAATTCATATTGGACAATGGCATGGCACAAGTTACACGGACTTGTGCACATATGGAACGCTCCCTTAATGATTGCAGTACTCACACTAACTCACAAACTCGGCTGTTGAGGAAACGCTTCACAAAACTAAAACACAATTCCACATACGCATTACACATTTAGCCACAATAGACCTGCCTTAAAGAAGTTGAGAGAGATGCACACAGTTATCGACATCAGTTCATCTGATATGCAGTTACCGTTGCTTGGCAATGGAGACCACCACCCGTTCATTGCAAAACCGTACAGTGTCGATGCATATGGATCACACAAGGTTAACGTTTCATGATGTTATGTGTTATGCGAACGGGACACAACAATCGTCAAGATGCATGACATTGCCAATGAAACCTCATTAGTCTGTGTTAACGGAGAGCGATCATCAACATGTTCAGAGGTGGTGCAGTTTCGTGTAAACACACATGGACATGGCGCTCCCTGAATACGTGCATGCAACGGGATACAGCTGTCCAAGCAGGATAGATAATGAAATTTTGAGGTTTGTTGGTCATTGCAAAACAAGACGCAAACACGTCTTTAATGCAACCCGAAACGTCCACCGGTCATGCAAAACTCACAAAGGAGATGATGTATGACTGCTCCCACCTTGCCGTGCTGTTTACGGGGAGGTGGGGCCAATCAAGTTGGCATTATGCTGCTTTTATCCTGCCACCCCCACTGCTTGCATGCATCTGTGCACTTACGTGGTAAGCGAACGTCTCACTTCAATAATGCTGCCAAAGCAAAATTGCTAGCTCCTGCGACATGTGAATATGTGTGCATACATGTTCACTGCTGCACAAGTATAGGCACCGTGGTTTGCATTGATGCATAGTGGCAATAAGAAATGCAAGGGTTAAAGCCGGTATGTACAGTATGTAATAGTGGGCGCTAATGGATGCAAATTTCACGAAATAATTACAAAGTACAACGAAGTGCTCCAAAGCGTCCCGCGTAGATGCTACACACACACATGCATGTAAGGCGAAGGCTGATTCCATTCACAAAGAAATAATTGCATTTCTGCGGCGCACTGCAGAACAACGTCTACCAGCGATACAAACATTGCACACTTCATACCGACGGCTGAGCAATAACACGCTCTTGTTGTGCAGTAATGCAATGTCATTGAGCAGTGTGTACATTGAAAAAAAAAAAAACACACCAAACGTTGCGGACGGTACGAAAGACATGTTCCTGCAGCACGAAACTTTTCCACTGCTGTGCCTCCACAAAAAAATGTGCACACGCAATAAACGAAGCGTTACATGGCATGACACATCGCAGACCCTCTTTGCTGCGAATATGGCCCGTGTCTGTGCATTAACAATTCATTACGAATCTGCATAGCTCTATACGGAAATCTCGTAATGCTGTCACACTAACATGACAAAAACAGGGTGAGCGCGAGACATGGACATTCATTTCAATGAGCATAATGAGAACAAGGTGAGCACAGGAGGCAACATTTTGGCAAGTGGCCTCGTCTTTTTCCAGTACACATATGTTGAAAGCGGAAGCCAACGTTTCGACAAGTGCATTTGTCTTTGGTCAGGGCATCATCGGTTTTATGTGTTGCACTGCTGTGTACACACACCGCTGTTGTGCAGCGAAAAGGCTCATCCAAGCACTTTATAGTAAAGAACCAACACTAACGTATGCTTCCAACAATACAAACAGTACAGGCCTATTCGATGTGATACATGAACGAACGAACACGCAAGCAATGAACAAGGAACATGTAACATGAAACGAAAAGAAACAATAAGCAATGAATAAATACATAAAGTGCTGCGATTGCTTAGTAACGATAATTATAAATTACAAATAAATGGCCTCCTGTGTCAGGTCCTGCTGACACAGGAGGAATTAACGGGAAAAAAAATTACTGGGGTTGCTGCGGCTGGTTCCATTGCGGCAGGTTCTGTTGCCGCAGGAAAACTGTCAATGCCGTAGCGAGCGTGCTCACTGTGGCGAGCTGCTCCTGGAGCAGTTGCAGTTGGCTTTCCTGCCGCCCCAGGACGTTGCCCAGTCTTTCCAAGGAGTCGGCGATTCTCTCCATCGCGGCAGTTTGCTGTGAGAGGAGGGGGGGGGGGGAAAGGCACTTCACATACGGTGTGTCCTCACGCGGGTTCACTGCTGTGTTCGTTTGGTTTGCAGAACCTATGTAATGTTACGTCATGCACTTACAAGTCTACCTTGTCCGATTTGTTGCATTCACACCGAACCAACTTGCACTGTTCCCTCTTGCAGCCTCACAGTAATGTTACACGTGCCGTAGTGGGTGTACTTCTGGAAATGCCAGTGTGAACGTTTAGTGACATGTTTTTGCTGTATGGATATCAGTGCGTTCTCCTAAGCGGTACGCAGGTTAAGGTAGCAGGTGTAATACAAAATTTATTCGTGCCACATTTACAGACCCGCATTGCAATATTTCACTGAGCTGGTTGCGTCTGGGACCACACCTGCCAATGTAAGTTGCTGAACATGTCTGGCACACTTCGGCCAGTAGTTCTGGTTATATGGGGGACCTGCATATCAAAGGAGCGCTAGTGCAGAATTATATTTCATGTTATTGTTTCGTTTACAACAACAGCATTCGTCCAAATGTGAATCGCACATACCAACCCCACTCTACCACAACAATACAAACTCATTGAGGCGCTGCCCTCAGATGTATCCTGCAGTCTACATAACGTGCTTACAAATGTACGGCTTGTGGGATGCATAAAACAGCAATACAAGCTCCTCGTACAGTGCAACTAACCGCCTTATGCATTCATTCCATGCAGCAAAATAACAGTGTCGTCGTCACACTGCAGCACATCCCGCCATCCAACCTCTCATCCACACACATACTTCGGTGCCTGTAATTTCCCTAACCTCATAAATCTGCTAAACACTGCACGATGAGAGCACATGTTACTGCTATCCCTGTGGTCTTTCACTTGCCGAATGCCACTACAACCTATTGGTCGCACCACATACCAATCTTTACGGCACTACTACTGCTCATTACCAACCACTACACTGTCAGTCACTGCCATCCTCCTTCCAGCACACATTACCTTAAAGAATTGTGCCCAAGGCAGGCACCTAACGAAAGCACTGCTTATGATGGCTGACTATACTGAATGAACCATTACTCATAAGAAGTGCATACTTTTTTGGACTCCGCAAGCAATTCGCGCTGGATGGTGGCTTGGCTCTGCGCAACATGCACAGTTCGCGCACCATCCAGCACTGCCTGCTCGAGCAGCTCGCCCTCGGACCTTTGTCTCCTGCTCCGTGCGGCAGCTGCTTTAAAAAAATGGTGAAACATGTGGTGAATGCTTGCAAATATAGGGAGAATGAGCATGCGTGGCAGATCAGAGGCTCACACAGAGACAGGACATATAATCCTTCCAACTGTCGATGTGCATTACTTCTACTGCAAGCGCGACACAAGCGAATTATTTGGTGCCTCGGTTCAGTAGTCCGTTGCTTTATGTAGGCAGTGTAGTTCCCTAGCACAAGAGTGTATACAATAACTGAACTTCTTTCTAGCCTGTCAAGGTGGTCGGAAAGCGAAAATGTAATCAACAGCAGCAGTTCCTGCACATTGCTCGGTATCCAGAAGATTGTGTCATCTGCACTGCTACATAGGTTCTTTCATTAAGTGGTGGTTGTGCAAAGCTAACGAGGCTCAGGTTACTCCGACAGTTACTCCTCCCTAGACTGTCTGCGTTGTTGCAATAAACTGTATGATATTGAAGCGTTTCTGAAGAAACAAGTTCCATGCTAAACAATGTACACTATGCAAGACTTCATTTTTTGCACTTAACAGATTATCACGATGTGAGCGGCCGCAGTATGACGCTTTGGCTGTCATGTCCATTCTTTTAAACGTTTCCAATTTATACTTTGTGTGCCCTCTTCGGTTTGCGCCTACCTCAACTTGCACAGTGGATAACAACTAGACATATTGCTAAAGCAAAACTTTTTGCAACATTTTAACTTCCTCAACATCACTACCCTTTCAGGCTTTTCCTCCAAACGATGCAGCTGTTAGTCGTGCCTGCCGGCATCAAGCACTGCTGGAGCATGCACGGCACTGTGCGTACATTATTCCGTGTAACGCATTGTGCGGACATCACCATAAGCTCTCCTCTCGCGCAACTGTACACTACGGCTTGGCCTGGCAAAAAAAAAATTTTCATACGACACCTACGCTTGTTGTGCTCATTGCATGTGTCCACAAGTGATACGTATAGTGGCTTACCCTCGCTGGGCCTGGACCTTCGTGGCCGGGCGGGTCTTGCCGAAGGACGCCTCCCGGTAGCTCCACTGGGGCCCGGCTGCGGCTCTTCGGCTGTGGTCTCCGGTGCCACGGATGGTGTTTCGCTAGCCTAGTAATATGCCAACATAAGGAAGGAGACTTTATAACACCTGTACACTGCCTTTCAGATGCGATATGCTACTACTTTGCAATGCGTCACACCTGCACCCTCTCTTGGAAAGTGTACAGCTACAGACAACACAATTTCAATTTCAACACAAGGTCGAGTTGCTTCACCCTGCACTACCACTTCATTGGTCGAGTAGTTAAGAGGATCTAGACGGCACTACGCAGGGCATGTGTTGTCCACCACGATGGCATAATGTGCACGCCTCGGGCTGCTCTGTATTTCCTGCTCTGTGCTACCACAGTGCACTTCCCTGACCTTCTTAGGCACTGGCATCACCATCGAAAAGCAAAACGCAAGAGTACACTTGCAAAATAGTATCCTCACCTCCGAGCTGCTCAACACAAAAAAGGGCTCTCCGAGGCCTCTTGTGCACCCGCCCCCAACAAGCTGCAGGACGCGGCCTCTTATTCCCCCGAGTCGGCCGCCGCCAGTTGCCCTGCAAGGAAGCAGTGCGCTCGTAAGAATACGAACCGCATTCATTAAAGCCTACTTTTCACTCACCTCTGCTCGGCCGAAACATTGCCCGCATCGCGCCTGCATTTATACAGGAACTTGCACCACCACAGCCTTTAACCTCGCTCTGTCTTAACTGGCGGCCATTCTGCGTTGAGAAGTGCCGCCAGTTGTTTCCATAAATCCTGCCTTTTAGTGGCCGAAAATTCCCCACCGGATTCCCCCGACCTACTAGGAAGCCGGGGGTTACTTTCCATAAAATTTACCAGAATTTCTTCTTGCCGAATGGTAATTTGACGCGCAGGCATGGTGCTGTGATGATCTTCCATGTACAAACACAGGCAAACTGGCCGTCTGCGAGCAAGACCGCCAAGTAAATGAACACATTTTCTGGGATGGTAGCCTTTATTTCCGACAAATAATTAGCCTCCTGCTATTTCTTCTTTTGAAACCTGCAATTTCGTAGAAAAACAACGCTCTTGAACACTGCCGTCTGTTCACAACTCAACGCTTGCAACGCACACTTACCAAATTTTCGGACGGCAGCAGAAGGGCAGCAGACGACTATACAGCGGGGTCCCGCGCGTCTTCTTCGAGGGCTCCGCTGAAGCTTTGCCATTCTTTGCATGACCTTGTCGGTGCGCGAAAACATGGCACACGCCCATTCTCAAAATGAAACAGCCACACTAAAACTTGCACACGCGCTACGCCGGTTCCTTTCGTGTTTGCTCAGCTCTACCCATTTTCAAAATAGGGCGCCATGTTGACACGACGCCCCTCTGGCGGTGCTTGATGACTGACATACAGACGCAGAAACAAAAACCGTCGGTTTATGATATCGCTCAAATGTTGCTTCGCAACTATGTCAGTTGTAGCACAATTTATTTATTGAAATATAACATTTCTCACTTTTTCTCCCATTTCCTTCACATAAAGCGACCGGAGCCAACCGTGGCCAGTGCCCAGAACCGAGCGACGGCCGCTGCACTCGATTACGACACACCGAGTCGTTCTACACTCGCCGGGCGCGATTTCTCGTGCGATGTGAAGCGTTCGAGAGCGCGCGCTGGTAGTGCACGCTGACGTCACGAGTGAGCAGGCGGTCGGCATATCGAATGTGACTTTCGCGGCGGCGAACGTTTCAGAATACGTCCCCTGGACCAATGCCTCCACTTTCTCATACAGTTGGCTATCTCGGAGTATTCCTGCAAGCCCAAATAAATATCCCACACAATTCAATTTCATTCAACGCATTGCACACAATCTGATTACAAAAACTAAGTGCTCGCAGCCGAAGTGCTGCCAACGGGCTCATGATAGAAACACGTTTCTTTTCTGCGTGTGGGCACTGATTCAAGTACACACCAACCTTCGCAGCCTTCGAAAAGCTTCACCACTCACTAGCATCGTGCTTTCGACCCGGGTATGGGCCATCCAGCTGGCAGATGAGTGCGTTTGGGCACATCAATGACTGGTACTTGAGCACATGTAGTCGCTTGTGTCCGGAGAAGTACAAGCGTTGGTCTACAAGGGTCGGCATATGGGGCGTGCTGTACCGCCGATAAACGCCCAGCAGTTGCTCAGAGCAGCACCTTAACGATGAATAGCCTAGGGGTAAACAATTTAAGGCGTGATAATTAACAGGCAATCAGGCATCTTATTTCAAGAAAATGAACAAGCTTGTGGGAATTTTTCTACGGAACCAAACGATACAAAACAAATGCGTGACTTACCTCGCTCATTGCCTCCAAGTCTGAGTGTTTTAGCCAGTGATGCATTGTCAGGTCACTCAGAAGACAACCCAACTTCTCTATGTGGTAAAGCACCTTGTTTGACACGCTGGACATCACAGAATAGTGCCGTCCAAAAAATTCTTCCAAGTCGCACAGCCTGTTCGGGTACGCGAGTCGCCTCAGACACATGCACAGGGCTTCCGATGCCGAGACGCGCACTCCCTGGGCGCTTGTGACACACTCGGATATCTGCAGGGCACGGAAGAGCAGTGGAAAATCTGCTTTCACGAAACGGAACTGTCGTCTGAAAGTCTGGCACGAGATTGAATCGAGGTTCAGCAGGCCATTTCGCGACACATACGCCCTACGCGGCTGCGCTTTCTTACGCAACATGAGAGCCTCCATGCGCGTCCAACTGATGTACGCGAGACAGTAGGGGTCCCAAAGAACGCTGGAGTACACCATGGTTGAAGAAAATTGCAACACCTACCATACGACAGCACGTAAAAACAATCGCGAGCACTTTGCTACGTGTACAACGGGACGTTATTCCGAGTGCACGTTCATAATCCGACTCGCATGCGTCTACTGTGCCGTATTCTGGCTAGGAATCGGGCTAGTAGATTCGAATTGGCTTCCCTTAACTATAGACAGCAAGAGCTTTCATTTTTATATACGAGATGGCGCAGTAGGCTTACGTACGTAACCTTTTCGCAGTACTAAAAGCCCTGACGCGTCACGCGCTGCTGCGTTCCGCAACGCGCTTGCGTGCTGCGTGCGTATCGTCGGGAAGCAGTACTAAAACTGTCTACTGTCAAATACCCGATGACCAATCTGCGGGCTGTGCGGCTTGGGCGAACAATTCAAAAAGGAATGCGAGTTTCACTTGTTTCACGCCTACTAAGCTAAAATAGAATTTCAGTTTCCTACTAAACTATACTGTATATTTACGCTCCGAATAAAACGCTGCAAATTTTAATACGTCACATTGCATACGTATGAAAGTGAGACAATTCTTTTTATTGTATTCTGCCCAGGCTGCATGTAGCAGCTACCACTCTCTTGCAACAAAAGCATGAAAGTGGTACTCGCGGCACGGAAAACAAAGACATACAGCGCCAACATTACGCCCCTTGGAGTTAGAACTAAGCACGATCAAGCCAGTTAGTTTTCTAGTCTTCATAACGCCATGAACACGACCAAACATCGAGCGAAACAACTGTCTGCTCTCGAAAATTATTACCGCTTCCATTTAGATACCTATCGCTGCCACAAGCAAAAGTCAATGGGCTACCTGTCCACAAGCCGCAGGTTAGACTGACAGCAACACATTACGGTAACGTAAAACAATTTCCACGCTGACTTAGCAGCCGCGGTGTGCGCTAAGTGCCGTAGTTCTCGTTTGCCGCTCTAAATTCACACCATGATGACGGGCACTGCATCTTTCACACGAAATATTGCACGCTTTGCTCCGGAGCTCAATAGGAGGCCGAAACGCATTTGCACGTACCTCAAATCCGCATGCCGGAAACCTGTCGAGGATTCCGAACCCCGTACAGCCGCTTCACTTGGACGGGAGGCACTTCTATCAAACATTTCACATGCGACATGTCTCACAACGATTATGCGAACACGAGAAAATGACGCAGGCCGCATTGCGACGCCGTGCTGCCGTGCATCCACCGATGAGCTGCGTGCGCGGATTTGCAGAGAACAAAACCATACAAAACGTTAGGCGCGAGAAGATGGCGGCAATGGCGGCTCTCGTTGCGGAGGCGAAGCCGCAGTGTAGCAACCAATGTTGCCAACTGTTGGTTCCGACGTTATGCCGGCGGTGATGGCTTTAGTGGCGTGTGTTGCGGCTGTCTAAGTTTTTATGTCTTTTCCCCAAACAGTATGGTCAAGATCAGTTCTTCGCGTACATTTTTTTACTGTGTCACTTGGCATTATTTTTTTTGTATTTTTATGCAATTATGGCCTCCTAGATTATGGCCTCTATGATTCACGTGCGCCGGCTTCGCATACAAATCTCGGAGGCCATAGGACAACGCGTGAGGATGCGCCGTTCTTGTCGTTGTTCACGTTTCATCATCGTTTCTTCAACTGAGATAGAGGCGTAGTGTCCCTTTACCCTGGGGTGGGTGGGGAGGGGGTGACCAAGACGGCATTGCTCAGCGGCGGGCGGGGGGGTAGGTTTGTGTTGGTTGTTATCGCGAAATTCGCGAACCCTGAGATTTTCTTATAACTTAAGCATTTCTATACTTACCCAACAAGAAAAAGCATCCGCCCGCCAGTCCGTATCGCACGATATCTTTCAAAATAGAACCCGCAGCAGCGAGTAAATTCACCTTCGTGCTAGCTCTCGCTTCAACGCGACCGAAGCGGCGAGAACACAGCGCTCACGAAGCTCTCAGCCCATGCCGCACTATGAGCTTTTCGTGGATCACTTTCAAGATAGGTGCACGCGCGTCTGTTTTCAAAGCGAAGTAAACGATGAGAACGCAGCGCGTGAAGTTTTCAGCAGTGGGCACACTCTGTTCGCAATGCAGTTCGCTTTCAAGATACGGTTCGCGCGGCCGTGCCACAAGCAGCCGCCGCCGGAGAACGGCTGATAATGGTTTGACGCGGATGATAAGGGCTAAACCGCGATAGCGGCTCAAAATCAACGGAACGTCACTAGCGCACCTGGCCGTGCCACCTGCAGTACTTTGCTGGCGCCATTCGCTTGGCGCCGCCGACCACAGCAGCTCGTGTCGCCGCAACGCTGTCGTTTATAGTCGTCGGATCAAGTTTCATAACATTGATAACGACATGGACTGCGTGTAGATGAGGAAGAGTCACAATGCTCACGCATACTCAGACGAATCGCAGAGGAACTTCTGTGTGATTTTTTTACAGGAAATGTGCAGTCGGCTGTGACACAGAGTTGACAATGCATGTAAGAGGGGTGCGAAGCTTTTCTTTTTATGAGAGTCTTGCCCAGCTCCCAAAGATCTGCTCAAGCTAAGACTTGCTGATGGCTGTATGTGGTTTTTTTTATTATTTTCGCATGCCCTTGAACCGTCATGAATCCTACTGTGTAATGACATTAGAGCAGTATTCACGTCCAAAAGGAAATGCAGCCGGTAATTGGGCTGCCTAAGGTTTTGCGGCCTGGCGGCAGCTTCCATCCCCTCCGCCGTTTCCGTTGACAAGTTAGGGGGAGGGGTCTAGAGAAATCTTACACCCCCCTCCCCACAGTGGCGTAGCCAGAAAATTTTGTCGCGGGAGGGGGGGGGGGGGAGGTCCCAATTGACCGTGGAGGGGGAAGGAGCGCGGCCATTGCCATTGTAGCAAAAATTTTACTGTTAGTGAACGTTACAAGTGCCCGCCGTGCACCCCTTGGCTACGCCGCTACTCGTCCCCTCCCCCCCCCCGCAATCGACGCAAATCGAGCTATCAGATCGTGCATGACGCGCATGCATGACATCACATGAATGGCATGCCGCGAAGCTGTCATGGATGTCTTGACATCATCATCATCATCAGCCTATTTTGATGTCCATCGCAGGACGAAAGCTTCTCCAGCGATCTCCAATACCCCTGTCTTGTGCTAACTGGTTCCACGTGTCTTCAAGTTTCCTAATTCCATCACTTCCACCTTATTCCCTGCTGTCCTCGACTGTGCTTCCCTTCCCTTCGCACCCATTCTGCAACTCCAATAGACCAGCAGTTATCTCCCTTACGCATTGCAACGTCTGCCCAGCACGACTTCTTCCTCTTGATGTCAACCAGAATATCAGCTATCCCCGTTCGCTCTCTAATCCACATCGCTGTCTTACATTCTATTATCGTCATTCCTAATATTTTTCATTCCATCGCTCGTTGCGCGCTCCTCATTCGTCTTCACAAGCTTCTTTAGTAGCTTCCAAGTTTTGGCCCCATACGTTAGTAACGGTAGAAAGCAATGATTAGCAGTAAGCTCCATGGTCATGATTTAGTAATGCCTGCCGTAAGATCTCCAACAAATTTTTTTAATTTTTCTTAATTTCCTTGATCAGAGGCCCCTGCGAGTAATTAATCTCATTAAACGCATTTCTGCGCAGGTTCTAGAGGCTGACTGCCGACCATGACATTTCATTCTCTCGCCAGGCTGTAGAACATTACTTTTCTCTTCTGCATACTAACTTTCAATCAGACTTTTACACCTTCTGTGCTAAGGTCCTCAAACGTTTGTTGGAAATATTCTGGAGCGTTGCTGAGTATGCCAATGTCATCTACAAACCATTATTGGCGATCTATTTACCGTTAGCCCTCACTCCTAACCACTCCCAGTCTAACTGGTTGCACACCTTTAAGTATTCAGTGATAGCATTGTAAATATTTTGCCATTGATCATGCGAAGCCTTTTGCAGATATCTGGCTATGCAAAGTGAGCGCGTTAGTGTCATCCGTTCGATATCAACATTCGTGGGGAAACTTCATTTTTGACCGCTGTTCCGAGTCAGTGCGCTCCTGCCTAGATGCGCCGATCTAATCATTCCAGCTACCTGATTCAAGCGCAGGTAGCGCGCGTTTCATGTGTAGCGAATATCAACGCGTTAGCTGCCAAAGTTCATTTATCATATACTGTAAGCTTGCTCACTTACTCCCTTATAATTAGGGTGTAAATTAGAAAGACTGGGGTGTTACAAGGGTGTTTTCTTATTGAACACCCTTTTCCGTTAAAATAGGGTGTTTCAAGTGTGTTTACAAGAGTGGAAAGATAATTACACCCGCATTACACCCACAAGGGTGTGAAAAGTTTATGAGTGCATCGCCGCCTGGATCCCCATTCAACCCGCTAGACTCGGAGGGCTTCCATGGAATGGGCTGGCAACCTGGATCATGCACCGCTATCATCGCAGCGCTCGACAGGGGATATAAGCAGCGTCAGGTCACGGCTCGCTTTGGGCACGACACCTACGCCGAAATGGGGCACTTACCGCAGCTGTATTTACAGGTCAGTTACCGCCTTGGCGCTTCATGTATTAAGACTGATAACTATTGCCTCATTGCGGTGTCGTGCCCCGAAGTTCTTTCTGATAAATTGTGCCTGGTGTCATTACTCTTGTCGAGCGTATGTCCTTCCATAGGTAGCTGGTTGATTTTACTTTCTGGAGATGTTGAACAAAACCCAGGCCCTGACAAAAGTGCCATCGCGCAAACGCTTGCTTCCGTTCTTGAGACTGTGCGCAGACTTGAAGCGGGACAGTGAGCTATTCTAATTGTGCTTAAAGGTGTCAAGGAACGGCAAGAAGCCACATATGCCAGTGTAGATTGCTTAGCTGGAAGGATAGATGCACTCGAAAACACGGTTGCATCTCTCGATAGTGTTCAAATCTCGAAGCCAAATACCGAGTTACGCATTTTATGTGATCAACTTCACTCGCTCACTTCAAGATGTGATGATACAGAAAACAGAATGCGACGATGTAATGTACTGTTTTTCGGTATTAATGATGAGCGAGGCGAAAACTGGGCTGCGTCTGAACAAAATATAATACAGTTTTGATCCGAACAGCTTCGCCTTACCATGGTGAACGCACAGTTTGAGCGCGTGCTTAGATAGGGGCGCTTTTCTTCTGAGAAACGTCGGCCCATCATAGCACGATTAGCCCTTCTTAAAGACAAGCAGAATATCCTTGCACTTGCACACAAGCTAAAAGGTACTGAGTATTCCATACTTGAAGATTTTTCTTTGTCCACAAGGCAAGCAAGGAAAAAATTAATTAAATTTGCCAAAACAAGAAAACAGCCTTTCAACCTTCCAATAAGGTTCGTATTAATGACACCACTAATGTTTATGACCGCGCTACCGACACAGTTGTGCCGTCAATCCTGTAGCTAAAGAAGGTAGCATTTGCTGGTATAGCTAACAAATCGCAATAGTCCTTAACGTCAACGTTGTCGTTAACTTACACGAACATTCGCAGCCTACTAAACAAGCGCGATGCATTGAGTGCCTATTTGGAAGATGGCGATACCGATATCGTAGCTTTAACTGAGACTTGGTTGCACACAGACATCACTAATGAAGAACTTCTTTCCAACAACAACAAATACAACATTTACAGACATGACCGTAGTGGGAAGAGGGGTGGTGGTGTCCTGATTACTATAAAAACCTGCATTTCATCCTTTCTCGTAGACACAAATTGCCCTGCTGAAATAGTTTGCGTCACGTGCGCAACAGCCTCTGCCCATGTCCTAGTGGACACATGTTATGGCCACCCGACGCTGACCACTCGTTTCTCGATATATTGCGTGAAAGCATTACACGTGCTACTCAACAATGTTCCACGGCTGTTGTTTATCTCCTGGAAGACTTTAATTTTCCACTTATTGATTGGCCAAATCTGTCATCATCATGCCGCTCTTATGCTGAATCTATTAGCTTACAACTAGATTACAATCTAACAAAGACAGTCGATCAACACACCCGTGGTCCCAACATCCTAGATTTTGTATTAACTACCGTACCGGATACCGCCGGGATTATTGCTTACATTGACGGCTTGAGCGATCACAAAATTCTTCACTTAGACATTAATATTCCACGAACTTTCTATCAGGTTCAAACTAAAAGTATTAGAGATTACAATAGGGCCGACTATAAAAATAATAATGCTGAATTGGCTGTTTTTCTTAGTGAAGAGTTTCTGCCATTCTTTAATTGAAGATCGGTAAACGACAGATAGGAACTTTTAAAGCAAAAATTAACAGCTCTTGTAGAAAATTACGTGCCAAAAATCGTTATAGCAAATGACAGATCTAATCTTTGGTTTACAAAGCTCCTTCGAACACTAAGAAACAAGAAGAAGCGTCTGTATCGGGTGGCCAGAAGGGACAATCAAGCCTCATCTTGGGTAGCATATATTGATGTTGTGAAGTTTTACTGCAAAGAGCTATGCGCAACCACAGACAAATATTTCTCACGTGACCTGCAATCTCTTTTAATCAACAATTCCAGAAAATTCTGGCAAGTCATATCACCAGGTAACACTGTCCGCAATATTGTGCTACATGATGATGGTGAAAGCCCTCTGTCTGACGCTGATTGTCCAGTAGCGTTTAAGAATTTTTTCACATCTGTTTTCACACAGGAAGACTGTTCCACTGTTCCCATAGTTCCCGACTTTGAATATCCTTTTATGGAAGCAATAGATATCACAGCAGATGGCATTTCGTCTTTAATCTGAAATTATCCACATCTTCCGGTACAGACAATATCAACTGAAAAATACCGTTACAATTTCAAGTCAAATTTTGTGTCATATTTTAGGAAATACTTATCATCTGGCGAACTACCCCTGGACTGGAAAATTGCAAAGGTTATCCCTGTATTCAAGTTGGATAACAAGCACTCTCTACGAAATTGCCGCCCCATCTCATTAACATGCATCTGCGGTAACTACTGGAACATATAGCATCGCATATCTACCGCCATTTAGAATCAAATGACTTCTTTTATTTTAACCAGCATGGATTCAGAAAAGGCTTATCTTGTGAAACTCAGTTGCTCGAATTTCCAACAGAATTACATTCCAGCATGAATAACAAAAAACCGGCTGACTGTGTATTCTTAGATTTTACAAAGCATTTGATCTTGTCACTCATTGTCGCCTCATCTAAAAAATATCTGCGCTCCGGCTGGATTCATTAACTTTATCTTGGCTCCGAAACTTTGTCTCCTTGCGGCAACAGTTCACTGTTGTTAATAACCACTCATCGCTTACTTCTGACGTTACTTTTGGCGTACCGCAAGGCAGTGTCCTTGGTCCTCTTCTTTTCTTAGTTTTCATTAATGACCTTCCACAAAGCATATCAACGCAGATAAGGCTTTTCGCCGACGATTGCATTTTATACCGTACAATAAAAACAACTGATGACCATTTAGTATTGCAGAACGACCATAACTTTGTCAGTTTCTGGTGCAGTACGTGGCGGATGACCCTGAACTCAGACAAATGTAAAGTTATGTCTTTCTCGCGAAAACATTCAAACTCTCACTTTTATTACGTCCTAAATAACACCGCCGTACCTCCGACATTGTCCTACAAGTACCTTGGCATTGAACTTACAACTCATCTTTCCTGGAGTACACACATAACAGCTATCTGTGCAATAACTTCGAAAACTCTGGGTTATCTTCGACGGAACCTGCGTAAATCCCCTGCTACAGTTCGTAATTTAGCATATCAGACATTTGTTCGCCCACAGTAAGAATTTGCGTCATCAGTATAGCCACTACATCAAAATTATTTAGTTGATATGCTAGAAATAATTCCGAACAGGGCATCGCGCTTCATCACAAGTAACTACGACAGAACTTGCAGCGTAACTACGATTAAAGGAGATATTTCGCTCCAGCCACTTGAAAATCGTCGCACGATAAGTCATCTTTTCCTTTTCCTTAGATACGTCCATGGTAATCGACCTCATGTGTTGCCACTTGAAGTACCAACGCGCACGTCACGTCGCCTTACCAATAACCATAGTTTCATGCGCATATTGGGCAATACACTGCCATTTAACGCATCAGCACTGCCACGTGTCATAACCGTATGGTACAGTCTTCCTGATAACATTGCGAGCATTAGAAATCGTGACGCCTTTCGCGAAGAATTGCAAAGTTTCCTGTAGAAACATTGCATAAGGATGTTATTGATTTGCTTTCCTTGCCTGTTTTTCACACTTGTAGTTTTTGTGAGTACGAGTATATTACTGTGTTTACGCTCTCTAAAGCTTAGCCTAGACAAACATTTATTGAACTTCGCTTTACTTATGTTGTGAATGCCTGTAGTGATATTTATATTGTTTACTCCGTTTGAAACACTTACTTTGTGTCCCCCCTTACCCAATGCGCGTAAATGGGCCTGTAAGGTATTTTAAATAAATCAATAAATAAATAATGGCATGTTCTTTTTCTCGTTATTATTGATAATATTATCATCATCATTATTTATATATCAGGACGGTCATTTAGAGGAATAAGTTATACCAAATAAATTTTATAATTAAGTTAGAGGCAATGAAACTGATCGCTTCGCTTTCGCAGGGTGTGAATATGTTGTCGCATAATTACAAAATGTTTGTTAAGACGAAGCAATTTCTTGAGTCACACTCCAGTTTTTCTCGGGAAATTGCTCAAAAGACGCAGAAATGCTTTCATGAAACAAGAAGCAGACGCACTAATTTCATTGCAATTCTTTGCATTCGAGCGAAAAGGTTAAGTTATTGGTACTCTACAAAGAAGAAATTTCATTTAGTGATTGGGAGCGTTTTTCATTAAATCTACAAAACCTGTACCTGTAGCGAATTCGGAATCATGGAGTTTACACAAATGCGTTCCACAGCAGAAAGTCAGAGAACTAAGTTCTGTGAAGTGCATCTGTTAGATCATAAATAAGAGGACAATTATTACGTAGAAACGTTAAGCTGGCGTGAAAATTTTAGAATTTTACTTTAGGTTTGCGAAAGTACTACTCACTACTTCTGGTATAGTTGAATGCAGCATGACTACTTCAATCTTTTGCACTTCAGATGAGCAGTTTAAAGAACGCTGTTGTAGTTTTATGGTGCTAAGAAAATGCTTTGCGAATTTGATGTTTTTTGCAGTAATAAAAAATTTTAAAAAATTGCGGCCTAAATAAAAATTGCCTTCACACTGTCATTAGATTTTAGTCTACTTTTCAATGCAGAAAGCCTCATCAAACGGTGTAGTTTTTCCTGATAAAATTTTTTACGTTACCATGTCTCTGGATTGAAACCCCCGAGCTAACGCTTCCTCTCAAAATGTCGCTGCTAACTAAACTGGAGGTCTGTTTTTACCATAGAAGGATATAACACATTGGTATTCCGCTAAAAATTCTTTCTGTGGCAACAAGTGCCCATTACATGAAAGTATGACGCGAGTCACGCGTCTTGCAAGCTTTCCTGGAAAAAATATGCT
This sequence comes from Dermacentor andersoni, assembly GCF_023375885.2. Taxonomy (NCBI): domain Eukaryota; kingdom Metazoa; phylum Arthropoda; class Arachnida; order Ixodida; family Ixodidae; genus Dermacentor; species Dermacentor andersoni. Next base: position 22,026,339 of record NC_092818.1, read on the forward strand.
TCATACCTAACGCGAACATTCTTGCAACATCGCCTTTCAGAAGTGTTCACTCCAGCCTACGACTGAGTATTTACTTAAACAAGCACAAGCCATGTAGTCAAAGTCTGCCTTGTTACAAATTCATGTTACCATCTTTCTGTTACCTGTAACATGACACAAGCTCTTCATTTCAAAAAAGTTCCTTGTGGAGCGCTCTTTCAGCACCAGAACTGCTCAGGAAAATGCGGTAACACTGAAGTTCTGTCGCTTTCAATTGTGTCTGATAAACAGCCCACTACATCGGTACTATGAAAACTCTGATGTCACTAATGCAGGAGACTTAGTTTCAATTTACGAAAGAACATCAGTTGTCCACTTGCGCTTTTTTCTCCTCTTACTTTTGTTTAAGCACGTTATCACTACAATATCAAAAAGAAGAGTAGCCGGCCGGTGCCACATATAAGCTCCCATCTACCCGCAAATAATGAAAATAAAAAAAGAGTTTGTATCAAATGCGACGTCATGCATGACTGCAGCAAAGGCCGCTGAACTCAGCTCTACGAAAGATAAATAACGCACCTTGTTTTTGCGGCATCTTGTAGTTTCTCCACGTCGTCATAGAAATTGCAGCACCAGTGACTTCCATAGAAGGAAACACTCAGCGAAAGAGCGGGAATTAGTTCCACGGAGAATGAGCCCGCTTGCGGAAGGGTCGGCGTACAGCGCCACTGTCGTATTATTTCTTGCTTTCGGCGACGGTTTTGGGGCACGCGATCGATGGTGAGCCGCAAGGCTGAACGGTCACGATGTCTGGTCATCGCTAGGGGTGGTGAAGAGCTTGGCGGGGCTTTTTTTTTCTGTATATTTTCCTTCCCTCCCGCCTCTATGAAAGAACGTTAACGGGAACGCACCACATAGCAAGCTCGCTGTCTCAACAGAGCGGAAGCAGCCACATCTGCTTTGTTCTGTCCGATAGGTACACGTAAAAAATGCATATGCAGGTAAGAGAGACTGCCGACAAGGTGCCGCCAATGTAGCGCTATTTACAGGTGGCTTGAAAGTGGCAACAAAAATACGTGTCTACGATGAGCGTTTTTAGCGTGTTACCTTCACCTTTCGAAGTGTACTGTGATATTTTCGAAGGTCAAGACTCAACCCGTCCCGATGTAAAAAGCCATTTATTGTACACATACAACGATATATATAACGAAGAACAGAAGCGCCCCCTGGTGAATAAAGAATTGAAATGAATAACGAAACTTAATACAACATACTCCCCCCCCCCCTATATTTAGTGATTAGTTCTTAGTAAGTATTAGTAAGGAAAGCCCAAGGCATGTACACTGTACTTATTTACAAATATTTACAGACTGTGTACACAACGTCAAACTGCCAATAAGTTGATCTGATAGTCTTGGAGCCAGGCCGGTGGCCGGCGCTCTCGGGTCCGCCGCTTTAGACGTCGCGCTGTCGACGATAGCGATGGGCTCGTAGACTGCTGCTGCAGTATGCCAGGAGACCGCGCCTACGTCCTGGGCGAAGGCGGCTGTAGCACAGCAGGCTGCAGCACATCAGGGGACCGCGGCTGCGGCGTGGCGAGCTGCAGCGCAACAGGAAACCGCGGCTGCGCCGTGGCGGGCTACAGCACATCAAAAGCCCGCGGCTGCGGCGTGGCAGGCTGCAGTGCATCAGGAGACCGCGGCTGCGGCGTGGCAGGCTGGCCTGGTTCCCAGTGCCCCTCTCCGAAACCCTGGAAAGCTTTGAAGCCTTACACGTACGGCAATCTCCAAGTCGGAAAGAGGCTGGTGCCCTCCTCTTGATCACCTTAGTTGGTGAAGAAAAGGCGCAGACTTCCTTGAAACGAACAGACGGTTTTTTGATACAGACAAACTCGCCTACGGCTATCTTCGTCTTCTTGGCGGCTCTCCTTTTGTCCGTGTAGTGATTGCTGCTCTGCTCTTGACGTCAAACCCTTTGACGAAGTCGCGCCAATTCCTTGGTTGGGTCTTCCGTAAATGCTGAGAAAACCACGATATCCAGCCTGGTTCGGGGCATTCTACCATGCAGCAGAACTGCTGGGGCGACCCCGGAGATGGCGTGCGGAGTATAGCGGTAAATGGCAAGGTATTCTGTGACAGCTTGTCGGAGTACTCATCTTTCGAGGAATGCGACTTGAAGTTTTTCAATGTGCGATTGAAACGTTCTATTTGCCCATTGGCTTGAGGGTAGTATACCGAAGAATGTGAAAGGCTGACGCCTCTGTTTTGCAGGAAAGTGATGAACTCACGCGAAGTGAACTGAGGTCCGTTGTCACAAACGATCTCTTCTGGGCAGCCTTCACGGGCAGAAACACTTGTTAAAAAGTCTTTCACGGTGTTTGTGGACACTTTGCTGCAAAAATATACATCTGGCCATTTAGAATGGTAGTCAACAAGCGTTACAGCAAGCCTGCTGTTGTGAGCCGCATGCTCAGAAGGACCAACAATGTGTACGCCAAGCTTCTGCCACGATCGCTCGGGCCATTCAAGAGGTTGCAACGGCGCTGGTGATCTTTTGGCGGACTTATCTGCCTCCAGGCAGATGTGGCAGTTCTTTACTGCCGTTTCCACTTGCTTATCCATTCGTGGCCACCAGAACCGCTCACGCAGTCGCGCCTTCGCGCACGTGATGCCCGGATGTGTCTCGTGCCCGGTGCCGATGATCTGAACCGTGAGGAAGTGTGGAACAACGAGGTGCTCTCCACGTAGGAGCAGGTTATCGACAACAGAAAGTTCTTCCCGAATGGGGTAGAATAGTTTCGTCTCTTCTGGTATGGACTTCTTTGGCGGCCAAGAACTCACCACGAATGACTTGATGGTTTCCAGGCAATCGAGGGTTTCTTCCTCATTAGCAATCTCTGCCTACATTGTAGGTACTGGTAACCGAGAAAGTGCATCTGCTACGTGTTTGTGGACTCCTTGTGGTATTCAACAGTGAAATTGTAGCAAAGCAGTTGTGTACTCCAGCGTGCGATTCGGAGTGAGCGTCTTCCATTTCCTTGTGACGGCAGCAAGGACACCAGTGCCTGGTGGTCTGTTCGAATTGTGTAATGGCGACACCAAAGGTACGTGTGCCATCGCTCACGTGCCCAAATGCATGCAAGATCTTCTCGTTCACCTACTGAACATTTTGTTTCCGCAGGCGACAGTGTACGAGATGCGAAAGCGACTGGGCGGAGCTCGTGGCCACTTTGTTGCTGCAGGACTGCTCCCAGCCCACAGTCGGACGCGTAGGTCGACACAATGACTGGCAATGACGGATAGAACATCTGGAGGACTGTACTCGACGAAAGCATTTCCTTGACCCGCCTGAAACTGCTGTTTGCTTCGGCTAACCAGATGAATGGCTCATTTTTGCGAAGTGAGACTCTCATAGGCTCAACCACTTGGGCCAAGTGTGGAACAAACTTGGAGTAGTATTCTAAGAGACCCAGGAACGAACGAAGGGTGGCAACATCAGTTGGCACTGATGTGTTAACTATGGAGTCTACCTTCACTGGAAGTGGCGAGATACCACGTAGGGTGACCTTGTGCCCTAAAAACGCAAGTTCCTGAACGTCGAAGAGGCATTTGTTGTTCATTTTCAGACCTGCATTCTTGATCTTTTGCAGCACGGTCTTCAAGTTTGAAAGGCTTTCTTTTTTGCGGTCTTACCAGAAATGATGGCATCATCAATGTAGAACAAGACGCCAGGGCAGCGGTCAAGGATTGTCGCCATGATTTTCGGAAATGCCGCTGGGGCAGAAACCAACCCAAAGCAAACTCTTTTAAAACTGAAAAGGGCGTTATGAGTGATGAAAGCTGTCATATCCCTGCTGTCAGGGTGCAAGAGAAGCTGACGGTAAGCGGAAGCCAAGTCAAGCTTTGCGAAGTGTGTAGCGCCTACCAAAGCGTGAAGCAGCTCCTCTATGTTGGGCAACGGGAAAATGTCTGGAACAATAGCTTTGGTCGGCTCTCGAACGTGTACACATATCCTGATGCTACCATCTTTCTTGTTAACAACAAATATGGTGGACACCCATTCTGAAGCATCGATGCGCTCGATGATATCAAGGCTCAGCAACCTCTGAAATTTATTTGATACTGGTGTCCGGAGGGAATATGGCAGATTGCGAAGCTTCGAATTTACAGACTGCACGGCTTGCCGCGTCTTGATGCGATGCATGACGCGCTTAGCAAGACCCAACTCGGGACTGAAAGTGAACTGAACACATGTGCCAAGGCTGGCAGAAGATCTTTATCACGGGGCTGCGCGCTTCGCGGTGTAGAAACGGTACAGGATAGCGGGTCAGGGAGAGTCGGCTGCGGAGCAACGAACGCGCATAAGCACTTGAGAAGAGAACCCTCGAGCAAAGATTCAAGGCTTTAATGCCGTCAAGACGGATCAAACAAGTTCCTCGGTGAACAACATAAAAACTTAGTGACGCTGTGCGACCTTTAAACCGAGCGCCTGCTTGGAAGCAACCTAGCACGGAAATCGGCCGTTGACAGTAGTTAAACAGAGTAACATACGGAGCAGGCAGGAGCGGAACGCTCTGAAAATGTCGACTGAATTCTTACTCCAACAGGATTGAAACAGACGACCCTGAATCGACAAGGAATGTCAAGGTGACATTCGCGACTTGCACTTGAATATGAATTCCGCTAGGCACGGCACGCTGCACAGTCAAGACTTGATCAGTGCTGCTAAATCACGAAACATCTTCATGAAATTCAACTTCACTGAATCGGCCTTGCATTTGAGTTCGTTTACAGTTGCATACCCTTTGAAAGCGGCTCTTGCGACCGCAAAACGAACAAGTCTTGCCATGCGCTGGGCACTGTCGCGCTTATGCGAAATGGTCCCGTGAGCCACATCGGAAACAATGTGGTGGACCGGAGCGGCTTCTCTGTTTTCGGTTCCCCTTAGGGGGCGGTTCCGCTGCGGCGCACGTGAGCTGCCCACGCCCCTCGTTAAATTCTGATGAAAGGGGACTGCCGGCTGTGAATTTCTTTTTTGCGAAGAATGCAAGGATGGTTTACGACGCTGCCGCAATGAAATTGCCTCTGCCGAAGCAGAAAGCTTTTAGCACTTCAGCTGCCTGCTCAAACAGAAGTGCAACTTGAACTGAATTCTCGAATGAAAGTGTGGAACCCTCGAGCAGTAACTGCTCACGAACGCTATTGGAAGCTACGCTGGCATCGAATCGATCCCGCAGAGAATGTTCTTGCGAGGCAAACGAACAATGTGACGCTAGCTCCCATAGAGCGGCAACAAAGTCATGAACGGACTCGCCTGTGTTTTGGCTGCGGCGGTGAAAGGCATCACGCTCGACGATAACGTTGCATGACGCCGAAAACTGATGCCGTAATGCGGCGAGCGCAGAGTTGTACTCGTCAGTAGGGGCCACGACAGACTTGTGATCGGCTAGATAGGCGGCACTTGGCGCTGCCGGTGCTGGTCCCTAAATGGAACGTCTGATATATGCGCTCGCCCTCCGCCCCCAAACAATGCAAAAGAATAACCTTGCGTTGCTCCGGCTTGAATGCTGCGGCTCTGGGTGCCAGCAAGTAGACGTTGAACATCTGCTCCCACTGCTCCCATGGCAATGAGGGACGGCCAGGCGTCGGAAGGAAAAACGGTGGCGCAGCAAGCCCGGTGAAAGTCATGGAGGGTGATCCGGACGGTGCAGCGGGGCTTGGGGTACGTTCACGACATCCTCGTCGCCAATGTTATATTTTCGAAGGTGGGAGTCAAGACTCCAGCCGTCTCGATGTAAAAAGCCGTTTATTGAACGCATGCAACCATATATTTAACAAAGAACCGAAGTGCCTCCTGGGCAATAAAGAACTCAAAAGAATAACGAAACTGAATACAACATGTACTTACCAGGCCAACTCAACACGCTTTAACACTCGAGTTGACAGCTCGAGGATAGGTTAAAAGACGGCGAAATAGATTTCACGAGGGTTGAAATGTGGTTTCTCGGCAATGCATCTTCAAGGGGTGTATGGTAGCGCTGTGTGTTTCCATGGGTGTTTTCTCTTGTCTCGTCTTTTAATCGTGCTACCGCACACCTCTTGAATGTGGAAATAGTGAAGCAAACATTGGTACCTAGCATCCAGCTTGAAGCGAGTGCAACTTACCGGCTTGACGGTGATGTCGGCGCAACGAATGTGAAAGATAGGTTAGGAATGGTGATTAGAAATGAGTAGTTTTGCGACGCGCGCGAGAAAAACTGTGTTATCGCATCACACTAGCTTTCTGAATATTGCTACTGAAGAAACAATCTCTCAAGAAAGAGAGAAATTGGAAGGACATATTGTACAAACAGCTGTGTCTTCACCTATGCTATAAGCATATCATTTTGTTGGTGCCATCGTGTAGTAACTTAGAATGCTTGCTCTCGGTGCACAGCACTCATCTTCTGAAAAGAGGAGCAGTCAGACGAAACAATTCATAGTTTTCAGTACTCTTGAGGGATGATATTCATAGGAACAACGCGACTTCAAACAATAGAAATTACCTTTTATACACCGGTATCAAGAGATGTGAGGCAATAATCTTTGACGAAGTGGTGGTGCCTACGAAATGCAGGCACGTTTTACTCAAGCGTAGCCGTGGTTCCGGTCGGCGTCGGCATTTTGGCACTAAAAAGAGCAAGACGCACATTCTTCGGCAATGTTATTGGCCGGATTGCTTTATACGCGTAAACGTACGTGGGCTCTGTCACATTTGTCAACAGGCGGGAAAGCCACGCAACAAACGTTTAATAATAATATATAATATTATCTGATAATATGTTGTATAAGCAAGGTAATATCTTTCTTTTAGGTCGCTGCTACTAAAAACAGCAACACCTACATGTTATCTCAATATATGGTAACATATTTTCTTTCCAAAATGCAAGCAAATTCACAAACAGTTCAAAGTGTATTTCTGCCTTTAAATTTGAATTTATGGTCGTATCGATCTGTTTGGCAGGTGAATTTGTTTTATGTCACCTGTCAGCTTTACTACGTTTAACGCGTGCTTTGTAGGTTTCTGAGGAGTACCTGACACTTGCTGGTTGTCTTGAATTAGAACTCTTGAGTGGATGAAGGCAAAGCTCAAGTTCTCGGAGGTGGTGGCCCTGCTCCTTACTGCTCGCTTTTTACTACCATTTTGAGTAGTTGTGTATGTTGTGCCTGGTCTTCATTGCGCAGCATTTAGGTGAGAAGTGTAGCGATCTACGAGTCTAGTGAGACACGGTACGAAGCTGCGTTTGGCTTTTCACTCGGAGTGTGTCCAACCACTGCGGAGGCAGCCAGCAGATAACAGTGGCATAAACCCTATAGCAAACATCGTGTTTGAGGCATAGGAGTGCAGCGCAGCAGCACGTCCAAGATTGCGCATGAGATGATCAAGACGTGAGCATGACATCATGAAGGCAGCACGGACCGCCTCCGGTAACCATAGTGGGACCCAGCGAAGGCGAGAGACCTCGTGTAGATGAAACACATAATGAGGAGAACGAGAGTACTTCAAACTATAACATAAGCGATTATGAAGCCATTGAGCATGATGAAGCACCTTTCGCATTCACGACGTACAAGAAGGAAAGAAGTGAAGGAATCCTTGTAGTGTTCTGACCATCAGAAGGCGGACACAATTTTTGTCAATTGAATCCCAAACAAGCTGCCTCAGAAATTGTCTCCGCGGCAAAGAAAAAGTTCAGACGTGCCGAGTAAACAGAGCCGGCAGTTTTTCAGTCAGTGTTACTTCAGTGCCATCTGCAAAAAACTTTTTACTGCATGAAATAGAAGTGCCGAGAGTTATGCCCCACATACCAGCTTCATACACTCGAAATATCAGAAGCACTCGTCGCGTGCCACTTCAGTACACTGAGTGGCAGCTGCTCGAGTTTTTCAAAGATTTTGGAGCAATATCAGCCCTCTGACAAGCATGATACTACCGTCTAGAGGATGGTACAGTTAAATCCCGCTCTTTGCACTGTGCAATGCTTCACTTCAGAGGTGACAAACCAGTGCTTCTGAGAATGCACTTGGGCTTCACCAGCCACCCGGTGGAAGAATAGCTTGGTTCTGTCTTAAGGAGTTATAACTCTCATAGGTTGGGACACTTGGCAAAAAACTGTTGCGGATCACGTAAATATAAAATCATCTCTATAGAACCATGCGCATGCCAAATGCAAGTCTGTGCGACAGCCCAAAATGAAGAAATTGTGCCGGTAAGCATAAGGCATCCTGCACAGGAAGCCCACAAAACAAGGCCGCATCCATGCTACACAAATATACATTAAATCATGGGAAGCAACCACGACACAAGGAGCCTCTTACGAATCTGATGCAGTGAGCCCAGCGAAATATCGCCAGTTTATAGCAACTGAACAAAAATCAAATGAGCCATCGTATTTGTCGGCTACAAAGCAGCAAGCTGCGCTAGAGTCCCAGAGTCAGCGGAGTCGTCATTCTGTTATGGGCAGTGTGACGGCCACACATCACAACATCAGTGACCTAAACTAGGACAACGTCAGCGATCTTCTCAGAACACCCTTCAGCGATCACCGCAGACATCTACTGGAACGTTGGCATTCCAAGATAACACCAGGCCACTGAGTGTTGGGCAGATCATTGTACCCATAGTGTTTTCTGCAGCTCGAACGGTTGTCACAGCTCTACCTCAGGCGATCAAGCTTCCAGAGGTAAAGGCGCAGTTCTCTATGGAGCCATTAATGGGCCAGCTGTCCGTATCAGTCCTACCGGAGGGCAACCCTCAATAGTCGTCATGAATATGCCGTAATAATTCAGTGGAAGGATAATTGCATTCGATAATAATCTGCTAATATTCGCAAATTAGTTGTACCACACAGATTCCCTATGCTGCGCATACAAGAGGCTGGAGTACGTGATGACTTTCATCTTGCTAATTACATAATATATAACTCCTCTCGTCCAGCTGGGAACAGCAGAACAATGCTCAGTGTTCGAAAAGATTTGTCCTGTCACTTTATTCAATCAAGCAGTTCCGCTTTTCGAAAATATGCAGCCTGCAAAGTATGTCTCGCTAAAATATGTGTAACACTCCTAAGCACATACCTGCAAGTATCGATACGTATTAAGGTTGATAATTTGGTAAACGTTTTGGGATAACAAGATCAAACACCATCATAAGTGGGGTCTTTAATGCAGACAGCGCAACATGGGAGAGTGATCACTGTGATGCCCGTGGGAATATCGTTCAATGCACCACGGAAAAATTCGATCTATCAGTATTGAACGACTGATCTGTGACACGTATGCGAGGATATCACTAGGCCAGTTGCATAGACGTAACATTGTTCTCTAATGATCTTGTTGCCGATGCTGAGTGGACAATCGACGCAGAAACATGAGAGTGGCTTGTTGGGCTAGTTGGCACATAGTTATACTAGGAGAATGCCAGCATTCTGCTAGTATGACTCAGAAACACGGGGAAGCAATCACTTCACAATCCTTATATTATATCCACGATTAAAAACTATTGCGAAACGAAGATACCTGGATATAACGAACTTCCAGCTCTTTCGTCAACACTTGCATTATCAAGCTAACGTAGAGAAACTAACATCAGTGATACAAGAAACAATGAAAATGTGTAAGAAACAAATGCCGATTTCTGATGAGTACACATCTGTTCACGGAGAGTGTGAATATTTGAGAGCTGTAAGAACAGGAGCAGAAAGAACTTATCGCTGGAGTGGAAGTATAGAAATGTACAGAAAGTCGCAGCCAATCCACTCAGTCATGAGGAGACGGCTATAAATATTACAGAAAAAAACGTGGCGCAAATTTTGCGATACATTGTCTCTCCTAACACCAGTTCCACGGATATGCATGACTATTCGTGCATTTAGCGCCCCTGTTGTTCGGTCACAACCATTTCGCGATCTCGCAATAGCCAATGATACTTCAGAATTAGTCATTGCTGAGCAATTATATAAAGATAGATATTTATTACTTGTGCGCAGTTTCAGTATTCAGTTGAAGTGCGAAAACAAAAAGTCCTTGACGGTTTTCAGTGGCAGCTTGTACACATAGACTACGAACTCTCTATGATTGAGGCCAAATATTTCTCGCGATATATCACTGGAATATGTTGCCAAATGAAATGGTGTCAGCTCTCAGTCGTGATGATTTCCTATCCAAACTAAAACACTATTTTAGCGTTCGAACGTAGTATTCTCTTCCTCATTTATTATAGGCATCACTGTGTTATTGCGTGCTTTTTACCTAAGCTACTGTTATTTTACTTTTTTTCCACACCATACTTTGAGGTCCTTGAGCAAGTGGTTTTGTTCTAGGTTAGCGCAGAGTCACTTGTACTGCATAAACGTTTCTCTGGTTGTGCTTTCCATTGTTGCATGCAGTATCTGCTGGTATGTGTACTTTTCCTAGCATTTTTCCTTGTATGGTGTGACCAACCTACGTTGATGATGTGTAACACCCATTTTAATTCTATAAGTATCTTCAATGTTTAGGACGTGTGGTTTTATTGCTTTACTGTTTATTCTTCATGTTTCTTTTTTTTTCATGCATTATCTGTTTAAATGCGTATACTGCATGTATCACTAATTTATTGTAACACCCCTATGTAATGCCCGTATCGACCTTTAGGGTACTTGAATAAAAAAAACATGCACTTGCGCGTTGAAAGACAAAGGCTGCTGCAGGTCCAGATTTTATTACACACAGTATGTTGCAGATCCAGGCACCTGATGGTAGACTGGCACTTTTGGAGTAACTCAATGACTTTTGGAAAAGGGAATGTTTCCCTGACTCTTTGAAAACAGCACGTGTGATACATATATTTAAGCCTGGCAAAAGTCCTCGTTATCATGAGTCTTTTCCTCTTCTCAGTTTAACTAGCTGTTTAGGCAAGACCATAGAGAAAATGATTGACCCAAGGCTTAAATGGTGGTGTGAACAAACAGAAGCGCTTCCCGGTCGCATGACTGGGTTTTGAAGCCGGCGATGCACTATGAATGCAATTTTGGATATATTTACCTATTAGCAACATGAACGAGCCAGGGTATATGTCACAATACCGGTTTTTTACATCAAACGAGTCTCTCGAAACGCGCTATGGTAGATATCCAATTTCTTGAATGGCCGATCAATATTTATTCAAGCAAGCGAAGGAAAAAGTACCCTTCATAATCTTATTCAAGGAGTCCCACAAGGCAAACTCCTAAGTTCCTTTCTCTTTTATTGTGCGATGGCGGATTTACGGCGGAAATTTCCACCTGCATTAATTACAGTACTCTATATGTAGGGATGACGCTTGTATTTCGGCGTCCAGTTAAATAGAAGCCCTGTTCAATCAACTTTGTAGGTAGGCCTAAACATTGTGATCAAATTTCCAAAGAAAGAGAAACGCAAATCTTTTACAGTAAGGCGGCTGTGCTGCCTATTACCCGAGGATATCTAAAGGATTATCAGCTTTGTGTTGAGGGACAACCTTTAGACGTAATGAAACAACACAAATTTATGCGGGTTATACTATACACATAACTTCCTAGAAATTCTCACATTAAAGACATCGTAGAAACAATAAACTCAATAATATATGTTCTTCGCCGCGTAGCAGGCACGACATGGGGAGGGTCGGTTTAATGCCTACTAAAAGTACCTAATGAACTTATAAAGCAAAATATCAGAATCAGAAACAGTTTTTATTTTCCGCAACGAAAAATGGACCCCAGAGAAAAAGCTGCTCATTGAGCAACTAGACGAGGCCTGGGGCCCTACAGGCAGCGGCAACAGCGGCAAAACAGCAGTGTATGTCACACACCCGTACGAAGAAAAAGAAAGCAACACGAGAAAAAAAAAGAAAACAAAAGAAGGAAACCGCTCGCACCAAGCTGCAAAGAACGAGAAAATATTTTTTTACATATATAAACACCAATATAAAGCTATATTCTACACTGACATGTTATGTTCATACGTACACGTGCAAACACCCGCAGAAGTGGCGCGCATACGCGTATATGGGACAGGGTGAGCGGTTTCAAGCCAATGGAGAAAACTTGGGATTTCTTCATAATTCCGGGTATCTGAAGCCGCACTAGTGGTCTTGGCAGTGTCCATGGAGGTGTCTCGCTGATGTTGGTGGCCTGGAACCTTTCAGGTGTAATGCTTGCGTGACATGCAATTGCTTTAGAAAACCCACAGTCAAGGTAGGTTCTTGGAAATGTTCACAGAGGATGGTGTGAATGTCTGGTCAGCAGGCGAAGATAGATTCGCACAGGTTCCCAAGAACTGTATATGCCGTTTCGACAAGCTCGTGCTTCCGCTATTGTGCCGTTAGTTGATGTGCAGGGTGGCTAGCCAAGGCATATACACAGTGCTTGTGCCTGAAGGCTCTCCAGCCTGCGTATACAAGATGATCCCATGTTAGATAGCACAGGCATGCTGTAGCGTATGTAGCCCAGAAAAAGTGCCAGGTACACATGGAGCAAACTTCGCTCAGAGAGGCCCCATCTCAACCCAGATATTACGCGAAAAACGTGTATGAAGTTGGTCAGTTTAGCCCTAAGCGCAATATCATGTTTGGTCCAAGAAAGACTGCGGTCCATTATCATGCCAAGAAATATATGGTGGGTGACTAAAAGGAGCGCCGTTCTGTCGACAACGATTTGGCGTTGTGACATTGATTTGAGCGTGAATGCCAACAATGCACACTTAGATGCTGAGAGTTGCAGGCCTCTACAGCGCAAGTAATTCGCCGTGATGGTAGCCGCACGTTGAAGCCTTGCAGGCACTTGTGGGCGTGTGACCCCAGATTACCAGATACATATATCATCCGCGTACGTGCTGATATGCGTTGTTTCAGGTAGCTCGTCTGCGAGGCCCACCAGTATCACATTGAACAGTGTTGGGCTAACGACGCCACCCTGCGGAACACCCCTGCGAACGTCATGTCTATAGGTAGCCTATATTTATCAGAAGCTGTTGGACCACTTTCCCGGTGTCGTGGCATTCTTTCAGTACACATTAAAAACAGATATATGTTTAATTATTTCAATCACACATGCTATATTGTCATCTTGTTTGGGGCACGGTATCACCGACTAACATGGATAGAATTGTGAGCCCGCAAAAGAAAGCGATTCGTATCGTTGCAGACGAAGAGTACTGCGCACACTCGAAACCGCTTTTTATTCGGTTAAATACTCTGCCCGTCAATGTGATGCTACCGCACATTATTGTTTCTTTATTCATCACTAAATCCACGCTTGGTACTAACTGGCTTATCTCAATATCAGCGCTCAAACAACGCGTAACGGCAGCTAACACTCGACAATTAGAAAAGTGGTGTGTTCCCAAAACTCGAACGAATTACGCTAAACAAATGTTAAATTATGTAATACCTTAGACCCTGAACGCTACTACAATCATAATTGATGGCCCCGCAGTAAATAAACGTGCCTTAAAGGAACATTTTCTAAACAAAACTGCTTAATCGGAAGCAGATTTATATAATGTAGTTTACATCCGGCGTTGTGCGTTGTTTTGTGTCGATTGGCTTGGAATGATGGTCATCTTCCCTCCTCATTACATGTCATGCCCATGCCCATTTCTTTTTCTTGATTTCAACTAAGATGTCATAACCTCGAGTTTGTTCCCTCACCCAATGTGCTCTTATCTTATCCCTTAAATTTACACCCATCATTCTTCTTTCCATAGCTCCTTGCGTCGTCCTCAATTTAGGTAGAACCCTTTTCGTAAGCCTCCGGGTTTCTGCACCCTAGGTGAGCACTGGTAAGACACAGCTGTTATAAACTTTTCTCTTGAGGGATAATGGCAACCTGCTGTTCATGATCTGAGAATGCTTGCCAAACGCACGCCAGCCCATTCTTATTCTTCTGATTATTTCAGTCTCATGATCCGGATCCGCAGCCACTACCTGTCCTAATTAGATGTATTCCCTTACCACTTCCAGTGCCTCACTACCTATCGTAAACTGCTGTTCTCTTCCGAGACTGTTAAACATTAATTTAGTTTTCTGCAGATTTTCTTTTGTTAGACCCACTCTTCTGCCTTGCCTGTCCAGGTCAGTGAGCATGCATTGCAATTGGGGCCCTGAGTTACTAAGCAAGGGAATATCATCAGCGAATGGGAAGTTACTAAGGCCATCATCATCATCATCATACTGGTTACGCCCACTGCAGGGCAATGGCCTCTCCCATACTTCACCAACTACCCCGGTCATGTACTAATTGTTACTAAGGTATTCTCCGTTAACTCTTATCCCCAATTCTTCCCAATACAGGTCTCTGAATACCTCCCGTAAACACGTTGTGAATATCATTGGAGAGATCGTATCTCCTGTCTGACGCCCTCAAGTATTGGGATTTTGTTGCTTTCTTTATGGAGGACTACGGTGGCTGTGGAGCCGCTATAGATAAGTTTCAGTATTTTTACATACCGCTCGTCTACACCCTGATTCCGTAATGCCTGCATTACTGCTGATGTTTCAACTGAATCAAACGCTTTCTCGTAATCAATAAAAGCTATATATAAGGGCCGGCCTTATTCTGCACATTTCTCTATCACCTGATTGATAGTATGAATATAGTCTGTTTTAGTTAGACGACATTTCAACTAGTCCGCGATTTCAACTAGGCCATAAATCGACATCTACGGCTGAGAACTTGCGGGAATACGGGAGGCTGTCCGTTTTAGAAGAACGCAGACACCTCATAAATTGACGGTGTTCTCCGATGCCAAATCAGTGCTACAGGCGCTAAAATCTATTTTAAAGAAAGGACCATACTACCTGCTCGCGTTGAAAATCGCCCAACCTCATCACAGTGCCGAGTTAAATGGCCACGTGATCACTTTTCAATGGGTGCCTAGTCACTGTGGTGTGATTGGCAATGAATTCGCTGACAGTGAGGCATGACTGGCCTTCTCTTCCTCTGATGAAGTCCGGATTGCCTGCTCGCGACCTGACACCGACTCCATGATGAAGGCACTCATGCAGTACCTTAGAAAGGCACACAGAGCCCATGACAACAACATTCACAGAGCCTACATATGATGCACCCAGACGGCAAATTCTGTTTGCCCCTGAAGGTTACACGGAGCAAAGCGTCATTGTTACACAGGATTAGGCTGCGCGTTGCTTTCACCCGTCGCTACGCGCACCTCATTGGCCAGTCGAAGAGCTTTGATTGTGAACACTGCCAGATGCCTGAAACACTAGACCACATATTGCGCGATTGCGCAGCATATATGATGGAGCGAAGTACGTTAGAAAGCTTCTTATCCAGCGTTGGCAGGCAACCACTGTCGGAGGAAGCTATCGTTGGCCCATGGCCTGACACTGCAACTTCAATGGGTGCAACTAAAGTGTTGTTGAAGTTTCCGCAGGACATGAAGATCGAGGAGCCGCTCTAGCAAGGCAACTGTCTCATATACATAAGCACTTACCATTTATCTTATCATCATCATCATACATCACAGTATTTTCACTCCCCTTTTTTCTTCCCCCAGTGCAGAGTAGCAGACTGGAGCGCACTAGCTCAGGTCGACCTTTCTATCTTTCCTATCAATGAATTCTATTCTTTTTTCTTCTAGGGCTACGTAATTAGTGTGTTCAGACCTTTGAAGGTGCTCACGAAATATAACACCCAGTGATTTACGGGGGCGGACGATACAATAATATTATTGCCTAGGTTAATGATTAAGTGAGTCCTTATGGGTCGATTCATAGTGCGCAGAATAACTGCTTTTGACTTAGCTATATTTATTTTGAGACTGTTCAGTTTAGAACAATTTAAAAGGCTGTTCAGGTTATTGTTTGCTTATGAAATTATTTCTGTGGCCGAAAGACCACAGATAAATAGGGAAGCGTCGTCAGCATAAATTACAAAATCAGCTTCTGTCGAAATTGTTGCAACATTGTTTATATCGAGAGCGAAGAATAAGTCCTAATATCCTGCCCTGACGGACGCCGCATTTCAGATAACGTTTGGATAAACAAAAGCCGTGTATGTCCACTATTTGTTCACGCTCTTTGAGATATGAACTAAAATTTGCGGTGTCCTTCCCCTGACTCAGTACTTATTTAACTTATCTAAGAGAATGTTATGGTCTAGACAATCGAAAGCCTCACTGAAATCCACAAAGATCCTAGTGTTAGAGTTTGTGTAAATATTGTGTAAAATAATTTATTTTTGGACTAATAAAGCTGATTCTGTAGAAAAACCTTTACGGAAGCCGAACTGATTAGCATCAAAGAAGTCCTCCAAACGTTTGAGCAGAATTTTTTCCAGCACTTTCGAAAACAGGGGTAGGATAGAGATCGGGCGATAATTACTCATGACGTTTTTCGAGCCTGATTTGAAAATGACTGTAACTTTGGCCAGTTTCACTCTTGCAGGGAAAGCACATGATTCTAGTGAAAGGGTAACGATATGGCGCAGAGTGCAAGAAAGTCAGCAACGAACTTTACTTGTTTAATTGTGAGGCCTGCTAGATCAGAGCTGTAATTATTTCTCAAGGACATAAGAACAGTAAAAACATCGGATGGATCTGGTGGGCTAAGAAACACTCAGCTGGTTATTTTACTTGAAATAACAGAACGTGCATCTTCGTTATATTTTGTTGTTGCTTGCTCGATGAAGAACTTGTTAAAGCATTCGGCTAATTGTACGCCTTATTTTGGTGATCCGTCAATAATAAATTCGCCAATGTCATTCGATACATTTCTATTGCTAATTACCTCATTCATTGCACGCCAAATTATATTTGGCTTATGCTTGCTTCCAGCGAAAATTTTCGCGTAATAGTCATGCTTGGCGTTTCGCAAGTCATTATTTAATTTATTCCTAAATTGCTTAATCACAACGTAATCATTACGATTTCTGGTTACCAGAAAACTGTGGTACAGGCGATCATTTTAATATTTCTTAAGAGGCTGGGTGAAACCCAAGCTTCCTAATTTTTTGGATGGTGGTTAATGGTTACGTTAGCATATTATTTAACTGTTCTGCAGGGCATATCCCGTTCGTCTGAATAGTGACTTGGACATTTTATAGCTGAAAGTCTTAGAGTATGTTTAGGCGTTTCACAAGCAACCTCGAGCACCTTAGCAATAGCTCAGGCACTTCATTCGCAATGTCTTATTGTGAGGACAGCTGAAACCTGTCAACACTACTTTCGCGTTTCAGTGCAGCACAGTAGGCACCTACAAGCAATTACACCTATTGACAGAGACAAGGCGAACATAAATACGATGATCCAGGTGCGCAAATATCTAATAGCAACTAACGATATTTGAGTCTCCAATACCTCCTACCCTCAATGGCGACTCGTCTTTCTAAAAATCGAACTTTCGGTCGAAGGATTTGTTCGCCAGCGATATATGTATATGCTAACAGTACAACAACTAGCTGCACACCATATCTACTTTCAATACCCTGGCTATAATCAAGCGTATACACATGATTCTTGCCAAACAAATTCTTCTACAGCTGCCTTTGTCCTTCACGAATGGAACCTAATACAGACGTTAAAACTATCTCACACGACACCATCAAGAACAGCACAGCTTCTTGCAGTATTGTTTATGTTACGATACATAAGTTCAATGCAAAAAGTGTACAGTCGGTCATCCTTTGTGACTCGCAGGCAGCTTTGTCTTCACTTCATGGTGACATCAGCAATTTTCAAAACATGGCATCAGCTTACCAGACACTAAAGAAAATTACAAGAGCAAGTGAACGGAATCGCACAATAATGTTCCGATGGATACCTGCCACTGCAATATCCCTGTAAAAGTACAGCAGACAAGGCAGCTGGACAAGCGCATGTTAACCCCACACATGGTCTCATTGTAACACAAGGCGAATTGTGCCGCATATTAAAACAGATCACAGCCCGTGGTTGCAAATCGACATGATTTGATGAGAACTAAATATCTTCAGATTAGCATTGACCCAAGGCTTCAATTTAAAATTCCGTCAACATTAGATACAAGCAGAGCCTTTTAAACGCTCATTCACTGTCTTCAGCTCAGTACCTCACACACGAAACACTTTCTATATAAGATTGCAAGAGCTGATAGTCCGGAATGCACTTGTGGTCACGTGTTTGAGGATGTACATCATCTTGTGGCAGAATGTCCGCAACACGACACACGCAGAAAATGCTTAGCACGTGATTTTAGATCGCAGACCGTTCAGCATCAGGAAGATCTTAGGTCTATGGCCAACATATTTATTTCAAAGACGAGCGTTGCTGGCCCTTCAAAGATTTCTAGAAGTGAGCAATATTCTCGGAAACTATTGAGTAAAGTGTTTAAATGTGTTAAGCTTAAGCTATGGAATTTCTTTTTAACCTGACTATAGCCAATTGAACGCCTAGATTAATGTGCCTTCATTTCAATTTAATCCGTGCTTTCTTATGCGCCTGAATTTAGCTATGTGTCCGGACTTTGTCCTTACTTTATCGCACCTATGTGACTGGGCTGTGTGTTGCTGTGTTTCCGAGTTGAATTTCAGTTTTAGTGTGACATCAGTGTACTTGTGTGACTCGACTTTGTATTATGATTTGGATTTGAATGTTGGTCTTTTTGCGTTAAGTTCACACTTTTTTAATCTCTTTCTAAAAAGGAGCAGCCGGTGCCAACTAAAGGCAACATCTCATAAGTGCCATACTGTTACGCTGTACTTGGACAGGGCCGTGGGCTCAAGAGGGAAATGAGGAAGTGGTGGGCAGGCCCCTGCAGCTGTGACCTTTCTACCAGCCTGCACAATTAGCACAAACTTTTCCCCACGTGAACAGTGATACGTACATTTGTGCATCGGGCTTTCCCTTCGTAACATTTGGTGGAAGTGTGCCGTAACGACTCAGAACAGAGCTGAGCAGTGGCCGCCGCTTCGGTTCTTCACCGATGTCGTAGGAGACGGTGCCTGTTTCGGCAACGACCGCGTCGACTCTGTCGACTGCCGTACTCACTCATCCGCGTGATCCAGGAACCTTTTCCGGCACCGATGTCACCATGTCAACGAGTGGCTGGAGATGTATGAGCGCGTATGCAGCAACAGCAAATGGGATCCCGCAGTGATGCCGACGAAGACAGTATTTTGATTGGCGGGAAATGCGCGAACTTCGTTTAGAAACCACGAAGGACTCCGTAACTGGAGTCCCTGGAAGCAGAAGCTGTGAGATCTCTTCGGAATACCCATGAGCCGGAAGGTCTTAGCCAACAAAGAGTTGAAATCACGAGTTCAGACGTAGCCTTCGGTGGACGTGCTGGAACTCTGCCGCAAGCCTCTCTCCCTGCCGACCAGAGGAAATGCAGTGGACGTAGGAGTTGACGGTGTACTCGTTGGAGCGCTTGTTTACACTGGGGCCAATATCTCGGTGATGAGCAACCTACCTCAATGCCGCCCGAAGAAAGTCCCTGCACCTTCTGCATATCGTGCTACACGGATGGCTGGCTGATCGAGCAACGCCTATTATCTTTGGCATGTGCACTGCCGGAATAATTATTTCTGGCTTCAATGATTCCGGTTTATTTGCTGTGCTAGAACGACGCACCCATGGCTTGATCTTAGGCCTCGACTTTTTTGCGGATGATTCAGCACTGCTTGAATGCGCTGATGGCCTCCTCCAACTCAAGCTGCCTATTCACTGCTGTCTTCCAAAATCAGCTGAGCCTCGTTTATCTACTGTACACTTCGTCCTGTTGCCACCTCAAGCTGTCATGTATATGCATTTGAAGTGCTTCCTACTTCTTTCTGAGTGGGACATCTGTTCCTGAATGTGACTATGAGGTGACTCGTAATGTCAATGTTCTTCTGCTACGCATAGTTACCGTTCCTTATACCATTGTGACTATCGCCGATAACCGGGTATTTATTCCTGTTTTAAATTTAGGTTTAAGCACACAAGTTATCACGAAAGGCACGTAGCTCGGCAGCGATTTTTCTATCGATGATAAGACGTCCCTGTATTGGGTGTACCATGCGTATCTGCAGCCACCTGCTGACCGATTAGTTTCGTGACGTGCGATTGCGGCATATTTTAGAAGATTATCGTTCAAGAACTGCTTCCCGAAGAGGCTGTGGATTTTTGTCGCGTCCTGAAGTCTTCTGGCGACGTCTTGGACTTTGAGGGTCCCCCACTGCGACAGACTTCCATTGTCACCCATGAGATTGAAAACGGTGATTCTAGTCTCACGCAGAACGCCATGATATCCGCGCTAAAGTAGACAGGATGCTCATCAAAAATGTTATTGAGCCCTCTTGGAGTACTTCGGCATCGCCGGTTGTCTTGGTTAAAAAGAAAGATGACAACTGGCAATTTTGTGTCGATTACCGTTAACTGAGCCAGATCACGAAAATGCATGTGCAAATTGCAGTGCACGCTTACTGACCTGGAGAGGCAAAGCAGAAGAGTGGGTCTAAAAATTAATCTGCAGAAAACTTAAGTATTGTTTAACAGTCTCGGAAGAGAACAGCAATTTACAATAGCTAGCGAGGCACTGGAAGTGGTAAGGGAATACATCTACTTAGGGCAGGTAGTGACGGCGGATCCGGATCATGAGACGGAAACAATCAGAAGAATAAGAATGGGCTGGGGTGCGTTTGGCAGGCATTCTCAGATTATGAACAGCAGGTTGCCATTATCCCTCAAGAGAAAAGTGTATAATAGCTGTGTCTTACCAGTACTCACCTACGGGGCAGAAACCTGGAGGCTTACGAAAAGGGTTCTACTTAAATTGAGGACGACGCAGCGACTTATGGAAAGAAGAATGATGGGTGTAACGTTAAGGGATAAGAAAAGAGCAGATTGGGTGAGGGAACAAACGCGAGTTAATGATATCTTGGTTGAAAGCAAGAAAAAGTAATGGGCATTGGCAGGACATGTAATGAGGAGGGGAGATAACCGATGGTCATCAAGGGTTACGGACTGGATTCCGAGGGAAGGGAAGCGTAGCAGGGGGCGGCAGAAAGTTAGGTGGGCGGATGAGATTAAGAAGTTTGCAGGGACGACATGGCCGCAATTAGTACATAACCGAGGTTTTTGGAGACGTATGGCAGAGGCCTTTGCCCTGCAGTGGGCGTAACCAGGCTGCTGCTGCTGCTGCTGCTGCTGCTGATGATGATGATGATGATGAAGCCACCATTCTACAAGTCAAAGCACCAGTGGTAGGGAGCACCTGGGATGTCTACCAACTATTAGTGGATGCTGAGCCTTTTCCATCGTGATCAGTTTCGCTCTGGTTATGCTTTAGACGCTCATTTTTTGGTTATCTCATGCCTCGTCATTGCCAGAATTCCCTACAGCGCCAGACCTTAGGCGCTTGAGTCACGCTACCTTTGATACCCTTGGGCTTCTCGAAGAATACACACAAATTCAAGGCATATGCACATAACGTATTGTGTACACATACGTTTACAAAACCTTCAAGAGTTCAATCTGCATATTTAAGAACAACGGCTGACAAAATGGCCCAAATACTAAAAATAATTCCTTTAAAACAAGCGACGCCATGTTGGCATGCCGGCATGGAGTTAGTGCAAGAAGTTAAAAAAGGATAGTTAAGAGTTCATTATCACCAGAAATAATGAACCGCTTTCAGTTGGCTCATCTCTAGCATCGCTAAACCGGCGAAATGCCGACGTGGGTGAATAGCTTGAAGGCTGCGCCGCCAACAACGTTTGTCGTGTTTGAACAGCCCGTGCCACACAGATGGAGGCTTGGCTTCTGAGTATGTACCGGTGCCATCTCCAAGGCCACGACGGGAGCTTGCGCGGTGCCGCAGTGTTCGAAATTACGATGGCAATGGTGAGCCTCTGTTTATGCGCAGCTACGCGCTGTGGTGAGTACAACTGTTTGGGCAGCTCGTTCAACGCAACCACCCTCAAATTTTATACAACGGCACCGAATGTGTGGTCTACCCCGCGGTAAGCAATGCATTGAGCCTGCAAGGGTCAGGTATTTGTTGTTTCGGCGACAAGTCAAGATTGTATTTCGGAGACAAATAAACCTTACTAACATTATTGGCCGGATAGTTTTACGTCGATGAAACAAGGCTATAAAAACGCAGATTTCAAGAGAAATTTCATTTTGTTACAGCCATCGATTCGTTAAATCCCATTTCATTATAACAAAGCTTAGCTGTAACATGTATTTGTTAATATCGTGTCTTACCTTCTAATTACAGGTGCCAAATCTGAAGTCAAGCTTCATTGCAAAGAGTCTGAAATGCCAGCAGGTGCATCAGCCTGTGGAACTCTTTAAGCCAGCTCTCCGAATTGTGAAGTCACCAATGTGTCATAAGAGACAGTCACAAAGCAAAAAAAAAAAACTCTATAGGGTGCATTAGAATCTGTTTGCTTATGAGTGACGAGTTACCAATTTATTTAATAAAAATTATTTGAAACCTTTGGCAATGTTAGCGCTTCATTTGAGTGATTAATCACACTTTATGCTAAGCGTGGCTTTAACACGTGTTGTCATTTTATAGCCTTGCAGTATTTCGGTGATATCATGGTGGATTTTAAGAAATTGGCCAGATGCATTGGTGCTGTGGATGCAGCCAAGCTTTTTCACTATGCGGACAATGAGGAACATTGCCATTGATTTGTTCATTTGGCAGGTAACACGAGACAGTCAGCTTTTGATATATATCGCCATAATGGAAGGGTGTTTTGTGTTTCTAAATTCATGTGTGCGCTGAACATCCATGCAAGAAAAACATCCATGATAGTGTTGCGGGGGTCATAGGTATCATTCGATTAGCAAATGTTGATAAGTGATCAGTGTTGACAAGATAAGTAAAATAATCGTGGCCCTTCCCAGAATATCGCATATGTGCAGAGTATGCCATTGCTAGCCAGATCACTGAAGCTATGCTAAGCACGAACAAAGCTAAGCAACGTTTCGTTGGACAGTTGATATAGGAGACAGACCACCAGAACTGCAATGATATTATACTTAAAATGCCATCTTTTTGCTAGTTCTTCCCCTGACAATAGTGTTCCTGGTATAAATTGACAAGTTTGCTAGACCTTGCTGTGATTTTTGCAACAATTCCCTCCCCAATGAACAAGTGGCGCTTTTTGGTTCAACTGAAAGGTGCTGACACTTGCAAGAAATGTTGAACAGTACTGACAAATGTGTCACCACTTTTAAAGAGTTCTGAATGGATTGTACTCACGAACAGCTTGATGCCTTAAAGAACCTGTCACTCATCAAATTACAGGGCTACGTTGCGTAAATACTGACAAGAAGGTGTCGTACCTTCCTCTTCAAAAACCTCTTTAATCTATTGCAAAAACAATTTAGGACGGTTGCAAAACATTTCGCAAAATTTCTTCCAGCTGTTTTCAAGACACCTACGAAATGTCTTTCCAAACAACTTATAGCCGTTTCAAAAACTGCTGTAGTTTTGGAAGCATTTAAGAGTATTTTATCCTTTCTGCATCAATTTGAGAGTGAAAGAAATGCATTTTTGGAGGTCAATACAGTTCGGAAGACTGTTTACAGTCTTAAGTAATTCTAACTCCTCTGCATACAAAGTCATGCTGTTCATCTACTAAATTGTTTTTAGTGCTAAAAGAAAGGAGGGAATGCAGTATCGATTCGAACACTTTTGACGCAGTGCAGAGGATAGATCTAGCCCGACCTTTAGTAACTTCAAGTCTGGCACCCCATTTGTGCGGGGGCAATATCCATGCCACCTTCAAAGTTCAAGAACACGTACTACACTTTAGGAAAATATTGAAGACGCTTGTGAGAACACGGACAAGTATGCTTCTTTATGTCTTAACCCTTTATGATGCACGTTATTCCGTTGATTGAAAACTTGATTTCAACATATTTCTTGCATATTCTGAATTGTAGAAAGTGTAAAGCTGCAGAAACTATTAGGAATTTTCAATTTTTTAGTGACTTTTGTTAAGCATACAGAATGCAGGCCCCATGCGAAACTCAGTACAGGAAGGTCAAATATGAGAATATAAACGAGTCAGTGCGGAAAGCTTGAAGAGCACTTACCCGGCCACTTTAAGATTATGTCTGGTGCTTGGCATTGCGAAAAACAATGAAAGATGTGAACAAGCTACACGCAATAAGACACCGAGTAAAAACACCCAACCGTCTACAATTCCCCTTAATGAGCTAAAATGTTCTGCACGCTATTCAGTATTGCAGCACAATTCTAATCATAATTGTTTCGAGATATATTCAGAACATTTTAAACATCATTCATAAAGCGTCAGTACTTTTGCTGTTGATGCGCTTTCTTGCTCTACACAACCATGCACCATCAGCACCACAAGAAAAGGAGCGTTTGCGGTGCTTCATCCGCTTGAGCACAAGGTCTTCATTAACTGATAGCATGCACAACGTGCCAGACTAAGAAAAAAGCTTACTAGAAGCATAACTCACGCCATATGCGGAACATAAGTGTTCTGCAAAGGTATCAGCAGTGTCCCAGACATCACCATTTTCATAAAGAAGTACGCTTCATGCTGGTTTCAACATATGCAATATTGTTGAAGTGATCATTCTAACAACAACAACAAGATAATAATAATAATAATAATAATAATAATCACAGCGGTAACACGGGATTCTTCGTAGCTCACAAGGAACAAAAAGGCTAGAGCGTCTGATAGCCAGTCAACTAGAGCAGGAATTCACAAGGTGCAGAAGACACCCACCCAAACACAAACATACACATCCACACACACCCACACACACACACACAGGGCAAGAACTGGGCAGTGGACACGTACACAACTCGCAGGACCGCCGATTCAGGCCGGTCGCAAAAAAGGGGAGTGCAGAGAAAACTGTGTATGCCAAATATAAGCATGGATTTGCATTGTCGAATCGTAAAGGCATGATGGGGCTGAGGCTTTCCTGACCACTTGTTCAGACGGACGGAAGAAGAAACATGAGTCATGTCCAGAAAGCCGTCAAGCAACCCGAAGATTGCAGGGTGTGCCACTTGTGGGCCTTGAGGCTATCTTCGATGGCTGACATGAGCTTGTGATGACCGAAAAGAGGCTACTACAGGGAACGTTTCACTGTAGGTTTCCTCACGTCAACCGGCTGACCCACGGCGCTAGCTCACATCCCTTCACCGATGTTTAAGAGCACACCCTAATTTTAAGTTCTTCACTCTTGCAGCTAACACCCCTCGGTCATTGCCTCAACTACCCACCTTACCCCCTCTCCCCTTTAGAATAACGGTGCCCATATATACAATGCCGAGGCAAGTATATGTCGCTTTGAAAAAGAAAAGTCCACTTCTTGTAACGTTGGGTCCCGTTGTTACTTTGTTCTCGCTTTGCATCTCTCGCCTTCCGCGTGTTATCGCTGTGTGGCATTTTGCTGTGTATATTTCCCACAGTTAACCCTTTCCGCTTAAGCGCTTGTTGCACTGTCGGTTAATAAGGGAATAAAGAAATAAGTAATTAACTCATTTTGCCTTTGCTGTCCTTGGTGTCAATATGGGCTTCTTCTTCTTACTATCATCATCATCATCATCATCATCTGTCACGCACCTAGTGAACAAGGCACCAACGCCGTGCCGAATCACGAAGCCACCTTATGAGCCTCCGAAAATAACACCACGAAAGCACGGACAAGTAGTAAGAGGCCTTGTGGTGCGCCAGCGAATGCCGGTTGTGGTCGGAAGACCGAGCCAGAGCCCAGACTTGTCAAAACTCAACAAAATATATTCTTCAAATACGGCAGTGAAGCTCACACATGCACACTTGGGCTAGGTGCATCAGACTGCAATTCAGTTGGGTATTAACAAAACTCTTGAAAAAATTTACGACAAGTACTATGAGTTAAACACGTACATTACAGAATGAATAGGAAGGCCAAGTGTCCACTCGTTTTCGCCCGTCTTGGCCATGAGTAACACGTCCTCTGCCCAGGTCTTGGCAAATCTCGAAGAACTTCTTCTGGAAACGCAGACGCTCGAGAAACTCGTCAACCAGCTTGTCGGGGAGTCCCATCTTCTACAGACGGTCATTCTGTGCGCTATCTCGCTTCACCAGCATGTTCTGATATGATCTCCTGTCTGATACCAGTACGCCGATTTTATATCCTCGGCTGGCGTTTCTTGAACGTTCTGACGGAGTCGTGCTCCCATAGCATGAATAGAGCCTGGGAATTTTCTAGAGACGCCCTCTCTCTCCTCGAAAGTTCTAGTCACCATTCATCGCGTCGGTAATCCTTGACGTATGCGCTCTCTCCCTCGGTCGAAGCTGTCGTGGGGCCGAGGTGCTGCTTTGCTGGCTTGGGTGGTACGCGAGGCGTGCTTTGATTACGCGCACTTTTGTGTGATCGTCATCAGCCTATTTTATATCCGCAGCAGGACGATGGCTTCTCCTCGCGATCTCCAATTACCCCTATCCTGCGCCAACCGATTCCAGCTGCTGCCTGCGAATTTCTTGATTTCATCCCACCACCTAGTCTTCTGCCGTCCTCAACTGCGCTTTCATTCTCTTGGCACCCACTCTGTAACCGTTATTGGTCTACGAGTTATCTCTCCTACGCATTACATGAAATGCCCAGCACCATTTTTCCTCTTAATATCAATTGGAATTTCGGCAATAACCATTTGCTTTCTGATCCACACTGCTGTCTTCCTCTCTCTTAACGTTACGCCTAACATTCTTTGTTCCATTGCTCTTTGCGCAGTCTATAACTTGTTGTCGAACTTATTCATCAATCTCTATATTTCTGCCACATATCTTAACGAATTTCTTTTTAATGACAGTGGTAAGCTTTCAGTCAGGATGTGACAATGTGTGCCGTATGCACTCCAACTTATTTTTATTCTTCTGCAAACTTCCTTCTCATTATCAACGTCCCTTGCGAGTAATTGACCTAGGTAAACGTACTCCTTCACACCCTCTACAGGCTGACGGCGATCCTGAAATCTTGTTCCCTTGCCAGGCTATTGATCTATATGTTTGTCTTTAGCATATTAGTTTGCAACCCTGCACTTACACTCTCTCTGTTAAGTAACTCAGATATTCGTTGTAACTCGTCCCCAGTATTGTTGAACAGGACAATGTCATCGGCAAACCGAAGGCTCCTGAGGTATTCGCCGTTGATCCTCGCTCCTATGCCTTCCCAGTTTAATAGCTTCGATACTTCTTCCAAGTATGCCGTGCTTAGTAAGGAGACATTGTGTCTCCTTTTCTGACCCCTTTCTTAATGGGTATCTTTTTACTTGTGGAGAATCAAGGTAGCTGTGGAATCTGATGATATTTTCCGAGATATTTACGCAAGCCTCCTGCACTCATTGATAACGTATTGCCTCTATGACTGCTGCTACCTCTACTTATATCTTTATTTTCAGTTTTCCTTCCTTTCTACAGCAAGTGAAAAAGCAAGGGCAGGAACAAAAAGCTGCCCGACCGCAGCTTGACGAACTTCCTGTCCACTTTCTTTGACAACCAGTTCCAGTTTATTCAGAAATAGAATGTGTTATATAGGTACAAAACGAATTGTTAATATACATACATCCTATGGGCAGAAACTGCTTCGCTGTTTTCTTCCTATGCTAATAAACTATCTACACAAACAGACACTAACGATAGAAAATTGTAGTAGAGCAAAACTCCGCACCTTTTTTGTACATGTCGACTAACATCTTCAAAAGAAAATGTAAGAATATACATATATGTTGATAAGATTATGTTTTCTTCTCATTTGTATGCCTGTGTTATTGTGCACTAGTTATCATTTTGTTTTGTATACTGGATTCTATTGTTGGCTTTGGATTTACCACCTTCGCTGTGCCTTGTAAAAGGGGGCCCGAACCCTCGTCAAGTGGTATAGCTTCCACATTTTGTTCGGGGCTCCTTCCAAATGTTCTTTGGAAAAATAATCATGATTTGATTTGATTTGATATTCACGTCAGAACATATGTAATATCTATATATATTCACATCTGTGCCCATACGTATCTGCACCTACCCAACATCTATACATATTTACATCCATACATGTAGACATACATTTTTATCCAAAAAAGAAAAGAAGAAAGATTGATAAGCCGCACCTGTAAAAACATGTCAAAAAGACAACCAATCATTTTACTCAGAATTTGACGGCAATGTTCAGTGGAGCAACTTGAAAGATTTGAAACATGGTAAAGATTTTCAAGCGTCATAATTTAGAAAATTTCACCTTTAATATTTAAATTTAATTCCAGTGCCTTTCTCGTAATAGCGTTTAGTTCGGTGTGGGCACCGTATATCACGTTTAATATTGTCGGAACCTGGTGCTGCAATCGCCTGAAACCGTAATTAGTTCTTGTGAAAGGTAACACCCACTGGCTCTGTTTTTTAATTCATATAACGCTTCTATTGATTTGACTAAGTTGGAGAAATTTATGAAAGCCTTGTTGTTACACAAATTTTTTTTTTAATTTTTAAGACTAGGTTAGAATGATAAAAATATTCAATAGGAAGCCCATTAAGACCGCGAAATATATTGAGTGTATGTGCATCGAACGGTGCTTTAAAATTATGTCGGACAGTTTTCTTTCGTAATGTTTTTAAGCTTCGAATGTTTGCTTCCGATGTGGAACCCCACACTAAATTACAATAGCTAACATGTGAAAGGAAGACTGTTATATAACATCAGTTTTACCTCAGAGAACAGCACATGTCGTAATGGACATTTTATTTCACATGTGTCGCCAAACTGGACATAATACGTTCAACATGTGCATCCCAAATTAAACGTTTGTTGAAAATTACTCCTAAGGTTTTTACATTACCAACTAATTCTATCCTTCCTCTACCGATATAAAGAATAGTATTGCAGTTTACCTGTCTTGTGGGGGCGTAAACAACACAGCCTTAGATTTATGGCCATTAATTGCTAATGAGTTTAAACTACTCCACTTTTTTAATATGCTTAAAGTCTTTTCTGCCATATTTGTAAGATGCGCAATGTCAAGTCATCTGAAAAAAAAAGGCAAGTATCCCATACATAGACTACGAACTATGCATGTTCACTAACATTGGTTATGTCATCGAGATAAATATTACATAACATAGGTCCAAGTACACTTCCATGTGGAACGCCTTGTGTTAAGTACCTTGCTGCTGAAAATTTCGAGCCAATAGCGACACACTGCTTTATATGCTCAAGATTATTATTACATTATTATTATTATTATAAATTATCAGCCCCATTCCTGCTGATTATGAGATTACGGTAGGAGAAGTTTATTTACTTCACGCCAAACGACATCGCTCCAAGTTCCCGCTCTATTAAAAACGTTATTTTTAATGTCTGTTGTTGGCATTTCTCAGAACATTATTTAAAGAGTTTCTGTATTTTTTCAATGAAGTCCGCAGGATCTAGAGACTTCAGAAAATTTTTATACGCAGAATTTTTTTCGCGAATCATTCTGAGGCAGTCATCACTTAGCCATCGTTTCCTCATTACTTTCGATTTTTAATTTTTCGAACGAGAAACAACCTTCGTAAACGTTTGAAAGTGTATGCACAAATATATTACCTGCTTCATCTCTGTCTGTGCAGTCAAGAGCTGAAAGTTATTGTTTTGTTTCCCGTGCGAAAATGTCCATAATTTTCTTATTAATTGCGAGAATCTGAAATGGCTCAGAACAATGAGACTTCCAAAATTGCGGAATTCACCTTATATTATTATGTACACGGACGAGTAATCTCCTGTTTCCTTCCATTACACCAGACAGCACTTAGCCGTCCGAGCAATTTGTGATAAACAAATCAAGCAAGCTTTCGCAGCTGGTACAACTTTGTATGGGTGCGGCATTTGTGTTTCTGCAGCACAAAGAATCAAGAATAATTTGCAATCTTTGCGACTTCGATGTATTAACTAAAAAGTTCAGATTGAAATCCCCGCCGAGAAGTTGCAAGTGATTTCTGCTGGTAAAGCCCTACAATCCTTCAAAAAACGCGAAAAGAACTTTGAATGTCACCGCCAGGGGGCCTACACAAGAGTGAAAACACACTTGTGTGATGTTAGACCTAACACTTCGTAATCTGTTGTCAACGCAGAGTAAGCTGCCAGCATGCTACATGAAATTTGCTCAGATACAAGCTTAATAGAATCCCGCCAACTTGTCAGAATGGTTCCAATAAAAGGTGTGGAAACGAGGCATTCGAAACACTTGCTCGTCTGATCTATACTATGCTTCCATAATCATTACAATGCCAAATTGTAACGGTAACTTAGCGAAAAGCGCGATCAACTCGCCATGTTTGTGCCTAGCTGATTGTGCGTTACAGTGAAGAAATGAAAGTTATTCGCGGAGATTCAGCTTTATGACGGCTCTTGGTGAAGCCGTTCCCATGGCGCAAATAAGATAAGAAAACAGATCAAGGAAATCTTTCTGTACACATGTCTACTCACACATCATTCGCGCTTCTGCCTCGCGGCCAACTCGTATTGCGTTGGATGTTTTCATTTCACGCGCAAAGATTTTACCGCCGTTCACCCAAACAGAACGCCAGTTCAGTTCCCGTTTCTTAGCAGTGGCCATGCCAAGAAGCTCCTTTAGCTGAAGACAAAGATACTCATTTCCAAATATTGCTTTCCGCTTGTCAAATTCTAGGTCACTGAAATAAATTCTAGCCTTTCGTGCTTTCTGAAGCCCTTTTTCAAGCTTTGAACGGTGGTTGAAAACAACCACAATGCTCTGTGCTCCGTGTCCACCCTTCGTGAAGCAACTCGATGGCAAATCTCAATGTATTCCTTCTTAATTGGTTCACCCAGTGCGTCGCCTACTTTGCCTAGCACATTGACTAGGTTTTGAGCTTTGTCATACGAAATTAACTTAATTTCATTTTTTTGTTCCGAGAGTATTGGTCTTCAACAACGACTTTGTGCGATGTTTCATGCAAATGTTTTTTAGTGCTTCGACTTCCTGCGTAAGTGCCTGTTGCCATGTTTTGAGAGCTACATTTTGTGCTTTCACTTCAGCGTAGTCCTGCTTGCGTGTTTCGAACTCTTTATTGATAAGCTCAATACTATATTTAAGCTCCCTTATTTCCTTGCGCAGTTCACTTGCTAAATTTGACACTTTCGTTGACATCATGAAAAGCTGTCAAACATAACAATGGTTTGGCAACAGAGGCTGCAAGCTAAAAAATTGACAACTTTCACTATACATATCCTATACCTGCACATATACCTATACCTATACCTATACCTATACAGATATACCTATACCTATACCTGCACATTACTTATCGAGCCGCATCGATCATCGCCATAAGGTCGGACTACAAACAGGCAACACTAACACTTTCAGTCAATCTTTTTTTCCCAGATCATGACGGCAGTGAACCACCTTCCCTGTGAAATTGTGTCTATTGTTCACAACAAACTGTTTCGTAAGGCATTAGCTAACATTGTACAATTAGGAATTATTGACATGTTATTTCATTTACTTGCCGTACTTACAAGCGACTAAGGACGACACTGGTTAACATTGTACTAACAGAAATTATCAAGAAGCTACTTTGTTTACATTGTCTGTTGTACTTACAAATATTGGACAAGATATTACATAGTATTCTATAATTAGGAATTACTAAGACGCTGCATTGTTTATTTTGCGTACTTTATTGTTATACTTCCCGTTTTCCCACTCCCATCTGTAATGCCTTCAGACCTTGAGGGTACCATAAATAAATAAACAAATAAATAAATAAGGTAAAGCTTCAAACCGGAAAGATCTAGCAGGGCAATGTGAGACGTCTTTCCTTCACACTGCCTCTGTTGCCAAATGGAGTATCGTGGATGCCAGCGTTCTTTATCCTAGGCTCTGGAGACGACAAGCTCCACGTGATCCAGCAAGGTTCAGCAGGATTAACTTATAACCGGACGGTCCGGCTGCACCCACTTGAGCAGTGGTGGCGCTGTGCTTGTCTTCTATACTTCTGTGACGGTTCACTCTTGGTAAACCTGGGAAATCAAGCAGGAAAACGTGAGACGTATTTCCTTCGCGCGGCCTCTGTTGCCACAATCTACTGAATTAAATGTACTTTGGAAATTTATGAAAGCCATATAGAGGGGTTGTTTGTACTCTGCGGATTTCTCGGTTGAATGATTATGATATGGATGTGAACTATTGTATAGTATTCCTTCCTGAATACAGCCTCTTCTCTTGGTTGACTGAAATGAAGTGTTGCCCTTACTCTATCGGCAATTATCCTGCTGGATATTTTATAAAAAACTGAAAGTAAGTCATCGGGCGTGTAATTTTTCAATTCTTTGACGTCTCCCTTCTTGTGGATTAGTATAATGTTGGCAGTCTTCCAGTTCTCTGGGACCCATGAAGTTGAAAGACATTTCGTATAAAGGGCCGCAAGCTTTTCAAGCACAATGTATCTCTCATCTCTGACTATAGGGACGGTTGTTGCATCTTCTTCTGCCGCTTTCCTCTGTTTCATGTCTTGCAAGACCTTTCTAACTTCATCGCTAGTTATGGAAGGAGCCTCTGTAACCTCTTCATTACTAATTCGAATGCATGTACTGTGACTGCTCTGGGTACTCTACAGGTCAGTGTAGGGTTCTTCCACTCTTTTAATATATTTTAGAAATTGCTGATGACGCTACCCTTCTTACGTTTCAGTGCATACATTTTGGCTTTTGCTAGTTTTCTCCTTACTGATTCCATGCTGCGTCCATTCCTTACTGCTTCCTCAGTCTTTCTGTAAAATTCATTTGGGCGTAGTTGGTACAGAATTCTGAATTTAAACTTACAGTGCAAACACCTACGACGCACCGCAAAAGGTGTGTCGTATCTTCCTTTTGTGGCCCGTCTGAGGTGTTTGCGCAGTAAGTTTAGGTTCAGGCTTTCTGACGTTAAAATTTTGAATAGCCCTTACTTTCTCCTTGTTGATCAGTTTTGACAGTTCTGCGAAATCTATCTGATCTCTTGAGTTCGACACTTTCATTTCTTTGTTAGGTCCATCATTCCTTAGGACAGCTTACGAATTGGTTGACTTGGTGCCTTACGTCCCACATCAACTGCTGCTTTTGAATTCAGTGTAGTTACGGTTTCATTCATTACCTTTATGCGATCTTCATTTCTCTATTTTAAGGCTGCATATTGGTTTACATGTATCAGACTAAATTGGTATACTTTAATTCTTACTGCGTCTATGTTGGTCTGTTTCTTCTTGATTAATTTTACTCTTTCTCTCTTCATATTGAGGTAGATCCTAGGCCTGACTAGACTATGATAATTTCACTTTACCTTGCCAGTCACTTCTACATGATCCTCTATGATGGGATTGGGAGAAAGAATGAAATCTATTTCAATTCTTATGTCACCATTAAAGTTTCTCCAGGTCCACTTTCTGTTGCTACGCTTCTTGAAGAAAGTGTTCATTATTCGCAGCTTACTCCTTTCCGGGAATACTACCAACATCTTTCCCCTAGTGATCCTAGAATCGACGCCGCAGTTGCCAACTGTTTGTTCACCAGCCTTCTTTTACCGCAGCTTTGCTTTGATGTCGCCCATTAATAGAGTATATTGAGTTTGCATTTTTCTCATCACTAATTCAGCTTCCTTATAAAAATGTTCCATTTCATCATCATCGTGAATGAAAGTTCGGGCGTAAGCTTGACTACCTTTAATTTATACTTCCTATTTAGTTTTTTTACGACTACTGCTGCCCTATCATTAACGCTGTAGAATTCACCAATGTTGCCCGCTGTGTCATTATGGATTACGAATCCTACTCCGCATTGCTTCTTATGCAGGAGTCCTCTATAACAGAGGACGTGGCCGTTAGTGAGCACTGTATAAGCATCACCACTGCTTCTAACCTCACTAAGTCCAATGATATCCTAAAGAATCCCTGAAAGTACCTCTAAAAGTCCGGCTAAGCTAGATATATTGCGACTATGTTGTTATGGCGCTACCAAGAGTGGCGCAAGTCAGAAGAACATGATTTGACGTGAAGAGGTGCAATCGGTCTCGACATCCATCTTGTTTTGTGCATCGTTGTCTCTCTTGTAGATATTGTAGATGCATCTTTATATGTGACTTCTGCAACCTAGCAAATCGGTGAGAGGTGCCAGGTACCCACGAGAAACAACAACGTAGCTCCGCAGTAGTCATCACCTCGGACTGGACAACATGACGGACAGAACAGGACCTGACATGGCGCGGCCCACATCAACGCCTACGACCCCGACGGTTGTGCTGGCTCAGCAGCTGTATCCAGGAAGTTCTGCGGCACCAACCTCGACGTGGAAGACTGGATCGAAACGTAAGAGCATGTAAGTACCCACAAAAAATGGGATCTGACGTTTATGTTTGCACGGCGAAGGTGTGGCATGAAAACCACAAGGAAGTTCTTGCGGTTTTCTTATTCGGCCACCCCGCCAGGCGGAAGAGCACCAGTACGAAAGAATTAGTAGAGTAGAAAAACCGCGGACGATCGGGCAATCTTCTGCCTGCCGGCGTATCGGTCACGCTGCTCGCCATTGCAACAACCGTACTGTCTCCTCCCCTCTGCGACCATATTTCACCAGTTATTATCACCCGAAACAAAGCGAGCGTCGTTACCAGCCTCCATTGGCACTGTAAATGTGAAACAATGACGCTCGTGCTCCTTAGAACAGTCCCTCGTCGTCATTCCGACGTTACCGGTCCCGTTCACGACCAGCTCATAGACCACCGTTCCCGGTGCAGCCTCAACGCTCGTCTCCGGAAAACTAACCGAGGCAGCTCCCGCAGGTGACATTACATTGACGATTCGACCGCAAGACGCTCTGATCAAATTGCAAACCAAACAGAACTTGATGGAAGTTTTAGTCGGTGGTCTCACTGTCCCAGCACTCAATGACAGTGGCGCGCAGGTATCCGTGATGAATGCCCAATCCGTCTCTTTCATGGCGCGACGGCGCATGCGCCCTGCCCTAGCGGATTATTCGCGAAACGTTTTGGAAGGGTCGCGTGCGTGGCCGCGCGCCGGGAAGTCCCCTGAAAAAAAAAAAGCGCTCGGACGCGTGCTGCTGCAAGCACTCGTGCCGTGTACCGCATTTAAATTCTACTGGTAGCTCGACGTCGGTGCGGTGCCGAAAACGTGCGTAGAGTAAGACCGCAACTCCACTTTAAAAGAGAAAGCGGCCAGGGCATCGTCCGAGTTGTTCGGACTGCACCGTGAGCCTCGTAGTTGCCGCCTTTCATCAGTGGCTCACTAATTTAACGAAAAACCCGTGCGTTACACTTGGGCGACACTTAAGTACATCATGTTGCTGACGTCTTTTTGCAGCGTCGGTCCTCACTTGTCGGTGGTGGCAGCGCGTTCCTGACTGCACGTACTCGTTCCTGACTGCGCGTACTCGCACGTACACTGAGTCGATACGAGACCGACAAGACGCTCACTCCTATGATTGACCGAATATTGTGTGTCACTGAAACCTTTTTATCATACCAGGTCGACAACGACGCAACCGACGAGCGCGAGTTGTACTGCCACAGGCTTTCTTGTCGAAGGCACCGGCAAAATCAGCGTGCCGACCATCGTTCGACCGAACCCCGTGCGATCGGCCGTCGAACCGACAACAAAATAGCAACAGCATCTTCGCTTGTATATATAATCAGTCGTGCTCAAAATGAATCATACGCGCCTACCAAGTTGAAATGCACGAGCTTTAATCCTCTCAAGCCGTGCCCACGAAGTTTGAGCCAATGTCGATTCTGTTCTGCGAAGGTTAACCTGGCACCGTCGAGTCCATGCACTCGCTCACGGCGGGCCTGAACTGAAATGTAAGCTGTTAGGTCGAACGATACTGCTTTTATAGTTCAATTCTGGCCTTAGTGATTTGAAATCCGCTACACTTCACTTCGCATGGCGCGTACACAATAAGCGGTAAGCGGCGACACAGCGCTGTGCCAACGTCTGTACGTCACCGTACCTGTAGGATGTCGGCCGCATTTGCTACGTATATGGGTGGGCCTGTACGTGTTGCTTTGCCGACACATTTCTCAAGCGGCAAGCAAGAGACGATGTGTTCGGTGTACAGCAGCATAAACAACCGCCTCACATGGCGCAAACGCCATGAGAGCGATGGCATCCGCGTGTTTTCGTTAGAGAACGCGGCCTACAAATGAGCACTTAGCATGCACAGTTTTCTCTAATACTGCTCTATATCACGATAAAACTCTAAGTATAATGGAGCTAACGAAAAGCGAGAATGAATTAACAGTCCCTAATATATGAATCTGGATCACAGTTGTCGTTGTTTAAGTGTTTCGGCCGCTCATATTGACTCGTCTCAGGGTGTCACAACATGGCACATATGTGCAGATGAGCATGTTTTGCTACATTTTGACATTATTTCATATCAGCGATGGACCTATTACACAATATTTGACAATAACAACAACCGGCGGCTGCAGATGTCGATGTAATCCGACGTAGAAGGCTGCGCTCGAAGACTTTTGAATATGCAGAACGTCTAAATAATGTGTAAAAAGAATACAAAAAGCGATGTCCAAGTGCAGAAATCAGTTCCACATTCCATAGCAGCCGTGTCGCCTAACGGAACTCAGCGTGCATTTGCCGCACTGTTTGCGGAATAGCGCACTCAGGCCTGCTCACCAAGTAATCATTGAGTGGTACATCGCTTCAGGAATGGCATGCTGTCCCGAAGAAGCCATTAATAATGATTCGCGATCCACGAAATACACAACTGGCGCGCACTCAACGTGGACGCAGGCACACAGATCAGCAGACGGAAGCCCCGGGAGCCTTCCAAAACGTTTTCAGCGGCGTGCGGCAGAGGGCAGCACAGGAAAATGAAAAAGGCGGATCGCGCCGACACCTGCACAAAGTTATCACACCCGCTTCATCACGCACCCTTCTCGTCGCCGACGGAGGAACGCCTACCGTGCTTGGTCTGCGCACCTCTCCCATTGGCATTGCGGGGTGCCGAACGAATGTTTTGTTTGTTTTGGAACAATGCCCTCATGGCGTTATACTTGGCCTAGACTTTTTATCGTCCCATTCAGCCCGCTTTCATTGCGCGTCTAGTGTTCTTGAGTTTCAACTGCCTCACGGCTGCTATAGTCTGCCAGTCACAAGACCACGGTTATGCTCTCCTAAACACGTTCACCTATCGCCTCAAGCCGCAGCGTACGTCACTCTACTGCCGTTCCCATCTGTCATCTGTTCCTGACGACGTCTATGTACTATGTCCCACCGCTTACATACTGCTTGAAAGAAATTTGGCCGTTCTCCATACCGTACTCACTGTTACAAGCAATCAGACTTCGCTCCCTCTCCTTAATTTTAACTGCTCGGCCCAAATTCTTCCCAGAGGCATGTCTTTGAGTGTCATCTCGCCTGCGAACGATTGTGAGATATTGGTTCTTGACGCCGAAACGCCGTCGGCCTCTACAGGAACCTACGATTCGCCGACTCTCACAGATGAGCTTAGCAAAATGATTGCACCTCATCCTCTTCCGGCACGAGCTGCTGGCTTCCGGCGTCTTATGGAGAATTGCCGTGACATTTGTGACCTAGACGGCCACCCTTTAGCCCAGACTTCGGTGGTCACCCATCGTATTTACTTCTGAGACACCAATCCCTACACCACTGGGCGTTTCACGTGCTGAGCGACAAGAGATACAACGAGAAATCGCTAAGATGTTGATTGAAGGCATTATCAACTTTAGTCATCTTTTATCAACATAAGCGTCGTGAGCGACCTCAATGCAAAAGTGGCGAAAAAGCAAGCTGGTGAAAAATAAATTGGCAACTACGGCGTCGATTCTAGGAAGCTACAGGAGAGATTCCGGTAGAATTAGAAGAAAGAAATAATCTGCGCAAAATTAACACCTTCTTCAGGATGCGTAGCAGAAGAAAGCGCACCTGGAAAACTCCTAATGGTGAAACAAGAAATGAAATTGATGTCATACTTTCTGCCGCTCCCAGCATAGCGCAAGATGTAGAAGTGTTAGGTAGGGTACAGTGCAGTGATCATAGGTTAGTGAGGGCTAGGATTCACCTCAACTTGAATATAGAAAGTGTGAAATTGGCCAAGAAAAAGAAACAGGCGAACCTAGATGGAGTAAGGGTACAAACTGACAAATTCAGGCTGGTACCTGTCGAAACAGCGTCAGCATCCTTCGCCACCAGCATACCCCACAGTGGCTCATAGGACTCAATCAAGAGCAGAACTGAAGCCCCCGCCGCTGCCGCGCAGCGATTATAAAATCATCCTAAGAGTTCGTGGGGGCCTCAACTGCGCTGGAATCCATGCATGCATCCTCAGACAAGACATCCTCAAAGCTGCGGGGCTCCCCATCACCGACCGCACCAGTTCTGACCAAATTCGTGTCAACCCCATCAACAATACCGTTCTAATCAGCACACCAGACATGGGACGTGCAGATCTCTACCACAACATCCAGAGTCTGCAATTCGATGGTAACCCTTACGAAGTCGCCACCCATGTGGCCGATCCTATCGATACCTGCAGAGGATGCATTCACTTGCCCCCAGATTACTCAGAAGATGACATCGCCTCAACCCTCCGCAGATGCAACCCAACATTGACTATTGGGGGTGCACGACGCCTGGGCAATACTGAAACCATCATGGTCATATTCCAAGGCGAAATAATCCCTTTCTACGTCAACTAGGACGGCTGTTCACTTCGATGCCGCCCCTTCAGGCAGAAGGTAGAAGCCTGCACCCGATGCCGCGGGATTGGTCATCGCCAGGACGTCTGCACTAATGCCACCGACACACTCTGCCCCAAGTGTGGAATGAAAGACGCACCCATGGATCACGAATGTGAACCGATATGTGTTGTGTGCAACGGAAACCATCAAACCGGCTCCTCACTGTGCAAACAAAGGTTCAAACCGCGCCCTACACGTCCCAGGCACAAACAAGACACTTCACCCACCAACCGAACTCCCAGTCTCGATCGCACTCGCGACTCAAGCCGGCGAAGAAGTCGGAGCAAAAGCAAGGACCGCGGGCCTGGCTATGCAACCCAAGACGTCGCCTGGCCAGCTCTATCATCAAGCCCTACTCTCGCCAACTCCTCGCGCAACCCCCCCCCAGGTAAGCTGGGCTAAGGTAGCCTCTTCCAGCTGCTCCTCAAACCAGAGTGCTAATAATGAATCCCTCCTTGAAGAAAATACAATTTTAAAAGCCGAAATTCAAAGACTTAAATTAGAACTCCAATCTCGTCACCCCTCTACTTCAACCTCTGAAGCCCCTCTCTCTAACACGACCCTTTCGACTCATCATCCATCAGCCCTACCTGAAACCTCTTCACACCGCCCCATGGACACTAGCCCCTCCACTGAACGGGAACCGCCTCACCCTCCCCCCAGCAAACGTAAAACTCCGAGCACTCCGCGATCAGAGGACACCCTAGACGAGACAATCTTAAATTATAACGACAGATTAACCGCTTTGGAGACTAAATTTCATAATATACTCACTGCAATTGAAAACATCAATACAGAGAACACAGTCAGGAATGAAAAGCTCGACAAATTCATTGAATTCGTACAAGCACACATCCAACAAACTACAAGTTGGATAGCTGGAGTCACCGC
Organism: Dermacentor andersoni; assembly: GCF_023375885.2. NCBI lineage: Eukaryota > Metazoa > Arthropoda > Arachnida > Ixodida > Ixodidae > Dermacentor > Dermacentor andersoni. The sequence goes on from NC_092818.1 coordinate 22,065,978, forward strand.
GAATCATCCTAACATAGTTGCAGCTGCTCGATCCGCCTCCCCACCAGCTCCGCTTAACAATGGCCAATAGTCCGACCCGCTCCGAGTTTGAAGTGTAGCAGTGGAACTGTAGGGGGTTTCGAAAAAAGAAAGCACATCTCCAGCAGTTTCTAGCCTCCGCTTCTAATCTCCCAGCTGTCATTGCGCTTCAGGAAACTCACGGACTAATCAGCTTCCCAGGTTATAATGTCTATCAGAACAATAAGGTCTCCCGGCCCGATACGGCAATTCTTATACAAAAGCACCTCACTGCCAATCACTCCCAATTCGACAGCGTCGATATAGAGCACGATTTCCTAGAAATTATTCCTCGCAAAAATAATGCACCTGGCCTTTACATTCTCAATATCTATAGTCGTCCACAAGACAAACATCACCGCTTTGACTCCCTTTTCGCTCAAGCTATTGCCGCTGCCACCCACCACCCCCTCCTAATCCTTGGAGATTTCAACGCACCCAACCATTTGTGGGGTCACTCTGTTTCTACTCCTAAGGGCAGAGCCCTATGGATCCACATACAAGACCACAGACTCACATTACATAACGACATCGATGCACCAACCAGGCTAGGCAATAGCGTAGCTAAGGACACCTCCCCCGATCGTACGCTTACACACAGAATCCAACACGTCACATGGCACAACTCACAAGTTAACCTCGGCAGCGACCATTACATCATTACCATCACACTACAATTCAAACACAAACCCTTTGCACCCAAACGCCTCAGCCTTACCAATTGGGCCAATTTTCGAGAGGCCCGCCAGATATCAGCTCCCACAAACATTCAAGACATTTCAGAATGGGTTCAGCAACTACACGCAGATGCCCAGACGCACACTACCACTCTGCCCCCCGAAACCGCTCTCACTACGGTTGATTCCAAGCTTCTACACATGTGGGAAGCCAAACAGTCTCTTCTCAAACGGTGGAAGAGGCAACGGTTCAACCGAAAACTAAGACTCAGAATTGCCAAATTAGACCTCCAGATCCAGGAGTACGCCACACAACTGGCCTGCCAGCAGTGGGGCCAGGTATGTGAAAGCATGCATGACAACCTCGATAACAAGCGCACATGGCAACTCTTGCGACACTTATTAGATCCTACCACATCGCGCACACACCACAACCATAGCATAAACAAACTGCTACATGCACACAAAAACAATCTCAACGGATTCTTCGACGACCTCAGCCATAAACATCTGCCTCCCGCTCAGAAGTATGACATGCCAAAATATACTGGCGAGCCCAACGACCTACTTAGCGCTGCTATCACGGAAGCAGAGGTTCGCCATGCCTTCGCCACCCTGCGCACAATGTCAGCACCAGGCCCCGACCTTATTAACAATAAAATACTCCGAAATCTAGACGACAACTCTGTCACAGCCATCACGGCGTACTTCAATCACTGCTTTGACACTGGCACCCTCCCTAGTTCGTGGAAAGATGCCAGGGTAATTTTTATCCCTAAGCCAAACAAACCCCTCAACACTTCTAATCTCAGGCCTATATCACTAACCTCTTGTCTAGGTAAAACATTCGAACACGTCATCCTCAACCGACTCAGTAAATACATGGAGGACAACAATCTTTATCCATCTGAAATGGTAGGTTTTCGAAAATCTTTCATGCCAAGATATCATGCTTCGAATGAAGCATGACATCATTACACCCAATAGCAGTCTAGATACGCAAGCAATTCTCAGTCTGGACCTCCACGGAGCCTTCAATAACGTTTCACATTCCGCCATCCTCCGAGAGCTTAATCTTATTGGGGTTGGCGGAAAGACATATGACTACATATGTACCTTCTTATCCAACCGTACCGCAACGATACACATAGGCACAGAGCAATCCCTTTCATACGCTTTAGGTAGCTACGGCACGCCCCAAGGCTCAGTGCTGTCCCCTTTTCTTTTTAATCTTTCTATGATGCCGATGGCGCAAGCATTGCGGTCTATTCCCGATCTGAAGTTTTCACTCTACGCCGACGGCATCACTCTTTGGACGACTGGCGGCTCCGACGGAGAGATTCAAAACAATCTACAGGCCGCAACAGACGCCGTCGTGGCTCATGCCGGGGCTATGAATCTCACATGCTCCCCTCAAAAATCCGAGCTGCTACTTCTGCCATCCCACCGGGGGGCCGGAAAACACATGTCTAGCATAGAGGTAATCCTAAACAACATCCCCGTTACTAGAGTGGACAGGCTCCGGGTGCTCGGTTTACACATGCAAAGCAACCGGCTCAACACATATACCCTACATACACTCCAGACCACAGTCGATCACACCCTGCGTCTTCTAGGGCGAGTCTCCAATAAACATGGCGGACTAAAGGAGGCCGAACTTCTCCGCTTGATTCAGGCCTTTGTTATCAGTAAAATTACATTCGCAACACCATATCTACATTTCCTTAAATCAGAATCAGATAAGATCGACACTCTTTTACGCAAAATATATAAATTCGCTCTCGGGGTCCCCATACGTACCTCCACTGAAAGGCTAACGCTTACTGGAATTTTCAACACACTTTCTGAACTCACAGAAGCCCACCTCACATCCCAATATAGCAGACTGTCTAACACCGCAACAGGTCGACACATTCTACAAACTCTTTCTATCACTCCGGCACCCATCATCAAGACTAAATACACCATTCCACATCACATACACGAGAACCTCTGCATCCCCCCACTTCCTAAAAACATGCACCCTGTGCATCACAAACAGCGCAGGAGGCAGCGAGCAAAGGCTCTCCAAAAACAATTCTCCACCTCTAAAGACGTGCTCTATGTTGATGCCGCCGAATATGCGAACAGAAATTATTACGCAATATCAGTCATTAACTCTCATGGGCAGGTCGCTGCGGCCGCCTCCATTCCTGGCTCTTCCTCGGAGGAGGCGGAGGAAGCGGCCATAGCCCTGGCCCTCACAATTCCAAATTCATCAGTTATCGTTAGTGACTCCAAAGCAGCCATACATAACTTCGGAGCGGGTAGGGTCTCTAAGCCAGCTTTTTCTCTCCTCTTGTCTCATCCTTTCAATCAAACTGTGGCATTAATCTGGACTCCCGTGCATGCGGGCCTTGCCGGAAACGAGGCGGCTCATGCCAGTGCCCGAGGATTTACAGTCCGGACTCAGGCATCAGATGCGTCGGACCTCGCCACGGAGGAGGCGCCGTTTACAGCGCGGGATCGACTTATTACTTACCACGAAATCTGCACACACTACCGATTAGACCACTTAACCTTTCCGCCACTCGTGGGCGAATCCCCGCGTAGGTGTGAAGTTCTGTGGCGACAGCTGCAGACTCGCACCTTTCCGTCCCCTTACCTCCTCCACCGCATTCATCCCGCCATTTACCTTTCTCCCTCTTGTAAATTCTGTGTCTCTCCCAGAGCAGACTTAAACCACATCATGTGGGGGTGCCCTAAGCACCCCCTTCCCCCTTTCCTCAAGCAACTAATATCTAGTGAGGAGCAGTGGGAGGCTGCCTTGCGCAGCTCCAGGCCCGAACTTCAGGAGGCCATCCTGGAGTGGGCTGGGAGGATAAAGGAGGCCTACTTCAAGTAGTTCCTCCCCCCACCCTCTATTCCATTGCCCCCTTCCCTTTAAAGAGGGATAAATAAAGTTTTTCATCATCATCATCAGGCTGGTACTTGCAAGCAAATACTGTATGCAGCCTTAGAACAGAGAGATGAAGATGACATAGAGGCAATGAATAAAACCGCAACGAGGCTGGCTTCAGAGCCAGCAATTGAAGTGGGATGTAAGGCACGAAGGCATCCAGTAGGCAAGCCCTCCCAAGTAAAAAAGCACCAAAGAAACAACAAAGAACGAAATTGTCCAACTCAAAAGATCAGATGGATATCGTGTAACTGTCAAAACTGATCAACAAGGAGAAAATAAGGGTTATTCGAAATAATAACGGGAGAAAGATGAGGAAGCCGTTTAAAATGGACGCAGTCTGAAATCAGTGAGAGGAAGACTTGGTGTAGGACAAACCAAGAAGTATGCACTGAAAGATCAGCAGGGTAACGTCATCAGCAATCTCGAAGCTATAGTAAAGGCAGTGGAAAAATTTTATACTGACCTGTACAGTACCCAGAGAAGCCACGATACCTTCACTCGAATAAGTAATGAACTGGATAAAGAAACTCCTATAGCTAGCGATAAGGTCAGAAAGGCGTTGGAAGACACCAAACGTAGAAAAGCAGGAGGAGACGATGGAATAACAGCCGTTTAATTCAAAGATGGAGGGGACATAATGCTTGAAAAACTGGCGGCTCTCAATACGAAGTGTCCATACACTGCAAGGGTCCTAGAAAACTGTAAGAATGCAAACATTATACTAATCTACTGAAAGGTAGACGTTAAAGAATTGAAAAATTATAGGCCTATTAGTTTACTCCCCGTATTATATAAAATGTTCACCAAAATAACCCCCAATAGAATGAGGACAACACTGCACTTTAGTCAAGCAAAGGAACAGGCTGGCTTCAGGAAGGGATACTTCACAATGGATCACATCCATGTGATTAATCAGGTAGTCGATAAATCCACAGATTACAATAAGCTTCTCTATAAGGCGTTCACAGATCACGGAAAGGCATTTGATTGAGTAGAGATACCAGCAGTCATAGATGCGTTACGTAATCAAGGAGCACAGGGCGCTTGTGTAAATATGTTGAAAATATCACAGAGATTCCTAAGCTACCTTAATTATACACAAGAAAAGTATGAACATACCTATAAAAAAAGTGGTCAGACAGGAAAACACAATTTCTTCAGTGCTATTCACTGTGTGCTTGTAAGATGTGCCCAAGCTATTAAACTGCGAAAGCTTTGGAGTAAGCATCGACGGCGAATATCTCAGCAACCTTCGATTTGCTGATGACATTGTTCTGTTCAGCAACATTGTAGACGAGTTGCAACAAATTATTCAGGATCTTTGCAGAGAGAGCGTGAGAGTGGAGTTCAAGATTAATGTGCCGAAGACAAAAATAACCATGACCAGCCGGGCAAGGGAAAGAGTGTACAGGGTCGCAGCTCAGCCTCTAGAGTCTGTGAAAATGTAGGTTTACTTAGGTCAATTAATCACAGGGAACCCTGCCCATGAGAAGGAAATCCACAGAATAAAATTGGGTTGGAGCGCATACGGCAGACATTGTTAGCTCCTGACTGGAAGCTTACCATTATCATCGAAATGGAACGTGTAGATTCAGTGCATTCTACCGCTTCTGACATATGGGGCAGAAACTTGGAGACTGACAAAAAAGCTTGATAACAAGTTATGGACCGCGCAGAGTTTGCGGGGGGGACTGCGGGAGGGGGGACTGTGGGAACAGGCGAATGAGTGATGGCTGAGCGGCCAACCAGTTACCGCATGCTTGCTGGCAGTGTTTGTTTCTCCTTACCTGTCGCGCCATCAAATACGCAGTTATTGCGCAGACCTAGCCGATGGATGGTGCTTTCATAGGGCCGAGATTATGTACGCTTGCCCTGAAAGCGGGTGGGATAGTAAACAGAAACATTCTAGTATATGTAGACTACTTACGTTCAAATATCAAATAAAATTGAAGTATGGGGTTTGACGCGCCAAACCTACGGTGTGATTATAAGGCACGTTGTAGTGGGGCACTCCGAATTCATTTTGACCCCAAGGTAACCCTAAACAAGCCCCCACTGCACGGGGCACGGGAATTTTCGTATTTCGCCCCCATCTAAATGCGGCCGCCGCCGCCGGTATTTGATCCCGCAATCTCGTGTTTGGAAGCGCTACACCGCAGCCGCTAAGCCACCGCAGCGGGTCTCAAACGTAAAAAGGCTGCTTGGCAGCTTTGAAAGAAAGCAAATACCGTGTATTGTATGCTAAAAAAAGAAATTCGATTAGTCAGAACATAGTAAACTCTCTTTTTCTTTATTGGTTTACTGCAATCTTTTAGAAAGGCAAGGTAGTGTAGGTAAATCATGCAAAAGGAATTAAAGTAATAAATTCAAATAAACCTCTCGCGCATGACTTCTGGCTGGTGTCACTTGCTCACCCTAGATTCGTACGTACACTTAAAAGCAAACCTCCTACCTGTGTTGTCATGTTATTTAGTTTTGAAGTCGCGCCTAAACCATGGATGAAGTAGCCCAGAAGTTTGCGTTGGTTGAAGAGTGTAATCTGTTAATAAATGACAACTCAGTCTGGGAATCAGAAAGACAAGCGCAGTTGGTTTATGGTATGGAACGCTTAATAACGATGTCCTTGCACTTTAAAAATATTAAACATTTTTTGTATAACTTTGAAAGTGTCGCCATGCAAGAAACTAAATTTAGTGAGGCTATCAGGTCACGAGGCAGCGGAAATGGTTGGCACGTCCAATCCTGACCAAAGTAAAGCTGGTCGCGGTCAACAATAAAGCCTGTGGCGAGATAAATGGGTCCCATGGTGTTATACTAGCCCGGGACCCGTACATTCACGAGAAACATGACGTGAGGGCTCTGCAGAAGTAGCTTGGTTTCTTGAACTCAGCGCTGTAACGAGGTCGTTGCTGATGCTACACCGTGAGATCACGGGGCACGTAATGCACGCTACGCACATGTACAAATGCACTGCAACCTAAATTCTTCACACGTATGCTTTTCGCAATACGGTTTGTGTGTTGGTGCCTCGTAAACGTGGCTACCGTTACAATGTTCTATATTGCCTGCAGTGCTCCGTTCTATCAAGAACCTGACGCGTGACGCGCCTACGGACCACTATTGATTCTGGTTAAGTAAAAACCCCATCTTAAACCATGCACAGCGGGAAAGCTGGAATGCTGTAGTAGGTGAAAGACTCAAGAAGACGCTTTTATCTTAAGTTAGCAATAATGACTCATTCTTCCGAATAGGTGCAACTGAATTTCCGGAAAACACTGCAAGCATCGGACTAAAGCTTTCGAACCTGTTGCCTTTCGTCATAGTTAAAACCTAATAAAAAACAAATATACACTCCTTTTGGCTGGTAGTTTTTACAATCAGATACTCGAATGACAGCTTTATGATGAATGACAGGTGACAGCTTTATGATGCAAGAATAACAATAGTGACGAAAAGCAACACCTTGGACACTTCATCAAACCAGGCAGTGCGCTTCATAGTCTATGTTTGTTTTGCTTTGCCATTTGCACAATATAACTTGATAATGTTATTACTTATTATTACGTGTTATTTTTGCATAGATTGCACGCCCACGTTGCACCCATGAAGAAACCTTTGCAATCAACAAATATACCAGAGTAGGAACGAAATACAAGGGGAAGCACCAGGAACCTGACGATTATTTGATTAGCAGAAGGTTACGTTTAAATTGAGTGCGTTGTTGAACATTCTTAATTTGTCGTCACTAGACTAAATGCTGAAAAGAAAGTTCATCTCCACATAAAGACACCGTGGCTGAAAGCGCTATTTTTGCTAACTTAACTTGCGTAAATGTATCAGGGCGAATAAATTTCTATTTGGCAAAAATATCAGAGTACTCGGCGCCAACATTGAGCGAAAGAAGCTTTTAAGGCGAACGCCTTAGATGGCTCATGGGTCGAAAAATCTCACGACTGCCCGGCGTTATGGCACCAAAATTCAAGCGCATGCGCCAGTGAGCCATCAATTTTGTCAGGATTAAGCAAGCTCGATTATTTCAGTTCGCGTTGAACGGACACCCTTAAAGATATGTATTCTGGCAACAAAATCTCTGCGTGGGCTTTTTTTATATTGTTTTTAGGAGGGACGTTCAGAAGTAAGTTTCGTCATATTTTTGAGAGAGAATATGGCACACCAGCTGAAACAAACAATCCCCATAATAATACACGCCCGTATCTGGTTCAACTACGGAAGGAGCGTCAGCTGACGGGGAGCTACTCATGCACAGTACGCTGAAGAACAAAGAAGTGAGAGTAGCCGCAGACCGACGTGCTCGAGGCTATTCGGGTACAAATCACGATGGCACACATCCGTGTGCAGACAACATGGTCACCAAAGGAAGTGCGTGCTGTTATCGGGTATGAATGGACACCTGTACCCGGCACTAAAAGATCCTCTCTGGGTACGTCACTTCCAAAACAATGCTGAGGTACAGAAGGCTGTGCGACAGTTCCTTGCATCGCAGGGAACCGAGTTTTAGCAGTGAGGTTTCTTCAAACTGATTGCAGGCTACGACAAATGTCTCAGTGTCTGTGGCGACTATGTGGAAAAATAGTGCGAAGCCTACCGTCGAAGACGCTATGGAGCATTTGACTTTGGCTATGAAGTTTTCGTGTAGAAATAAATACTTTCGGAACATCCCTCGTTATTTGCCGAGCAATGTACACGTGTTTCATGAAGCTTCGAAGTTTATAACTACGCCTGCGGGAATTGGTATCATTCTTTTGTTGAAAGTGAGCCCGGTATGTTTCTCTCATTGCCCCTCTCATTCTGCCAGCGCTACGATAAAGTAGAAGGCATCATACAATGTGTTTCACTAACTTGAACCAAGCCGCAAAACTATGGAAATGCCACGCAGCGGGATCCAACCACGATAAAGTTGTTTGCTGTCGCTTGGAGATACATTATTTTTAGAGTGGAGTTCTAATGGTTAGGTTACCATTGAATTTTCGTGTCCGCACACAAAAAACAACCATCATCAATGGCTCATTACCGCGTAAGCAAGCGAAATAAGCAATGGCTGATAGCCCCATAAGCCAGAGGCTACAAGCACTCACCAAATTGAAGCGCACCGTGGGCACATTTTTTCTAATCACGCATACAACATACAGAACAGCAGGACAAAAACTGTAATCATCAATGGCTCATATTCCCGCAAGCAAGCAAAATATGCAGTGCCCATCGTCCTGTAGTGCTCATGCCTACTCACATTGGGTGGGTTAGTTGCAATGACATGATCCATGTAGTCGTTGTCGGTGATATCAACGTGGATGACCCGGGACCGAAAAACGAATGGACTACGCGTTTCGTGTTGCAAACATATGGCTCACTTGCGATGCCACACCGATACGGCGTTACCGAACACCTAGCGCCTTACCTGCGTCGATCTCACATTGTCATAGCGCAATTGCGAGTGTGCTGATCAATGTAGATCATAGCGACCAGAGCGCCATTGTGACCGTCGTTACTAAATCACAATGATTGACGCAATGAAGCCTTTGCGACAAGTTTTCTTACCACGATGTTTACAGCTCCGCTGGTCATCCACCTTCGAAGGGCGGAATGGCCTCGAATTTTTTGTACTCTGCATCATTACATCATTAGTCTTAATAATTTATTGATATTGACACGTGTACTTGTCTTCATCGGGCGACACGTTTCACCGCCTAACAAATATTATCGCACAGCGCAGGACGCGCTTGCATGTGTCGGAAGTTCCTGGAATGTTATCGATGATTCATTCCATCCACTGTCTGTGACCGAACCTTGTGTAATCTGATTGCATCTGTGCGCGACGCGAATAACGTAAAACTTTGTAGAAGGCGCGCGGGTCCCAGCGATTAGTCTGGAACATTTGACGATTGATGTACAAAAGCCGACGCGCTTGACCCGTTGATCAGATTTCGACGACCGCCGATCGTGTTCGCCGCTACCGTTGTTCTTTGAGTGTAGCCTGTTTTTGAGGGCACAAGTTCGCCCAATAAAACGCTCGTTTCGTTATTCACAGTTTTCCTGCCTTCTTAACCGTCACTAGCACGTGACAATATTTTTAATTTTTATATTTAGGTGGGAATTGTCAGTGAGAGAATTGTAGAGCAACTTGAAGAACACCCCATACAGCTTTCTTTTGCTCAATACATGCTACAGGAAAGTGTTTTTCCGAGCGAAAAAGAAGCCGGCGAATACACGCGAAATCACCGCGCGACTGGCCTCTCGAGGCACCTTGCGTGTATTCGTGGACTTCTTTCACGTGCGGAAAAAACACTTTTGTGTAGCATGTATTCAGCAACACAAAGCTGTAGCGAGAATTTTGATGTTCCTCCACATCGTACTAATTCACACTTTTCATCTAATTCAAATATTTGAGAATCGATAAAAATAATTAAGGCAGTTATATAGGTATTCGGAATGAAAAAAAAAGTAATCTGACTATCTAGAAGTGACGGCAAACAATATTGTGTTGGTTCTGTCCAGCTACGCAGCATTTGGATACTGTTAAAGTTTGGCTTATGTTAAGTGAAACACACCTGTATATGCAGTGCACCTGCATATCAGCGTGCCTGCATTTCGACTAGCCCGTTTCGCTATGGGCCATTTGGACCAGCCGAATGTACCATTAGAAAAATTTCGAAATTCCTTTTGTTCCTTGAAACAATTGAAGCCTCTTGACACAGTTTCCTAAAGGATAAAAGTTCGATCCTTGTGACATAAGACTACTGGGTGTGTGCCGCTTTTCATTGAACGCTTTAAAAAGCTGCACCATAAATTACCTCTACATGTACCGCCTCTTCAATGAACTTCTCGCCAACATGTGTCACTGATTATGCACCACAGGATGTGCGGCAAGAAAGGAAAGAATTCTCAGCGTTCTTAAGCACCGGCACGCCGCGCAACTCGCCTTATCTGGCGGCACAGCGCTGGCTTCTCGGCCGCGCCACTAGATAGCGTCAATGCGGCAACAGATGGTGTCAGATGGTGTCAACACATCATGCGGCTGCCGCAAGATGTGTTGACGCCATCATCACGATCGACAGTCATCGTGAGACGGGTTCTGACGAGTTCTTACAGATAGCAGGTGCGCGTGCTCCAGCCATTCAAATACTTCCGCATATTCACTCTTGGCGTAAGTAGAGCGGCTTCAGATGGTTTTACATTGTGCACTAAATAATATATGGGGTTTTACGTGCCAAAACCACTTTCTGATTATGAGGCACGCCGTAGTGGAGGACTCCGGAAATTTCGACCACCTGGGGTTCTTTAACGTGCACCTAAATCTAAGTACACAGCTGTTTTCGCATTTCGCCCCCATCGAAATGCGACCGCCGTGGCCGGGATTCGATCCCGCGACCTCGTGCTCAGCAGCCCAACACCATAGCCACTGAGCAACCGCGGCGGGTTGTGCACTAAATAGTATAACTATCGTCGAAAGGGAGCTTATGGTTGATACAGCCCACTGAGTTAGCACGAGAGTAGGCGTCTAGAAAACGAAGCGTTACAAAGCGTACATATTTTGTTTATGCTCATGTAGGTCTCAGTAAATCTAAAGATCACGTTCTGTAAAGAATGCTAAAACGTCTCGTGAGCCAACGCGAGCACATGTGCAAGTCCAACTACAAGCAAGGCGAACACTGTTTGCAGTGCAAGCAGGTGAAATGCTCCCGTCTCCTGTTGCAAGCTCAGCTATGCTAAAGTGCCAAAACCAGATATGATCGCTGGGTACCCGACTGCAGATAAAACAAAATGTTCCTTGAATTATTTGACAACACAGGCCTCACATTAAACATATAGTACAAACCATGTGTATTGTGTCTTAGGGCTTGTACCGATAGCAATAACAAAAAAAGGTAGTCAGGCAATTCCCCTGTGGATTTACCTAATTAGACTACTAGTACGGCAACCGTAAGTGGCTATATATGTTGTCAAAGTACGAATAAATGATGGCGCAAGATGTTGATGTGAGAAAGTTGAGTTGAGGCAACAGGAAACGGGAAGGGGATTGTAAGGGAGCGTAGGGACTTCAAAAGCGATGCTAAGACGAGAGAGTGCAGATAACAGGCTTGGCTTCTGTCGCTTCAATAGCGGATGTTGTGTACTCATACGTATGGATGCAAAGCTGCAGCTGAGTTTTTGTCAATATTGCTTAAGCAGACTATTTTTGTTAGCGCGCGCGCTTTTCTATGAACTTCACCGTTGCTGTCTGTAATTAGCGCTATAGTCTTTGCAGCGTGTGTTCGTGAATAACCTAAGTATTTTCTAGTGAAACTTTCTTTGCCTCTTCCATTGACTCTTCCGCTTATGCTGCTACTGCTGCTGCTATTTTGAGTGCCGCGTCGGGTAGTGGTTGAGGGCGTGTTATACATGCAAAGAGCGCATGAGGGAGTTACCATCACGTCGCATGTGCACAATGCCTGGGCGTAGCCACATTGGTCCGCTGTAATCTGTGAGTCCCCTCAAAATCATTGCAGAAACGGCCGCGCTTACCTTTCTACAAACATGCAAGTCGAGAAGGGAGCTAGATAGAAGTATAGAGAGGAGGAAGGAGAGGAGGTAGAGAAGGGGTAGAAGCGTGTGTAGAATTGACGTAGTGGCAAAGTCGCGAAACGAGTGAATAACAGCTTGTCATTGTTCGTTCACTGTTACTATACAGAGTAAGGGAGAGGGAAAAGATGGCGTGAGAAGGCCAGAAAGCACTATTACTATAGAGACGACAGCCGTTGCGAAAAACCTTAAGGTACGGCATTCTGCTACTTTTGAGAAATAAATACTATGCAAATTTGTCAAGCGGGCAAGTGATGCAGTGCGTGCTAATACAAAGCCGCGTTTAAGCACCGTAGGGTCTAGGCGACACATGGAAGCGGTGGCACGTCTAATCCACGCTTCTGTTGCCACTGCGGTAGCTTTCCCGATATGGCATTGCTCGAGGTTGCGGGTCAGATCCCGTGCACGGCAGCTGCATTTCTACGGGTGCGTAACTCAAAAATGCTAGTGCGCTTAGATTTAAGTGTACGTTTAAAAATACCCAGTATCAAAATTATTCCGCAGTCCGCCAATACGGCGTGCCTCATAATCCTATTTTACTTTTGGCACGCACACCCCATAATTCATTTAAAACACAACACTTTTGCCAGAATGCTATGCGTCATGTGAGCCAATGTCAAAGCTCAACCCTCTCAGAGATTATGAGCAATGGCCCACACCACTGCCCGAAGGCAACACGCCTCCTTGTGTGTTCTGTAGGCTACGCAGACAAACAATAATGCTGCATGCAACATCATAAGCGTTATCAACTCACCAGTGTTAAATTGTACTGCACACTGAAGAAATGAAACATTCGCCGTCAACATCATCGCTAAATATTGTCAATCAAAGCGAACGGAACAGAAAGCTTCCCTTACATTGATTTGCACAGTCCTGGGGATTCGCAAAATTTTTAATGTTTAATTAATTTCAACAACAATCTGCAGATTTCGGAAACAGAAAATTTCAATAATACTGAAAGCAGAAGCTGCTGAAGGCGTAAAATAATAGGACTGTCCACCTGAGGTATAAAATAGTAATGCGGCAATAGATTGGTCTGCAATAATATTCGAGGGGAATATGTTGTACCCCATATGGAGCGGTACTTATTATTCACGGTATGTCAATACGCTTTCATAGTAATGTGTCGTACAAAAAGTCACAGTCTATGACAATGCTCCATCTGAACTCATCTATGAGCGTATCACTTTGGCGATTTCCGTATCATGCAGCTCAGTCTAAACCAGATTCGCTTAGTCGTCGCAGGATTTGCTTAGCCGTCACTTTCACAGGTTGGTACGCTGACTCCACCTGCAAAGTAAACTCTCATGAGTGCTAGCATAGACAAGCCTCTGAAACTGTTATCACGTAGTAATGATGAAGAATAAACAGAGCAGCAAAACTATGAATAGCTTAAGTTTTCATTGTGGAGTCTGTGCCCACAAAAGCTAGTTACACTCAAAGCACAACGACAGTGGCGAAAATAGTCGGCGATCGTCGAAAATATCATCTACCGGTCAAGTGCGCCTGCTTTTATACATTAGTCATCGAAGCTTCCAGTGCCCGCGTCACTTCCAGAAAGTACTACATAATGCGCGTCCCGCGTGCAATATTACGCAAGCTTCGGTGAAAACGCACAACGTATAGAACCATCGCTAACAGTAAGTTCCAATAATACAGGCGCGTCTTCCGCTGAGCCAGAACTTCAGGTTGTTAATGGGTGAAAGGCAATCCCCTAGAAAAGGACAAATAAGTACATGAGTCGATGCCTCCGCCCCACCCCTTAAATAGCACCGTCCTGATGCTGCGAACACGAGCACATGAAACTAATGCACCTTCATGAAGGAGAACAAAAAAAATATCACCACCCATGCACTCCGTACAGATTGTTAACTAGCGAAGATGAAACGTGCGGCCAGGGTGTCTATCACTGGGTAAATTCCCACGATTCATTAAACCACGGCTTGGTAGGCTGCCGGATCCTCGGTAGGCAGTTGCTGCTTGCGCTTGGCACAACGAGCCTGTTCGTATGCCCGTGCTGCAGCATCGGCACGGCGTAGACGTGCTCGTTCCTGGTTCTTATCGCGGCTTTGATGAAGAAAAGCTGCATGCTACTCCAGAGTACGTATCACGCGTGGCCTACCCGTTTTCGAGCAGAAGAGACGCTGCTACGCGCGCGCTCGGCTGCAACGGAGAGCAACGACGTCACTACTGGTGCATCCAGTCACTGTCTTTCTGTTTTTACCCGCATGGGCATGGGGTTGCACCGGAGGAATTTTCGGTGTACCGGCTACAGATGGACAGACGGATGAATCAGCTATCCATGTACAGCTTCTATGTAAAACAAAGTCCCAGAGTTAGAGTTGGTAGAAGGGATTAAGGCACACAACATGGACACTATTCAGGCCGTGAGCTGGTAATTTCGAAATGGCGTCTGGCATGACCTCATAGTGCAATGCTCTGATACGTCGTATGATCTTGTAGGGTCCGAAATAGCGTCGCAAAAGCTCCTCGCTAAGTCCTCGTCAGCATATTGCAGTCCGAACCAGAAAACGCTCGCCGTCATGGTACTTAACGTAGCGTCATCGAAGATTGTAGCGTCGGCTGTCAGTCTTCTGCTGGTTCTTCATCCGCAGACGGGCGAGCTATCACGCTTCTTCGGTGCGCTGGAGATAGGATATGACGTCGAGATTCTCTTCATCGGTGCCGTGCGACAGCACAGCGTCTGCGTCTGCGTACATTTGTAGCATGTAAGACCATTATTCTGTGGGTTGTAGTCCATCAAAGTCTTTCTGAATTATGTTACGCACTTGTGTTTTGTAATGCGTTAATCATAATGTTTATGACTCAGTTATGCACTGTAGTTACGAAGTGACACACCGGGGCTAATCCACGCTACTTTCACCTTGTTCTCATGTAGCTCATCGTCTTGAATTTCCATCTCTTGCCTTCCCCGAGTTTTCCCCAGAAAAAGAAAGACATCTTTGAAGGATAGATAAAAATTACTGCTTGATGCAGCCAAACATAAATAAAAATGCTACAGAAAGAAAATAGAGAAAAATTCCAAGTGCAGGAAAAAATCATTACAATTGCCAATCCTGCATGCCGGCACCTTTCAAGAAACACTGTTGTTATTCCAATAGACAGACTGACAGCTTGCTTATGCAAGCACATTCTTCCAGTTCCATGTCATTGGGAAAAAAATGAGTTTCCTAGAAGGTAGCCACATGCACACTTGGTGATCACAATGTCTTTTTCCCCTGGACTTGTATATATATATGTATTTTCTCCCTTTCCTGCTTTTATGTTTGGTTTCATCAAGCACTAGTGCTTATCAGGTTTTATTGCTGTATTACTTTGTGGTAACCTTTATAGATCACTGCATTTTCACAATAAACCTTTTAATTAGAAGTTAGCATACCCTGTTCTTACTGCTTCACACTGTACATTCTTGCTACATTGGCCAAATAAAAGATTTTATAAGCTATCATGAGGGCCAATAAAGTGACTTGTTGCAGTCTAAAAAAAATGAATAGCCTGGCTGCAAATGGCACCAGAGAACACATAGGACAAACAAGAAAGCCGAGATGATCTAACAACCAAAAGTTTAATGTACACACCGAGTAAATGTTCGCTGACAAGCAATAGACTGAACATACACAAAAAGTAGAAGCAAAAATTGAGCAAGCCGTACGCTTGTGACGTTCGTGAGTGGATGGTTCCTGTGTCTAGTCAGTACCCTTAGATGCACTCGCAATGGCTCATGTTGCAGATAAACTCGAGCTGGGCACGCACGTGCCTCTGCAATAGTGCCCCAAGTAGACGCACATCGTGGTAGTCCTAGGCAAATTCTCAGTGCGCGAGCCTGAGCACTTTCAAGTGTGCGTACAGCAGTTGTACTAACCCGAGAAAGTACAGGCACACTGTAGCGGAAGTAGCCAACGAAGAGTGCCTGGTAGAGCTGCAGAAGAGATGACTTGGATGGCCCCCATGATTTTCCAGACATATGTCGAATGATCTGAGTAAAGCTGTCTAGCTTTTTTCTTAATCCTGAGAGGTGCTTCGACCAGGATAAGTCACGGTCGATGATGACTCCGAGAAACTTGTAGTGGGTTACTGAAGGTATAATCTTCCCATCAATCATAACGGGGTAGCAGGCCATTGACTTTCGTGTAAATGCCATGGTTGCACTTTTTTCCGGTGAGAGCTGCAGTCCGCGACTGTTTAGGTATGTGCACGTTATTGACACCGCGCGCTGCAGCTTCGTTTGCACTTGTAAGCGCGTTAAGCTCGTGGTCCATATACAGATGTCGTCTGCATACACAGAGACCGAGACTGC
Source organism: Dermacentor andersoni (assembly GCF_023375885.2). Classification (NCBI taxonomy): domain Eukaryota; kingdom Metazoa; phylum Arthropoda; class Arachnida; order Ixodida; family Ixodidae; genus Dermacentor; species Dermacentor andersoni. The sequence continues at coordinate 22,082,548 of NC_092818.1, forward strand.
GCCTGCGTGTTCTTTGACCAGTCCGATGAGAACGATATTAAATAAAGTTGGGCTCAATACACCTCCTTGAGGCACTCCACGATAGACGGGGTGGTTCTTTGTTTCCCCGTCTGGAGTTGCCATGAATATCGTTCTCTCTTGAAGATAGCTGGCTATCCATTGATGCATACGTCCCCCGACACCACATTCTTCTAGGCCATTTAAAATTGCATCATGGAGAACGTTGTCAAAAGCACCCTTGATATCTAGAAAGACAGCAGCCGTTAATCGACGGCGACGTTTCTGATGTTCAACAGTTGTTACCAGGTCAATGACGCTGTCGATGGACGACCTACCCTTCCGGAAACCTGTCATTGCGTCTGGATATATATTACGCTTCTCCAAAGACCACTCCAGGCGCGTCAAAACCATGCGTTCCATGGTTTTACCTATGCAACTGGCAAGCGCCACAGGTCTGTAGGAAAGCATAGCATGGGGTGTCTTGCCTGGTTTCAATAATTCCACAATTTTGCTTGTCTTCCAATGTGCAGGCACAGTTCCCGAGGACCACGAGAGATTGTATAAAGCCAGGAGCTCTTCAGTCGCTCGAGGGCCTAGATGGCGCAAGGTAGAATAGGTAATGGCATCAGGACCAGGCGCACTTGAGTGTCTTGAGGATGAAATCGCTGCACGTAGCTCTTGCAGCGTGAACGGGAGGTCGAGGCGATCGTCCATTGTTGGAGGAGCACACCTGAGCACTGAAGCTACCGATGTTGTAGATCCAGAGAGGTGTATGCAGAAATCTTCCGCGATTTCCTTCTCACTGCGCGTCTGGATGTTAGCCAAAGCTCGGAAGGGACGTAGCTGTTGTGGAGGAGATGGTAGTGCTCGTACAACATGCCATATTGTGGACAACGGTTTTCTTGGGTCCAGGCTGGTGCAAAATGACCTCCAACGTTGTCTGTCGAGCTTGTCTAAGTATCTTTGAATTTTCTTTTGCACACGGCGTGACGTCCTCAAGTCTGATATCAATTTAGTTCGCCTGTATTTCCTCTCGGCGCGACGTCGGACTGCCAGCAGCTCTTCATATATAACGTCAACGGATGTTCTTGAATTCGAAGTTTCGATGATGCGTGTTGTTGCGTGCATTGCTGCTCTAATGCGCTCTTCAATCTCTTTCGGTGAAATTACGCAGTTGCAAGATTCTTCTAGCTTGTACTGAAACGCATCCCAGTCAGTGCGTCGCGTATGAGAACTTGGAAGTCTTGTAAACAACCTCAGTTGTACATAAGCAGGTAGGTGATCACTGCCATACGTTTCAGCATCTGCGCACCAGGCAGCAGAAGACGAAAGGCATCGTGAAGCGATAGCTAAATCAGGACAGCTGCTGTACGTCGTGCCACGAAGGAATGTTGGTGAGCCATCGTTCAGGATCTCAAGATCATTGCTGCTTGTGAAGTTAAGAAGTTGTCTTCCTCGAAGGTTTGTGATGCTACTACCCCAAAGATGGTGGTGCGCGTTGAAATCGCCCACAATAATATGAGGTCCTTGGCAAGAGTCAAGAACAATTTTCAGGTGTCCAGAGTCAAATCTTCCCCTGGGAGAAATATAGCCACCGATGATCGAGATTATCCGGCGCTTTAGCTTCAGTGTTATAGAGACGTACTCGTTGCTGTTATGCACCGGAACTTGGTTTAGCGAATACGTGAGGTCACATCGCAGACATAGTAAAACTTTGCTAGTATTTCCATTTGTCCCAGACGCGAATTGTTCATAGCCAGAGAGTCTAAATGGCGATGTCATATTCGGCTCGCATATTACGATAACTGGAAACCGATGCTTGAGCACTCTCTGTTTAAAATCTCCCAGGCGACCCCGTAGACCTCGTGCGTTCCACTGGAATATTACGGAACCGCTTATCCTTTCCTGTAGTGACAACCTTGAAGTTGTTGATGCCATGGCGTTTACTAGCCTTTATACAGCAGCAAGGACTGGTTCTAGAGCGTCGAGAATTTGCACCGCAGCCTTGGCAACGGGCGTCTTAACTCCGACGAGCAGCAATCGCAAGGAACGAATCAACTGTGCAAGCATTGCCTTGATTTGCCTATCCGACGATGAAGGTTCATGGTCACGCTGGCGTTCCGGCTGCACTTCTGTACTCCGAGATGGAAGGGAAGGCCATATTGTAGTGTCCTTGGTGTATAGAAGAGTAGACGTGGTTAAAGGTGCCTGTGACGTTTGAGGACTAGCATGAGCGCTCGACGACTTTTCCTGGAGTACAGGTTGTCCTGTTGTCGATGCTGATCTCCTTCTGCGATTACGTGAGCGCCTCTGGCGGCGGTGGACCTTGGTAGCAGCTTCTCTGTGTGTAGATCGATCTCGTACCATTTTCCTTAGCACGGACATTTCAGTCTTTAATTTTGGACAGTCCTTCGACGTTGCCTCGTGTGGCCCATCGCAGTTAGGGCACTTCAAGTCAGAGCCAGCACACGTCAACTGATCGTGATCACCACCACAGCGCGGACATGTCATCTTGTTCACGCACACAGCACTTACATGCCCGATTTTCTGGCATTTACGGCACTGCAAGGGCCTAGGAATGTATGGACGGACAGGATGGCGCACATAACCCACTTTTACATGTGTTGGTAAGGTCTCTCCCTCAAAAATGAGTTTTATGCACCTCGACCGTCCAAGACGGTGTATGTCTGTGATATGGACGGTTGATGAGATTAGCGTTGGGAGATCGTCATTATCTATATCTGTATCGACATCGTAGATAACACCAGCGGTGGTGCTGCCTCCATGTACGATGAATGAGCGGACAAGTATATTTCCTAGCTCAGTTACAGTTTTCAAGGTGTCGAGGCTGGTTCGTGTAGTCACATCAACAGTAAGTATGTTTCTTCTGGGATTAATTCGGACCTCTCTGATTTGCCCTGGAGCCAGCCTCTCGAGATAGGCAGTGAGAGTTTGCCTATTGAGGGAATTGAGGTTGCCTGTAGCAGCGACGGGGATATAGGCGATTGTGTACGCTTGCTGTGTGGGCGGCTTATTGTAGTTAAGCTCACTCACGCTTGATGTCCTACGAAGTTTCCTCTTCAACCGACGATTTGTGACCTCGGTATATCCGCCGTCAGAATCCATGTCGTCGACGTCTGAGCAGCTCGAAGACCTTGGCAGAGTCGCGTTCAGGTGGTCGAGCGCAGCAGACCGACTTGCAGCTTGGAGGTCAGCCCCCAACCTTGGCGGCAGGGGAGGCGGAACGTCCGTCATTGCTTTTGACATCGTACCCGCCACGGGGGCGACGGTACGCACAAATTTAACCGAAAAAACCAGAGCGAAGCAGGACTAGCAGCTGATCAAGAACTCTTCTTCGTCTCTTCGTCTTCTTCGTCTCAAAATTTCTTTTGCCGAAACGACCTCCGACGTCAGACGCCGGATCTTGCATGAAACGAGACTCTTAACTCTGTCGCGTTAAAGAGCATTGCATACTCCCCTCGTAACTACACTTTGGCCGAGAATGCTCGCCAAGCGAGAAAGGAGGTGTGACGTGCGAAACCGCGGTAGCAAGGCGATCAACAGTGGCTACGGCTTTCCCCTGCTATGAGGACGTAGCGTTGTGTCGAAGATAAAGGTCATTCGGCCCGCTTTAGGCGCGTGATAAGCCGCCGCTAAGCGTCGAAAACGAGCCGAGAACTGCGAAAGCAGCAACGCGAAGAATGCGAGAAGGCAGCCTAGAGAAGAAGCATAAGCTCGCAGACAACGGCTTGGCACACGTTTACTTCACACTGCGGCTCGCTATGTCTTGCAAAAAGTCTGACCACTCCGATCGTTTAACTTGATGCATTATCAAGTGTGCAGCAGGCTGTCGCATTAACAAGTTACCAGAGTGTAACATGTTGCTGAACTTTTCTTGATTTTGCTCCATTTTCGTCACTTCAGAGTACCTGTCTAAATGGTACCTGTACTACCTCTCGTCTCTGCATTTTCTGTTAAGCGGAAGCTTCATCCATGTGCCAACTCCAAAATCCCCATTCAAATACAGGTAAAACAAAAACGTCCTCTCGCCTAATAACCGCGGCACTGTTGTAAACAAAATTCGTTGCAGTGCAGACCTAAACATATATTATAGGTAATCATGGAAGCATAATCGTGATTGAGGGAGAATTGTAAGTGGTTAAGTGATGTAATTTAGATCGACGTCATGTTCTGTGGAAGGCTGGCTCGGTGTTGAGTCTCGTTTGCTTCTGGAAGTATAGGTTCGTCGGAGAGCTTGAATGAACAAGCAATAAAAGATTGAGGTGATGTGCGCTTGTGGTTTTAGGAGAGCCGGTTAGTTCGCGAGTAAGAAAAAGACGTCAGTTAAAAAAGTAACTTTAGCAGCGCAGCCACAGTGCATCGCTTAATTTTGAAGGTTTTAATACGGCGACAAGGCGTGTGGGGGCAATGTAAGGGGGGTAGTAAGAAAGCAGTGGCTTGGTCTTTCAAGAAATCTTAGCTTCAGTAGCTCATGGTAGGCGTTGTCGCAGGGGAATGCAGATGAGGCACGACCCTGTGTGGTGGAGGTGCCGAAAAGATATTGGGCCATCTGAGAATTTGTAATGTGTCGGTGGAGGTCTGAACAAAAGAAAGACAGAACAGAAAAAAAGGAAGGGGAAATAGGAGGGTGACAGCAGAAAAAGCGGGTGGTGCAGGTGTGCATGGAGAAAGAGCTCGTATGCTTGATATATTCGTAAATTGTGGAAGAAAGTATTCATTGAGTATTACGAGGGAGGCAGGAAAGAGCTGGAGAGGGAGGAATGAGCTTAAGCATCAAAGGTTAGCTGGTGGCATACGGTGTTTTGTGCCTTTGTTAATGATAAAAATAATGTCAGTGTCACGATCCACCCGGGTTCGTGAACAAGGGAGGGCTCGAGGCACCCTCCGTTAGACGGAAGCTCCGCAGCGTGGTGGTGCTGAACGATGACTGACCGCCGAGCAATCGTCCTCGTCCTCGCCGAGCTTAGCAGGCCACCGAGCCTGGCGGCAAACGAACATTATGCCTAAGAGGACGTCACATGCTTGCTACACCCCCTCAACCCCAGTTTGCTTGTTAAATAAAAGAAATAAACGTCCATGTTCCAAATACGAGGCTCTGCCTCCACCCTAGCTGGGTCGACGGTGCCTGCTATCCAGGCGAGTAACGGTCCAGTGGCCTCCACCGTCGAGTACTCCGCCTGGGCACCGGTGTTGATGGCTCGGGTGTGGCAACGCCGGGTGCTGCTTGAGCCAGCTTCGTTCCATCCGGAGGGTCCGTAGTGGTCAGCCTAGTGAGTGATGCCGGGCTCGACACAGGTCCAACGTGTGCCGCACCTCTGGCAACGGTTGCTGCCTCCGAGGTGGGTGGCGCACCGCTGGAAGCAACTAGTGCTGCCGCTAGTCCTCCTGCGGGCTGGAACTCAGAAGTAGCAGTCGAGGGTGCTGGCCAGGTCCCAAAGCGAGGCCTGACATGGTCGGTGTGTCTGTGCCATGGCCCCGTCTGGCATGCCGACGAGCAGCGATGTGGTGCTGGCAGGAGACACCACTTGTCCGGCAGACCAGGGTGGGCCAGGACGGAAGTTCCTCGCGAAAACGGGAGCTCCCGACTCTGGCAAAGGCCCGGGACGGCAGCCTTAGTCAGCAGCCAGCTTCTGCTTCAGCTGCTTCAAGAGCACTGTGGATAAGAGGTCCGGATGTAAGGCGTCCAAGGGTGTCTTGACCATCCGACCCAGCAGGAGCTCACAGGGGGCACGGCCAGTGACATCGGGAGGCGTGGTCCGGTACTGAAATAGTATCCGGGAAATCTGCGCCCGGAAATCCCCAGTCTGGCTCTTCTTGAGCTTGTCTTTGATGGTTTGCACCACCCACTCGGCTGCACCATTTGAAGCAGGGTGGTACGGTGGAACCATCATCCCGCGGATTCCGTTCTTCATCAGCCAGGCCAGGTACTTTGTGCAGACGAAAGCAGGACCATTGTCGGACACGATGACATCCGGTAACCCCTGGGAGGCGAAGACCTATCGTAGCGCTTAATTGGTCGCGCCTGCTGATGGAGTGGTGACAGGTAGAACCTCCACCCATTTGGAGAAGGCATTCCCCACCACCAGGAAGTAATGGCCCTTGAAGAGGCCTCCAAAATCCACATGTAGGCGGGACCAGGGTCTCTGTGGGAACGGCCATGGGGTGCTTTCCACATGACGCGAGGCTCGCTGATGCTCCTGGCAGGTTTGGCAGCTCTGCACCTCATGCAGGCTGGCTTCCGGGTACTCCGGCAGTCGAGCGCCCAGTGCATGAATCCAGTTTCGGCCAAGCAGCGTCGGCGACAACGCATTCGTTAAGTAAAAGGGAGGGTTGCCTCCCTGTCGCCAAAACGAACGCTGACCTGTGCCTGACCCTGGACCTGGAAGAGTTGCCCGGAAGAGCTGCGCAGCATCACGCTCGAAGCCTCGGCGGACACGCCGGGAAAGTACGCTTGAAAAGTTTCCCGGCCATTACTGACACGCTGGCCCCTGTGTCCAGCTCCATGGAAATGGGGTGCCCGCAGATTTCGACGGTCAGCATGTACGGTGGCACAGACGACGGTGCAAAGCCTGTGTGCCACATGTCGAAAACCGGCGGGTTCTCGGCCACGACGTGAAGCCTGGCTGCGGAAGAACTTGAGCCTGCTGCCGTACGCCCCCGCCGCATACCCTTGCGACGGCTACGCTGGCCGCTGGCTTGTGTGGTACCTGGGCGTGAATCAGGCTGCTGCTGCTGTTTGCTGTTCGTCCTCCCCCTTCGGCATACACGTGCCAGGTTCCCAGTTTTCCCGCACGTAAAGCATTGTGCTTGAGAGAGCTGGCACTGTGAGGGGGAGTGGGCACCACCACTGCGACCGCAGGTACTGCCCTTTGTCGCCAGCTCGTTGACCACCGCTTCCGCCGACGGTGAGCCAGTCGCACGGGCAATCTCGCCGGAGTTCTTGGCGGCAGCTTCCATTGTCAGCGCTACTTTCACGGCGTCGTCCAGCGAGGGGTCGGGAAGCTCCAGGAGTCGCGTCTGCATGGCGGGGTTGTCGATGCCGCAGACGAAACGGTCCCGGAGCAGCGAGTCCAGCTGGTATCCGAAAACGCAGGCACTCGCTAACCCTCGTAGCGCAGCAACGAACTGCCCGAGGGTCTCTCCTTCCCGACGGCTCCGGTTGTTGAATCGGAAACGCTCCATTAGTGTGCACGGTGCTGGGTTGAAATGCGAGCGCAGTATGGCGAGCAGCTGACCCAGCGTCCTAACGTGCGGCGTGGCTGGCTTGAGAAGGTCGAGCAAGAGGCTGAAGACGCGGGTCCCGCAGCTGGCCAGGAAAATGTCCCGCTGTTTGGCCTCGGGTGTGTCGTTTGCCCGGAAGTACACGTGGACTTGCTCTTCGTAAATTTGCCAGGCGGACCCATCTCCTTCGAGCGGCTCGAGCCTTCCGTACAGCGGCATGGCAGCAGCAACGGGGGCCGGTGCTTCGCCGCTCGCGGCGGCGTGGGACGATCCGTGGATACTCGTCGCCACTGTCACGATCCACCCGGGTTCGTGAACAAGGGAGGGCTCGAGGCACCCTCCGTTAGACGGAAGCTCTGCAGCGTGGTGGTGCTGAACGATGACTGAACGCCGAGCAGCCGCGCTCGTCGGTGTTTATTGCGGTGCGGGGACCAATGTTGCCTGCCAAGCTTAGCAGGCCACCGAGCCTGGCGGCGAATGAATATTATGCCTAAGGGGGCGTCACATGCTTGCTACACCCGCCCTCGTCGCTAGTGTCACGAGTATTCCGTCCTCGTCGCCGGTGTCACGATCCACCCGGGTTCGTGAACAAGGGAGGGCTGGAGGCACCCTCCGTTAGACGGAAGCTCCGCAGCGTGGTGGTACTGAACGAAGACTGACCGCCGAGCAGCCGTGCTCGTCGGTGTTTATTGCGGCGCGGTGTCCAATTTTGCCTGCCGTGCTTAGCAGGCCACCGAGCCTGGCGGCGAAGGAACATTATCTCTAAGGGGGCGTCACATGCTTGCTACAGTCAGGTTTGTTACCTATTTAAAGGCTCTAACCTGTCACATGCCAAATTGATTTCCGTCGTGTGTACAGATTTAAACTTGTGTACAAGTTATTATTCCATATATTTCCTCTCGCCAGGTGGACGCAAATTTGGTGTAGTACATAGAACCTTGCTTTCTAGAATGCTTGGCGTGTTCATTGTGTAGTCTTGTACCTGCGCGATGACCATTGAGTCTCGTAAAAAATTGTTGTCTAGTCTCACCTATGCATTGTTTATTACAAATGACAGACTCTAGACAATAGACTACCTTAGTTGACGTGGGGGAGAATTCGAAATTACCTCGTGAAGGTAATCCAAAGCTGCGTTTTTTTACTGTAGCATTTGATTGTGTATATTTGCACGTAGACCACAGGGACAGGATTTGGTTTCGACACTAGTTAATTTGGCATGCAGGATAATCTCCTTAAAATTACTGTTGCCTCGGTAGGATACTTTGGAAAGTCGGGAAAGATGTTAAGTTTGTGGTTGCGAGTGAGAACTGTGTAGTGTTTCTAAGGACGTTAGCGTTTGGGAGTGCGTTTAAGCATTTAGTAGTAAGAAAAGGCGCTGTTGTTCTTCTTAACTTATGGCTGGGTTTGATGACCTCGGCTTCCTCAAGTTTTGATGTATTAGTGTTGGCTCTTTAAAGGGCATTGTTCGGGAGGCTCCTATTTGGTAGGGTTTCTTTAAGGCGATCGAGTCTATCTATATAATCTTTATTTCGACGCAAATACGACGCAGTTGTGAAGCGTCACCTTTAAATTTACTTTGTTTGCTATGTCTGAAATGGCGGCTGGTACATTCTAGATACTGTTGTTGGTCAAAAGTTTCCTACACAGCGTTATCTTTAATGTAAAGAGGTACTGTCAAGATGTGTTGTTGGATCCACAAAATTTATGCACTCAGTTGAAGATTTCGATGTGAATTTTATTGTTGTGTAAAAAGAATATAGGAATCTTACAAATGTATCTAGACTGTTGTGACCATGTCCCCATATTATAAATATAGATATGTCGTTATATGTGTTATAAATATGTTGTATAGATATGTCTTCTATGTATCGTAGGTATGTTTGGAGCTCGTCTGTGCAGCGAGATAGAAAATCCCTTTCTAGGGCGCCAATAAATATGTCCACGTTGGTTGTTGCAAAACAAATTATGGGGTTTTGTATGCCAAAACCACTTTCTGATTATGAGCCACACCGTAGTGAAGGACTCCGGAAATCGCGACCACCTGGCGATCTTCAACGTGCACCTAAATCTAAGTACACGGGTGTTTTCGCATTTCGCCCCATCGAAATGCGGCCGCATTGTTGCAAAAGCTGTACCCACACTTGTCCTATGTATTCGCAGATAGTAGTTGTCCTCAAATTTGAAGTAGGTATATGTTAGAACTAGTTCAAGAAGAGACAAGAATACTTCAATAGCGTGCTGTGAATTGTGTTTCCACGGCTTTACTGTTATCGACGATAAATCATCCGGAATTCCCGGATAATCATCCCGGTGCCAGATCATCCGGGAATTGTGTTTGCACGGCTTTACTGTTATCGACGATAAATCATTCGGAATTCCCGGATGATCATCCCGGTGCCAGATATGCTAAAGGCTCATTCCTAGAGGGCTCCAGTGATTGCGAGACTACCCGACCGTTCGACAAAAGAAGCTACAAGGAATAACCACCTCGTTGGCACCGCGAAAAGTCTTCATCACTCTTCCCCGTTACCAGCAAACTCTTGACACGTTTTGATCCTCTATAATAACCACATCATTTGTCCTTATTTGTGGTGGCATGATAGCCGGTCTAATGTGGAAGTTTCTGAACAAAACCACATACTACTCATACCACCGGATGCTTCCGGATGTTTTATTCAATTTGTTGCCTTTTAACTCACGTTTCAAGCAGCTCAGTATGCGTCGTGTGTTCAACTTTGAGTGTTTTCAAATTGGGAAGGGCAGCAAGCCTCCGACTATGCAAGAAATGAGCGGGATTTAAGAGTTCTGGTTCATCCGGTGGGTTAAAGATAATATTAACGAGCGACTGTTTAGGGTGGCTTCGGCTTCTGTTAAAAAAGTGGCTACCTTCTCGTAATTGATAAACAATGTGCCAGAGCATTTTTTCAGACTGTCCTTGAACGGACGAACGATGAGCTCCCAGAACCCACCCCACCAATAGGCGCGTTCAGTAGAAAACTTCCACACGAAGTCTTGCATGCAAAAACAATCTCGAACTACACTGCCTGAAAAGAATTTATATATTCCACAAAGCTCTCGCGAAATATGCCCAAAACATAACGCATTGTCAGAGAAACAACACTAGGGCTGACTGAGCGAGAAGTGAACAGGTGAGAAGCTTTTATAGGAAGGAGTTAGTGTCAGCAAGTGTAAGAGGCTGCGGACGAATGGCTCGTACTACGGCACACACAAGGATGGCAATGCAGGCTTTCACAAGTTGATCTGCAAAATATCGGCTCTGCGAAATGCACTCCTACTGTTTTAAATGGCTGGGGCGATTGCACGCACACTGCTGGCATTGCTGCCATTGGGACACATGCAGGTTTTGCGCGGAAGCAAGCACACCGCGAGAACTTCGCGACCACTTTCGTCACGCGCTGCCTGGCAGCCACAAATGAGAATACCTCCCATAGCTTTACAACTGTAACTGCAATTCCTGCGGGAAAGAGACATTTGCGGACACTGTGGACGATCAGCTGCGTCACTCGATGATCGCCAATAAGAATTAGAGGGTTATTGAAGCTAGGCTGAGTAACTGCGTTCTCTAGTCTTGTACTTACTCGTAGGATTGCGTCATCTTCCCCAAGAATTCGGCGGAGATATATCCACGATGGCCATTCTATGGTGCACCCAGCCTTCAGCGATGCTATATTCGTTGAGAAAACCTCGGTTTGATTCACATTGAGCTACTATACTTCCTCGCGGGCAATTTCTGCAGTCAGTAGCATATTTTCGTTCGGACCTGTTATTCGTCTTGAAGCAGCCGCCGTCTTTATTATGCAGGCAGTCACTCTAAGCCCGGGGGTCCAAGAGCTATATCTGCTCAGTCGAACAGGGCAGGACGGGGCTTTGTTGACGCATGTCGCATAACGCTATCGAGCGCCCATTGTTCCATCCCAAGTAGTGGGAAGGTCTCTACAGTTGTAGTCGGAAGCCTTTCGGTGCGCGTCGCTATCCAAGTTGACCCTCTCGAGTCTCCACCAGAGGTCATTGGTGCAGAGTGAACACGGTAACGTTCCCCTGGAAAGCGAGTCTTTCTCTTCCAGAGCAGTGATTCACTTGTGAAGGATCGGTTCTTGTGTTTAGGAGAATTGATAAGGGATGATGGGGCTTCCACTTCGCGATGGACCTTTTGATACATCTTAGAGCCACCATGGATTCCGTCCAACTAAAATATTGCGGGCGAGGAAAAGAATTTTCGACGTGCTCCTTGTGAACGTTAAAAGCTTTGCGCCGACTAAAGCGTTGTTTTGCTTCATATTTTATAACGTCTGAGAGGTTTGAGCAGTGTCATTTCTTCACACGGCTCATTACATTCTGACAGAAGCATTAAACAGGAATTGGATTATGGGACTGTACGTGCCAAAACCACACTCAACTTATTTGGCAAGGCGTAGTGGCGGACTCCGGACTAATTTCGACACCGTGATGTTATTTAACGTGTCCCGCCGTGGTTGCTCAGTGGCTATGGTGTTAGACTGCTTAGCACGAGGTCGCGGGATCGAATCCCGGCCACGGCGGCCGCATTTCGATGGGGGCGAAATGCGAAAACACCTGTGTACTTAGAATTAGGTGCACGTTAAAGAACCCCAGCTGGTCGAAATTTCCGGAGTCCTCCACTACGGCGTGCCTCATAATCAGAAAGTGGTTTTGTCACGTAAAATCCCACAATTTAATTTTTAAATTTAACTCCTGCGGGGACGGTAGAGTATCCGCCTCCCGTGCAAGAGGACCGTGATTCAAATCCCGGGCCGCACAATTCTCCACTGGAAAATACAAAAAAAAACGTGTGTTGAGAAAATTGCACAAACAGGCCTGGAGTGCGGCCTGATCCCGGTGACCAGAACCAGTAACGCACTCTCCCACCAGAGCAGGATTGGCCACCCTGGTGCAGTACTTGGCCACAACCTCCTATATGAATACAACAATCAAACCCCGGCCCTCAGTCCCCAGCAGCCGCGAAGCAACTGACCACGGCGGCGGTCAGATCTGTGACGCTGCAGAGGGTGCTAAGAATACCTGGCTCCGGACAGGCCGCCATTGGAATCTGAACCTGGCAACGTTTAACGTTAGAACGTTATCTAGTGAGGCGAGTCTAGCAGTGTTATTGGAGGAATTAGAGGTTAGTAAATGGGATATAATAGGGCTCAGTGAGGTTAGGAGGATAAAAGAAGCCTATACAGTGCTAAAAAGCGGGCACGTACTGTGCTACCGGGGCTTAGCGGAGAGACGAGAACTAGGAGTAGGATTCCTGATTAATAAGGAAATAGCTGGTAACATACAGGAATTCTATAGCATTAACGAGAGGGTGGCAGGTCTTGTTGTGAAACTTAATGTCGGTGCACTTTATTAATATCTGCAGAAATGCCTTCTGAACGTCTGCGGTGATGCGAACCTAATGCATGCGAAAAGATAACATTTTCAACAGGTCATTGTTCAGGTTGGGGTGATCATTCAAGGATATCGCTCCAGCAGCATGCGATGACGCTTCAAATACGGCCTGTAGATTTGCAGTCATGGATGGCTTCTTTACGACTTCGTGATGTGGCATGTAACAGAATACAACTATCGGTATAAAAATTATGCAGATCCCACACACTGTGAGAATCGATGTAAGCGCAGCTTTCCGTGCTGGATGCTTTGACTGACGGTAATTAGATGGTGATGTTGATGGCTAAAGCTCAATTTCATCAACGTTCAGGCTAACACGAGAGTGGTGAGCTGATGTTAAACGTTACCTTGCGTGCACCACTGCTGTTTGTCTGCGCAGTAAACAGAAGACGCAGGTAGAGGAGTTCGCTTGAGGTGTTGTTTTGCTTCATATTTTATAACGTCTGAGAGGTTTGAGCATTGTCATTTCCTCACACGGTTCATTACATTCTGACAGAAGCATTAAACAGGAATTGGATTATGGGACTGTACGTGCCAAAACCACACTCAACTTATTTGGCAAGGCGTAGTGGCGGACTCCGGACTAATTTTGACACCGTGATGCTATTTAACGTGTCCCATAATCAATTTCGGCCCTGTCGAAATGTGGCTGCCGAGATTGGGATCAAATCCTCGACTTCTAGCTATACCACCGCCGTAAATAACCGCGGTGGGCACAGAAGTGCTGATTTGACGGTTGACTGCTTTCGTAGTGTATCCTGGACCCTGTGGTGCGCTTTAATTATTGCGGGCTCTGCGTCTGCACGCCCTGCGTAAATTGCCCGCTTGACAAATTTGCATGACGTTTATTTTTCAGAAATAGCAGCAACGTACCATACCGTACCTTGAAGTTAAGTTTATCCTGTTTCCGCGCAATCGCTGTCGTATAGTAGTGGGGTTTCCTTGCCTTCTCGTGACACGCCCCCACCCTCTTTCAATGGGAACTGCCTCTTCCCCTCCCTCTCCTTCTTCTGCTGTTCTTTCTACTGTTCTACCTGCGTCCTTTCTAGCAGAAGGGTTGAAATCTGGGCCAGTTGGCACATACTTGAACGAGAAAACCAGTCAAAAACACAAAGGACAAGATGAGATGTTCACACCACAACGACTGGACTATCAACTGAGGTTTATTAGAACTGGTGTAGTCCCAGCAAGGCCAGCAGAGCATGCGCAACCGCATCATCGCTAATCACATAGCATGAAAAGACAAGAAACGTTTCTATCGGGAACGACTAAGAAATTCAAATTCTTTTTCATGTAAGCGCACCGAGGTTGTACTAACGCAGTCATCACCTAATAAACTGATGTAGTACGCTTCCAAGATTTCTCGCTCTTCTTTGCCCTTGCCCCTACCAAGAATCGTCACATTGCTAAACAAAGGATAACAACCACACTCATTGCAATGGCGAGGCAAGTTTGCACCGTTATCTGACCCCAGGGAGGAGTGGTGCTCACGCAGACGGTCATTAATACATCGACCGGTTTGGCCTATGTAAAATCTTTCGCACGTGAGAGGAAACTTATAAACAACCCCTGCAGCACATGCCGTGAAACGGTTTTCATGCTGCGTAGTGCAAACATGGTTCCTTGCCCTGCCTCGAGAAATGCGCGAACACAGACCCGAAGGCTTACAAGGGGCAGAAAACACAACACTTACTCCCTGCTTGGCGGCAACTTTCTTGATACTGTGGCTCACTTTATGCACATACGGCATAACTTCAAGTTTCCTACGTTCAGTAGCCCCACCATCTACCAGCTTAGTACGTTCCTTCTTTAGCCTCTGAAGCAGCGATTCAGCCACCGCTTTCAAAAGAGGCGGAGGGAACCCTGCGGCTTCTAAACGTTGGGATTGTGCGTCAAAGCTACTTTTAATGGCGTGGTGACAGCTTCTTTCAAGTGCATTACGGAAACAATTGATTGCAATCCCTCTTTTTACAATCTTTGAATGTGCAGATCCAAATGGTAAAAGTGCTTTCTTGCCCCTAGGTGAAAACATCCAGCACAAATGCCCGTCGTCAAAGAATGTTAGTTGCAGTTCTAGGAACCTGATGGCCTCGCCCGTTAGTAGCCTCGCCCGTTAGTAGTAGTTAGTAGTTAGTAGTAGTTAGTTAGTAGTAGTTAGCCTCGCCCGTTAGTAGGAAGGGAAGCGCTGCAATTTGTGCAATGCTTCTGGGGGGACGCACGGATAATTACAGCTGCCAAGCGGATAATGTAGCGATGGCCAGGGAGCTCCAGAGGGCATTGTACACATTCGACACGGTGGGGTGAAAACGAGTTCCTCCCGTCGCCTTTCCTCTCTTACTCGCTCTTGTCATCTATAGACCGTTTTTACAGGGGCAGCACCTTATCGCTACGCAGTGGCCCCATGTATCGGCAGTCGGCATGCTGGCTTGGGCGATCGCTCCATCTTGCGTGGCAGGTATAGTCCCGGCGGTTGTTTCTGGTGTTTGTTTTCGCGCTCGTGCGTTCTATTTAGTATGACGTGGCGTCTTCTACGTGGTAAACGGTTCTGTGAGACGTACTGAAGTGGTTTAAACCGGTATGGCCGGACTTTCTGCTGGCATTGAGGCGGACGGAGCACGCAGGGCAATGTGTGCGCGCATATATTTGAGCCTACAACCAGCCTTGGAGATCAATTGTGCACTTCTGGATGTTCCATTCACTATTGTGACCTTATTGCAGTATTATCTCTTAGTTCATACCTGCGGTTTAGGAGCGATGAAAGATACGCGACAATCGTAACAGCGTGGGTACCAATTTGCTACAATAGGAGCTGTGCTGTTATACTTTAACAAGCGTTCAACCTGTTAGCTGCAGATTACAATGCGTGACTGCTTGGTTCGGTGGATGACGTATCCATCCGTTAATAAAATCGTTTTTGTTAGTACTAACAGCATACCTTATAGCGTGAACCATACTTGTCCAGCAAAGCGACCGTTTACGAACTGCGCGAGCGTGCTAAGCAGTGATAGGCGCTGGATTACAGATATCTTTGTTCTATATCGCGCACGATCCAAGCGCACGGCATCAACGTTTATAGATCTATAAACGTTGTGTGACGTCACTATGCGGGGTCGTATTGCAGCGTTAGCCCGTGTTCTCCTTATTTTACAGAAAGAGGATATAACCAATTTTTTTGGGGTTGTGTTCGTTCCATTCTCTACGACGCACTCACACGTATTAAGGAAATTTTGTCCTAAAAAAGAGCCATCGCATTCGTTTTATGCGATCCCTCTCATATATTATGGCTTCACAGGGCAAAAAGGTAATGCCGAAGCACATAGCTTATATATGTATCAGTCTGGTTCACCAACTGCAGGGATACATGTGTTGAGCAGCGCCATCGGCTTCATGCGGGAGACTAGCGTAGACATATAGTAATTTCAAGCCTACTAGACTTTAGATGCATGAGAACGATACCGGTGCATCACAAATATTTGATAGCGCCTGCCGCATAGATGTTTCGCGATTGCCTTAGGTTGGCCGTACACGAGCATGCGCTCTTACGTTTTAGTCCAGAAGCCAAGTGATCAGATAATGAGCAGATTTACCATTTCATGCTGCTATGACAGAGACACCGGTTCTCTTCGTTGAATTAAAAGCGACACGCGCAAAATGGTTCACAACATATACACCCACCGCAGCTGATAATGCGCGTCACATGTTTGTGCCCCCAAGAGATATCTCCGCGTACTGTAGTTAGCAATGCACCGAAATGCTTCCCCGACGACCTTATATAAAACTGGGAACTGCTTAAATTTCACAAAGTACTGTCTAAACCATCTCGAAATCGTTCCGCATCACGCGACAGAAATAATTTCAAGCAGCGCAGCGCCGGATTGCCCAAGCCAGAGAGGAGTAAAGGCTCTCCGCGCGTCCTTTGCTCCTCGCCCGATGAAGGGCTGTATATACACACTCGAGAACCACCCCCGAGGCGGTGGTGCGCGACAGCTGCCCACAGCAGCAGCAGTGGAATAGTCGAAGGAACAGGCAAAGAAAGCCACGCTTTAAAAAAAAGATTATTCTGACAGGTATTGTCCCAAAATTATTGCGGCTTTCCAAATAGGTTGGCAATGTGTTTCGGTAAGACGGCTATTGTTAGTGCGGCTATTTTTGCTCGTAATGCATTCCATTCGCTGACAGCGCAAGAGTGAGAGCGTCGGTACTTTTGCGCGCTAGCGTAACTGGCCAACACTTCAAATCGGCGGTGTTTGTCAGGCCGCGAGGCTTGCGAACGAGAAAGGCGCCTGTAGGTGAAGAAAATCGCTCACCGGGGATAGTATGAACAAGCGCGCGGCAAAGCACCGACACGTAGAGAAATGTGTAAGTAATGTTTAGCGAAGTGGAGGAGCAAGGTAGGCGCATGCGCACTGGGTTGACCTCCTCTGGAAGTTGCTATACTGGTTTTCTGCGATGCACACGTAGTGGGTTTTTCTCGTGGTCCTCGCGCGCCGTGCACAGCGTCTGCGAGTGAAGCCGTGGGACGTGGATCCTACGATGGCGGCTCAATGATGCGTGCTCAAGGGGAGGAAGCGTGCCGTTTTCCTTCGCGCGCATTGCACTTTGGAACCAGGGCAGGGAGCGGGAGCGTTGCACTTCGACCGCGCACTATCGCCCGTAGTTTATATTTAAAGCGATCTTCTTTGGGGGCGCAGCCAAGGTGGGCCGATGGCTCGTACGCAAAGCTACGAGCCTGACCGCTATGTTCTGACCGCTGAGCTACGAGCCGCTATGTTCTGACCACTGAGTTTGCATTGAGGCGATAGAAACGCGAAGGTCACTTCGCTCGCTGCTGCTGCCGCGATTCCTCAGGCCAGCGTTTCGACAGCGAGTAGCCGCGGTCAATGTTTCCAACGGGGCTCTCTACTCTGGTGGCTGCTGCGTGTTGCGCGGCCACGCGAGCCATCTATTGAATACTATTTGTGATGCGGGAAGTGCAGGCGGCAACGTGCAGCGAGGGCAGGTATCTTCGTGCGCACTATAGACCGCTTCATCGGGCGAGGAGGAAAGTCTGGCAACATGCGCCTTTCCTCCTTTCTGGCTTGGGCGAAACGGCGTGGTGCGGCACGGTAAGTATGTGCTGCTGCTTGGATGTGAACAGTTTACTGTTTTAGCGCATCCTGCGGAATATTCATGTGATGTCAGCTAACACCAGGTCTTCGGGGAATCACTGCGTTATCTTCGGCTGTACGAATAATTAAAGAAAGAGGAAGCTGTTGGCGGAACAAACGTGCGACGTGCATCAACAGCCACGGCGTGTTTGTGGTTGCGAACTCGTCAAGTTTCACCGTTTTCCTGCTGACCCAGAGCATCGGCGTTTGTGGATTGCGAGCGTCAACAGGAAGGACTTCCTACCGTCCGACAGTTCGCGGGTATGCTCGGTACATTTCGTTTCTGGCGAACGTACCGACACGAACCCGACACCGATGAGGAGCCTCGGCTATGAGCGGAAGGTATGTATGTACTACGTAACCTGCTGCTAGTCAAGCGAGAACTCATCTCTCGAAGAAACAGTCGCAAGTGACGCTCATATCTTGCGCAGGTAAAAGTCGGGCGACGACAAATAGTGAGAGGCGACTACGTGCCTACGAAGAGACGAAGGGTACGTGTCAAAATTATTTTACCGGTCTGTTAATGAGGAAGTGCTGCGCTTTGTTTTGAGCGCGATATCTTTTCAGGCGTGTGCAGCGCTCTCATGTAAAACAACTTTTTTTGTCGCCGATGCTGCTATTGCGTGAGCTCTTTTGTTTAATACTCTTCGATGCCGACGTAAAAGAGCGTTAGAGCCGTTATTCTCTTTTTGGCAGCGCGTTTTGGTACCGTGTGATCTTAATGTTTGCGTTCGCCGATTTTTTTATCTTAGCTTCCTGGAGATGAAGTGGAGTCGGCACAGCCAGAGCCATGCGTACCCATTGATTATGTAAGTAATCTCATGTGCAACAGTGCAAGCATGCGCACAAGTAATGGCACCTACCATTGTGTACATTACATTAATTGGAACGTTGCAACGTTATGGAGGCACATTAAAGAGCCCCAGGTGTTCAAAATTAATCTGGAGTCCCCTACTACGGCGTGCCCCATAATCATGTTTTTGTGTTGGTATGTAAAACTCCAGAAATCAAATTTGTGTAAATTTATGCAGCTGGCACACGCCCATGCTGCAAGGAACAGCTTGTTTAGCAGTTGTAAAACATTTACTCTAGAAAAGCATTTATTTCACTCATGCTTTGACCTAAGGCCCAAAAGAAACAGTGATCAAGTAAATTTATTTTGTGGTCTCGCATTAGTAAACAAAAAACAAATGCACCTGTTTTTACACGTTATTGTGCAGCCTTCACTTTGTGGAATTGTACCCATTACATCACTTATGCAAGTTGCCATGCCATTTGCCACCCCAACAGGTGCCAGAGCAGGTGACTTAGAATAGGTACACCGTCACAGTGCAAAGCGTTATTTCATCACATTAAAAAAAATTTGTGGGTTCCAACTTCTGTTTTTCATACAAACTTTCGCATTCTCAAAATTGATCCTATTGCACTCAACACAATTTGACAAAGTCTATGAACAGCAGCTGGTAATTAATCCACAACAGACATGAATAAAGTTAGCTTTTTGAATTAACAGATATTTACAGTTTTTTGAAGCGATAGAAAGTCGCTTAGCCTGGGCAATCCATTTAGCGTCTTTTTCATTGAATTTCTAAGGTGATGCCTGCTGCAAATTTATCCTATTGGTGTCTTTACCTCAGAACACAGTAGGCTGTGGTTCAGAAATGCATAACATCAGTTTTTCCCTACCTTGTAAATGTAATAAGGTAACATAAAAATATCTGCGAATAATATTTTTTACTCTTGCCTAGGTTCCATCAATCTCAACAATGTACCATTTTTGACATTTCTGCTGCGTCTGCAGGTGCATTGAAGGTTATTCTTACTAGCCAGCGTGTCAGTAATTTTCTATTGTTTTCTGATACTGGTTTTGTATTGCGGTTTCACATCATGCTGCACCACAGCATGGATGCAGATGTGTAGGATGAAGTTGGTGCTGCAAAGCCCCATTTCGACATAAGAAGAGCAGTCAAAAGCAGACTCTTCATTGCTAATGCATCTCTTTTTATCTGCAGCCACAATTGGATGGTGTGTCGGATGAAAGTGTGGAACGTTCACTAGGTGACAATCAGGCAAGTCAACATGATACAGCTTGAGTATAACACTTAGAGACAAAATGTTTCATACAAAGAAAGTGGATAAAAAGAAACGCTGAGACAAAAAAGTGCACCTTCATGGGTGCTTGCCACATTTTAAACCTATTCTAAACGTCATGTCAATGCCTAGCCCCTCCCTTGCAGAGAGCTGCATCTACTTTCTGAATCTGGTGCAGGAGTTGCACCGCAGCCGAACTTGCAGCAGTTTTGCTGGGAAAATGACACGTGGTCCACTGAAGTCTATGTACCAAGGTTATTTTCACAGTGGTAGCAATGTTCCCTAGGTTATTTTCGCAACGGTAGTAACAATTATTGGTTATAAATGTCCTGGGTCAAAATGTGAAGGGATGGTAGTTTTGTTGAAGAGCCCACTTGTATGTTCGCAAAAAAAAGACAGTAGTATAGAAATATTTGTTTTGTTTTTCACCTTTGGCAAGAAGGCTTCAGCCGCGTTCATATTTGTCTTGAATAGTTGTCTCAGACAGCAGCAATGGAGTGTAGCATATCACTTAATTGCATACACTTGAAACTGCTGTCAACAACACACTTCTATTTCCAAAAGCAGCCAGATATACTATGTGAAGAGGCAGCAGTTGATTCTGCCTTGAACAACATTGTCATAACAGTACTATCTACTTGCAGGTGCCTAGAACTTTGGCTGGTGATGGTGCCATGTTATCACAAACAGATCCAGATGCATCACGTGAAGAGGTAATTATGAATTATATTATTAGCCTGGCAAGGGAAGAAGGGTTCGGGATTGCCAGTCAGCCTCCAGAGTTTGTGAAGGAGTGTTTACCTAGGTCAATCAATTACAGAAGACCCTAATCAGGAGAAGGAAACTTACAGAAGAAATTTAAAATAGGTTGGACCGCATGCGGCAAACGTCAGATCCTGAGTGAAAGCTTAACATTATCTATGAAAAGAAAGGTGTGCAATCAGTGCATTTTACCAGCGCTAACATATGGGGCAGAAACTTGGAGACTGACACAGATGCTTGAGAACAAGTTAAGAACCGTGCAAAGATTGATATAACAAAGAATGTTAGGCATATTGTTAAGAGACAGAAAGAGCGGTGTGGATCAGAGAACAAACGGGGATAGCAGATATTCTAATTCACATTAAGAGAAAGAAATGGAGCTGCGCAGGTCATGTAATGTGTAGGTTAGATTGACCATTATGGTTACAGAATGGATGCCGAGAGAAGGGAAGCGCAGTCGAGGACGGCAGATCTCTAAGTGGGGCGATGAAATTAGAAAATTTGCCGGCGCTACTTGGAATCGATTGCCGCAGGGCAGCGTTAAACGGGAATCACAGGGACATAAAATATGCGGCTGCTGTGATAACATTCAGTTGTGGAGAAAGCAAATTTGAACCTCAAGCTCAAGTATTGTCTCTATAAATTTTCCCAATGAATCCAGCCTTACGCATGCTTTGCAACTAGTTGCTTCAAACTTTAAAGGGCCCCTCACAAGGCCCCACTGCAAATTTTGGTTATACACACTAAGTTGTAGGGCACTGTCTCCCTAGGGAGCATCTTACCGAAATAATTTTTCAAATTGGTTCATTGTTGCAGTAGATGCAAGAACTTTAGATAGCCCGCTACCATGATGCCATGAGGCAAGTTTCACTGCCCGCGTAGACTCTTTCTGTACCTAGATTATCGTCTGCAAATGACATTCCTTTACTGCCTTCTCTGATACCAGAGCCAAGGGACTGCGAAAGCTTTGTCACTAGTCCTGCTTCCTTCTTTTTTCCTGTGGGGCACACTCCTGGTGTCGCGTTCTGCATTTAACAACTTAGTGAAGTCACGTGGCATAATCTGCAACGTTGCACGCAATGCATATTACGTAGAAGCACCAGTGTGTTTCCTTGACTACTGCGTGTATGCGGGGCAACCTCAAGAGGAAGGGCGTGCAGGTGTCTTTTTGAAGGCTCAGCTGTTTTCATGCCGTGCAGCTGTCTAATACTTTGCAGGCATGATTTCCACCACAGCATCTACATGCTGGACTTGTTAGTTTGCAATGCCTAAACCTGGTGAGGGCCTTACTGGGATGATTATTTAAAGAAACAGGTAGTGCTTTTCTTGCTAAGTACTTGCCTCTATTATTCATTGTGAGTTCAAATTATTTTGCTTAGTCAGTTGGTCTTTCATAAAGCAAACTTCTGTCTTTCCTATATAGTGGTATACTTTTTCCTTGCATTCAGACTGTGTGTTAATCAGAACTGTAACTATTTCCAGGTGTGCAAAGTGGACGCAGCTACACAGTGGGAAGATATGACAACTGCCCATCACACATATTCTGCACCTTTAAAGTGGTAAATATCAGAGCACCACTTTTGGAGAAGATGACTGCAGCTGACCTACGATTCTACACAGGGGTATCACCAGACATATTTGCAAGAACATAACGAGTTCTTTTTTTCGAGTATCGGAACGTGCCTCACTAAAAATTCGGATTTGTTATATGGATATAACGAGACTTTTATCCCTTTATTTCCACCTGCTCGCCTTATATGGTCTCTGCACTCACTGCCACTTCGCCTTGTGCTAGAGCAGTGAGCTGGGAGTTGCCACTGTGCATTTCTTGCTTTTTCACCCAATTTATAACGCTGTTACAGCCACATCAATTAACAGCGTGTTAATCACAACCTTGAGCAAGACTATGGATGCTGCTACGCAGGTGTGTCAAGCCTGCAGTCTTCAAAGTGGGCAGTGCATCACCGCTCAATCCACCAAATGCTTGGCCTTGTTCGTTTGTGTCATAGGCATTTCTGAAGTGCTCTTAGTGCAATAATGTTGGTGGGTGTCATGGAGGATGACGCCATTCTCATCGACAGTCACAAAGAAGTCTGCACTCGTCCTTTCACTTTATTTTGCAAAGGAAGTTCGTACTAAGGATGAATAGAGCCCCGCAGACATCTGCTTTTATGCAGCGTTTCCAGCTTTTTTGCAGCTTTACTGCATTATGATTGTATAGATATATTCTTTGCCTGTTAGACCACAACTGTGCCCCCAGTTATATTTATGGCTGTATTATTTACGTGTAAATATGGAACTCGAATGAGGATAGTCAAGCCCATTACACAAGCATAGTAATGTATATTCTCATCACACCCTTAAGGCAGTATCTTGCAGACATACACCAAACACCTTTTCACCTTCAATAATTTCTATAAACATTTCTTGACCATGACACTCATCAGAAATAAAGACTCCCGTGTTCTATGACTATCAGGATATTTATGTTTTCTGTGTTGTTATAATGCTCTTTAAAACAATGATTTATATAATTACCAAGGTGGTTTCAAACTGAACCACACAATACAATAAAAACTCAAGTTATGCAGCGTACCATCCCAAAGCAACACGCAGGCTACGAGGTGCCCGATAGTGGACAACTGATTATTTCAACCACCTGAAATCCCTTTAATATGCGGTTAAGCCATATCTGCACAATATTTTCACCAACAGGACCTGCAAATGTTAAGGTGGTTTTCTTGGTCCCCCAACTACTTGGAAAATGTATGCAAAATCAGGAAGCTAGTAGCTGATAGAAGGCAAGACTGCAACAACACACATGTCATGTGCTTTCTGACTTGCAACAAGCATGTTTACCAGATGCCACTTTCGTGTCGTAAACAGTATGCGAAGCAAACAGAGCACTCAGTAGTACGTATTGTTGGGCTAGTCGGTTCATAGTGAACAATTACAGACCAGAAGATTTATCGCCACACAGCGCAAAATGAACATGGGAGGAGTCATGGGCCTTGTCTCCTCCCCCGTTCTATTTCCATTTTGTGTTATGTTGCCATAAATCTCATAGTCTAAAATTGGGCAAACAGGGCACTGACTGATCGATGGGCTTGGGGAGCACTCTGACAGCATTAAATAGGGCGCAGTGGCTGGTAAGCCTTGCAACAGGTGTGGTTGCATGCATTTGTTGTGCACAGGCATAGCGATGCAATGACTGGTTTAATAGTTGAAGCTGTAGACAGCAATAAGTCTAGCCTAGAATGTGTTAAGGCTCCTTTGCTCTTTTCATGAAGGAAAAAACTACTGTCATTTCTTGCTACGTCTTAGTTTGAACACACCCTGTATGATGGTTTTCGGAACTTGAACCAGTCATCCGGCTTCCAATAAACCATTATTGAAAGTAAGCACTTTTGTGCCTCTCGCCTTGCTTCATTCCCTGCCAAAATATTTTTCTGCTAAACACTAGAAAACAAGCAAAACACCTCGAATGCCTGCAGTCATGTTATTCTGAAGTTTTACTAACGGCACTACAAGCAAACTTGTATGATGTATTCTCACAGAAGTGTTCAATACATGCAAATGCCAAACATATTTTTCACCTTTAGCATTGACAATCTCTTGGAATGGGCAGTTTCTGCAGAATTCCTGGACGTCGGTATCATCGCCAAGTAGTTGTGGCAAACATGGAATTGTTTTTTTGCAGGTGTCATTGTTAATGGTTCTCATCTGTACCTTAAAATTTATGTCTGTCAGAGCGGCTGGTTCAAGGTTCCTTTTTGTTCCACGGTTCCAGATTGCTGATTTATCAGTGCAACCTTCTCCTGTCAGGCCTTGTGATACCGCCAAATCTAATTTCCAAAGAAGTGCACCGACATGACTGCATACTTTTCCTCTCCCGGCCATGCACGTACATCCACTGGCTTTGACTTCTCCAGTACGCTGGCAGCACACCCATGAATTGTGGTGCATTTTCATTGATTGTGACGCCTGCACTTGACATTTCAGGAGCACAAGTCTCTCATCAATCTCATGAAGGAGCACGTTCCCTACCTATCCACTTTGTAGATAAGTGTAAGATTGCATGCTCCTGAATGAGTTGACTTCTCGCAAGTCACATGCCTTGTTTGTGAGCAGGTAGTGAATTATGTGTGGCATCTGTACCTGCGGCCACTTCTTCAAATCATCACACCAGCTGACAATCACACTTGGGTGCTGGTAACACTTGCCATCTGCGAAAAAAAAAGAACAGAAACAACAACTTTTTTTTACATTTCTGCGCAGATATGTTGAAATAATGAAATACAGCTGCTATGTAAATAACCTCACATGTGCTAAAATACATTATTCCAGTGCACACTTTTATGCCACGAACAGTGCAATGTCATGCATACATTTCAGAAGTTGCTGGCTTAACACTCTAGTAGCAGGACATAAATATGACTCGTTGAGAAATAACACTTTTTCGGCGACCATGGCACAGTGCTGGGTCAGGAAGGATTTAGTCATGACCACTCTGTTAGTGCGTGCCTACAAAATGCTTTCGTTTTACGTAGATTAGTTGTGTAGCTTTAGCAATGACAGTCGCAATGATATCGTTGTCTGGGTGTTAAAAAATGAAAGTATGGGATTTTCGGTGCCGAAACCAGTGTTCTGTGGCAGTGACAAAAGCACAAATTATCAATACAAATGCTGCGGTTAGTGCTGAAGCATGTATCCACCAAACAGAAAAAAGGGTGCGAGGAAACCATATGGCAGCGAGAAATGACGGCATGCACATACGGCGGTCGATTAATAACATAAATTGCTCAGCAGGCCACTGTTTGTGTTGTCGCACGTTACAAATATGCAAGTGCCGCAACATTTCCAGAATAACCAGCACTCTCGTCGATCAAATGAGCAATCAAGTATGACTGGATTGGTGAAACATAACAGTGCTCGCGTACTGCCAACTCAATGCAGTCTGAAGGAAAGGCGTGTCTGGAAAACTGTCAAACATCTGAGTGCCACTCATGAGCACACCTGCGTAAACCAGCGATACTGTTCTCGCTTTTCTCAAATCTACGGTGCTACGTCTACACTGGGCCGATGCCGTCTACGAGGCCGATGGCTTGGCGCAACATGGTGATCGCTGTAGTTACTGACAGACATGTTACATAAGAGTTGTGCTTCAGGAACGGTTCATCGCCCAGTAATGAGTAATATATAATGGACACTGCATAAAAAGGATGCGGCGGCTCCTTGTCAGGACGCGATTTCCGTAACACAGGTGGGCGCATCGAAGAGGACCAGCGATACGAAGGTCGAACATAAAGATAGCTTTTCAACGGCGTGTATGATGCGCGACACCATATTACTACCTAATCAAAAACGGGACCGACCAAGAGCCACGTCTAATCGAGCAGTCGCGCAATGTGTCTACAACATAGTTAATACTTGTCGAAGCGAACAATAAAACGGCGCACACGCTGTTACTATTGCTTAACGTTTATTCAACTGGTCATTTCCTGCTTAAGTTCGAGAAATACAGGGATACTTTAGCAACATCGCAATCTACAGTGGAATTCTTAAAAAGAAACGAATAAGCAACTTACCTCCGAGGCTGATTGTAGGCTTCAACACCGGCGCACTTTCTGCTTCACCAGCAGCAGAAACTCCGGCCATATCCAGGTAAATGAATTCAGCACGTCACACAGAATGACTTCCGATGTAGAGCAGAGCACGTCATGCGAAATACAGCACACCAGTACGAAAAAAGCTCTTGCAACTGTAGCCGCTCGTATACCTGCCATGCAAAACAACGCTTTCACGCAAGCCAGTATGGCGCTGCTCATAGGCGGCACCACTGAGTTCACAATATGGCGGCGCCTACGAAAAAACGGTCTATAGGCACCAAACGCTCACGTGTCACCCGCGTTCATGAATGGAAACGTCACTGCAACTGTTCGCACAATCAATGTTCGCACAATGTTCGCAAATGTTCGCACAATCACAGGTTTTATATTTCTTATTGTAATGAATACACTAGCTAATTAAAATGTGCCGGTTGAATGCCAATCACGGCGAAGGTGGTTCGCTGTAGCACAGTGTTTGAAATAATGATAAGGGTGTGTGTTTTCTGTGCATTGTAAACGCCGGCATTTTACGCCTTCTTTAAGTGTATAGACACTGTGGTATCGGTAGTAACATGATGCGATGAACCTTGTACAGTTGATTTCCGTTAAATTATAACATGTGGGTGACGTTATCGTAGTGAGGAGAGCAAATGAGCGATGCGTACTCCAAGTGATGGCCCAATTAAAGTGACATATGCTTGAAGGCTGGTTTCACAATTTCCAAGGTGTAGGAACCATTTCAGGAGACTGAGTTTCTTCGGTGATTTACCACTAATGTTCTCAATATCAGCCCACCAACCTAATCATAAGGTATAGCATCAGACAAATAGAATAAAAGAATATGTTCCTGTGGGCTATATGCGCCTAACGATAACCTTAAAAAGCTTAGTAGTGAAATATTGTCCGTTAATAAAGTATGCGCTTTATTTCTAGCAGCGGTTATGTATGCCGCTTGGAGTAATCCTGCACCGGCTTAATGTAGCGGGACATATGGCTCAATTTTATGCCACTCTTATCATCCACCATCATCGGCCGTTTGGTTACATGGATAACGGGGAAGGAACATTGGTCTGATCGCAGCAGAAGCTCGAAAAGAAATGGCTTTGGCATCGAATGGCAATATCATCCAAATCGACATGAATGTGCATAATTGTGCTTTATCCAGTGAGTGATTTTTAAAGAATTCGTTTACCGTTGAAAGGTCGCCGTTAGAAAGGTACACTGGTACCGACATAAGAGAACTATCTTTTATAACTTCTTTTTCACGTGCCCATGAAGTTTCTAGAGTCTAGAAAAGCAGGCCAGAGAAGCACCGTGCGGGCGTTTCTATCGCCCTCAGCCCGAACTAGAAACATAGGCTTGTGTTCAGCATGTTTGCAGCGACTAGCAGGCCAAAAATCTAGCCGGGTACATGCCTGCTAAGCAAACTTTGTTTCCTTACTGCAGGACGCCCTTTTTCTTATGTTAGTATAGTGCTTCGTGACTGAACAACCGGCAGTCTCCGAGGAGTCGCAGCGCCTCGAGCAATGGCGACTTTGACACCGAAGTGAAAAACACGCAACATTCAGGTCAGGCCCACCAGCCGCACTGTTTACACGCCGAACGCAGCACCCGGAGTCCTAAACATAGCCCGCGGGCGGACTACGCCAGGCGAAGCCCTCAACATTCTCGCATCCGCGTTTCCCCGTGGGGCTCGCTGAGAAGACGGGGTTCTAGCGTGTGGCGTGCTGCCGCTGCTTTTCCCGCTTGTTCCCAATCAGACACGCCACATTGGGAGCACAAGCATTGCTGACACGCAAAGGCAGACCATCGAACTATACGCAACACTGCTTAGGCACTTCATGAACCGACATGCATAATTAGTAGGAAATGCATTGATGTAATGCTGAACTGGCAGCAGAGAATAACTGCGGTTCCTACCAACTTGCTTATTTACACTCTGCTGAAGTAGCTTGAGTGCAAGCGACTCACGGAATAAAACAATTCAATTAAAAATTATCTTTTAATTTACACATTTCAAACATTCTATTTCCTCATTCTGATAAGACATCAACCAAGTTGATTAAACGGACACTAAAGAGAAAAATTATTTCTTCTGCTACAGTAAATTACTTTTCTATGACACCTAAAACACCTTTCTTACTACGATAAGACGCTTGGTAAACCAGAAAAAGTGCAAGAACGAAAAACGGGTGGCGATGCGTCCTTGAAGTTCCCGCACCTGGTCACTGTGACGTCATGCGTTTTGATGGAATCTTTTACGGCGCACTTAATTACACAGCGGTATAGATTGACTAGATTGCGTTCTACAGGAACCAAATATTAAACATGGCAAGATTTGGGAACATTTACTCAGCCAACGCGGCCCTATAGCGAAAGCAATATATTTTGGAATCCCTGACGTCACACTCACGTACCGGCGTCGGCTGTTCCGGCGTGATATTCAAACAGTGCTACTTCGACCTTCATTTTCTCATCTAATAAGCAAACTATTATGTTGAAATGACTGCCTACAGGGTACTCAAACAATGCTTTATTAGTCTCAACGAATTTATTGCTTCACTTCAGTGTCCCTTTAAGCCTCTTTCCACTGTGACTTCGCTAGAAATAAAAAGAAAACTAAAGGCGAATCCCGGCAAGAAACTGGGCGCAGACTAAAGTTCAATATCTCCTATTTTGTGAGATCAGTAATAATGCATGTGTATCAGTAGAAGCTTGTTTGCTTGAAATCTATGTGCAATAACCCAAAGTATGAAAGAGAAGAAATGGGGTTAAATGAGGGGCCCGATTTTTATTAATCATGTCGTGAGTGTAACATGCCAAGGGAGACGACGCTTACAGCAGCATGGTCAGTGCAGGAAAGAACGAAGGTTTGTTGAGAGCGTGGCTTATAAAGGACATGAATCTAGCGCGCTGTACACACTGCGCATCACCGATGCGCATCGGCGCTGATATAATCAGTACACGTGTCAGATACAGTGAGAAGCCAACAAACAACGGCACCAATGAAAACATAGGGGAACTTGCACTTAATAATTGAAGTAAAGAAATTATAAATTATTGGCAACTAGAGTAGATGAAAAAATAACTTGCCGCACGCGGCGAACGATCCCACGTCTCCGCATTACGCGTGCGATGCTCTAATAAATTAAGCTACTGCAACGCGGTTTCCCCATCCACTTTCAGGGGTATTTATGTGCTACTACTAGAACTAACCTTGGGAGTGTTAGCCAGCGCCACCACTCACAAAACATGGCGGCGCATGTGGAGCATCCTTGTGGCCGCAGGCGTCACGAGTACGTGAGCTTTCGGGGTGAAGGCAACTGGCCAATAAACCGCACATGCTACCTGAAGGTATCAATATTGCCGGATTCGAGACCCTTGTTATCTACTAACAAGATCAAATAGCAAGAACAAATTTCGTCGCACCACCTAGTCTTCTGCCATCCTCTATCACGGTTCCCTTCTCTTGGAACCCATTCGACCAACCTAATGGTCCAGGGGTTATATAATCTGCGCATTACATGGCATGCCCAGCGCCTTTTTTTCTGTTAATGTCAATTAGAACATCGTCTATACCCGTTTGCTCTGTGATCCGAACCGATCTCTTTCTGTCTCTTAAAGTTATGCCTAGCATTCTTCGTTCCATCGCTTTTTGCGCGGTGCTTAACCTGTTCTGAAGCTTCTTTGTCAATCTCCAAGTCTCTGCCCCATATGTCAGCACCGGTGAAATGCACTGATTGCGTACTTTCTTTTTCAATGATAACAGGAAGTTTCCAGTCAGGAGCTCACGATGCGTGCCGTACGCGATCGAACCCATTTTTTTTCTTCCGTGAATTTCCTTCTCATGGTCAGGGTTCTCTTTGATTAGTTGACCTAGGTAAACGTACTCCTTCACAAACTCTAGAGGCTGACTTGCGATCTTGAACTCTTGCTCCGTGGCCCGGTTATTCATCATTATCTTTGTCTTAAGCATATTAATCTTTAACCTCACTCTTAAACTCTCCCTGTTAAGATCCTAAATCATTTGTTGGAACTCGTCTGCAGCGTTTCTGAATACAACAATGTCATCAGCAAACCATCAAACACATCTACCCTAATTCTAACACCTCTGTTTCCTCTGTTTTCCTCTGTTTAATGCAGCTGGTGTAAGTTTTTAGGTGAAATCTGCAATTTGTTTGTTTGGCGGCGAGTTTGAGACATTGGAGGAAAGAGCGAGATGTGTTGTTTCATGTGCTAGCCGTATTGCGTGGTAGTCATTGGTGTTTGGTCGATGTCACTTATATGCTTGAATGTTCGTTCTGTAAGGAACAACATCTCGGTGAAACGGGACAATCAGTGCACGATATATACTTTAAACGGACATTACGCGGACACAGCTAAATACCTTCCCAAAGCCTTCGCCGCGAATTTTAAAGAACCAGGTCATAACTTTGATCAGGCTAAAATCTACATCTTGGAGTGAAATTGCCGTTCTGCGCGAGAAAGAAAATACAGAGAATCATACCTCAAGGCACTGCAACCAATAGGCATAAACTTTTGAAAGGGAGCTTTAGAAACTTTTCGCTATGTTAATTTCAAGTTATAGGCAACAGCACTTAGGTATTTTCATTTGGTTGCTTAGTGTTATGTTATGTTTCTGCCTTTTTTTCTTTCTTTATCCATTTTTTTGTTTTAGTTATATATTCATTCCATTTTTGTATATTTTTCTTTTTCGACGAGCAGCAGTTTCTGCTGCTTCATTTATTATCTCTCTCAAAGAGACGATACCTCAAACACCTCAACCGAAGCAGATAATCCCTCCCCCCCCCCTCAATCGTCGTCCAGGCCCCTTCCACGAAAAAACACACGGCCGGCTTTCACACAGTGGTGTCATCCCCCGTATGAATAGCACCTCTTTTCAATTTTACACCCTCGCCGCTAACACACCTTCGGTCGTTGCCTCGCCCACCCAAGTTAGTCTCTCTCTCTCGATTAGAAGAACCCTATCCATATCTGCTGTACCCAGAACAGCATATGCCGCCTTGAAAAAGAGAAATCCACTTGTCAAAACGTTGACTCCCCCTTTTAATTTTCTCGTTTTGCTCATCGTCTTGGATTTCAATTTACCGCCTTCCCCGTGTTATAATAAATTATGTGGTCCAGATGCTTGTTTTGAGCTCGTTCGTTATTGAAACGAATAGTCTTCTGTATGTGGTAAGCGTGATTCCAAAAATGTGTGCACTTTTCGCTCGCTTCATTTTGGTGAGTGTTTGAAACTGCTTTACCACCGCGTTGACTCGACCTGGGAACAACCTCCGGGATTGGTCAAAATTTTACATGCGATAGGATCTGGAAAAAAGTGTTCCCCCCTCTCCCCGTGATGTTGACAAAAACAAGTCATCCTGTGGGCCAATCCTCGTGTTATTAAAGAATGTCTGCAAGCTCAGTGGCGCATATCCCTGTAGGCTCTGGGACCTGTAACGCGTCCTTGAGCAGCCCTTGTAACACGTGGTACCCACAGAGATCCTAGGCAGAAGGGTAAGAACAGATGGATGGATGGATGGATGGATGGATGGATGGATGGATGGATGGATGGATGGATGGATGGATGGATGGATGGATGGATGGATGGATGGATGGATGGATGGATGCAAAACTTTAATGAAGGCGCTGAGGTACGCGACTCAGCGCGCTTGTGGGCCGCTCCCACGTTGGGACACTCAGGCCATGCCCGACCGCCGCATTGTGCGCGCTCTAGACCGCCCATAGTTGCCCCCGGCACCGGGGCTCTTGATAGCAGAGAGCGACTTGTCCTCATTGATTTGTTCTGTGCCTCGTAACGAGGGGACAGCAAGAGCATATTGTCTAGGCTAGCGAAGTCATTGCAGTGCCTGCAAGAACTATTTGCATAAGTGTCAGGATAAAGCTTGTGGAATAAAGTCAGGCTGGGAGACGAGCGTGTTTACCATAATCTGAGGGTCAATGCCTGTCTTGAAAAAAACATTTCTGTACAACTTTGTGTTCTGCCAGAGATAGATTCATTGTAGAAAAAAGCTATTATTCTCAGCAATAGCTCGAGCGTGGTCGTATTCCACAGCTGGGCCGTTGCCGCTCAGCATTCCAGCGTAGAATTTCTCTTCGTCGAAAAAGAAAGAAATACTAAAATGGAATAAATATATAACTAAAAGAAAAAAGAAAGCGGGAAAGAAAGATCCTGGTGATAGTGCAGAAAGGGTGCAAGCTAAATATCGCATATCCCTGTAGGCCCGGGGGCCTGTAACGCGCCCTTGAATTATCCTGGGGGCTTATCCTGGTGATTGTGCATACAGGGTGCAAGCGCAATGGCGCGTATGCCTGTAGGATCAGAGAGCTGTAACGCGTCCTTGAACTACCCTTGTCAAACGTGGGACACAGAGAGGTCCTGGGCACAAGGGTAAGACGATGTTTTCGAAAAAAAAATGTTTTGTACAAATTTGTCTTCTTCCAAAGTTAGATCCATTGTGGAAAAACTATTATTATCCGCAGTGGCTCAGGCGTGGTGGTCTTCCGCAGCTGGCGCCGCTGCCGCTCACCATTCCAGCGTAGAATTTATTTTCTCTTCGGTCGTCGTGATGGGGAGGCCGCATTTACGGGTTTATGAGCCTTTCATTGTCTTACGTAGCGGACACATTTATTAACAGATTTGATACGCGAACATAGGCGCGAGCCTATATCGCCACGATGACCACAGATTAGGACAATAAATTCGTTTGTAACTTTGTTCAATATCCTGGGTCACCTATGTGCCATGCGTCGAACAGCTGCGTTGGTCATCCATCTTATGGAGTGCAAATGTTGACCTGAATTTTTTCCCAACGGACACGACTCGATAAAAGGCCAATCAAGGAGAGACTAACAGCTTCGATGTAAAAAAAGAAAGCAAGAACACTTACAGAAGAAGCCCAGAATGTAAGTTCTATATATTGTCATGTTGTAGTGACAGGGAAAAACACAGTAGCGATAACTGTGGATCACAAAAGTATCTCTATTGGCCGAAAAAAAAACTGTGCCGAGAAAAAAACAAGCATCAGTCTAGCACGATAGCAGCGAGCACAGTCGGGGATCGTCGAAAATCGGGTCCGCGGGTCGAGCGCGTCGCTTTTCGTAGACGGCACTTTCCAGTAATTTCCGTGACATGCAGGCCCGTCCTACCACTGAGGGATAACATTTACCATTTCTTTGCCGGAGAATAGTGGTCACCGGAGAAGGCTACACAAGTAGACGTGTCCATACCCCCCTCTTAAATAGCATCACTCCGATGCTGCAGACGACCACAAAAGCAAGAAAACGAAAGCACCCGTAATAAAGAAAAACGCTAAAGAAAAAAAGTTCCGAAGTTCGTCAACGGGCATAGAAAGTCTTAACGTGCACAACATGGTCTACTTCCGGTCGCGAGTGTCGCCGCTGTCATTGCGTAACGTCCGCTGGGCCGACGTCATTGTCCAGTGCGTAATTGCGTCGGATGCGCTTTAAGCGACAGAAATAGTGCCACAATAGCCTCTCACGAAGTCCTCGTCAACCTTCGGGGTCGAAACTCAAACGCGATTCCCGGGCTGGTGATCCACGTAGCGTCATCGAAGAGCGCAGAGCCGGCTGTCGGTCCTCAGCTGGTTATTGCTCAGGCGGGCGAGCTGTCCGGCTTCTTCAGCACGCTGGAGATGGATCGAGGTTGTCTTCGTCGGCGACGTGCAGTAGCATGGCGTCAAGCGTCGCCGCCGGGTTCGTTCCAAGAACCAGTTTGACTGGTGTCACGTGCATTGTTTGTGGCACCGCCGTGTCGTTAGGGAAGGTTACGTATGGAAGGTCGAAATCCCACTTCTAGTGTTCGACGTCGACATGCATTGCCAACTTGTTAGCGAAGAGGCGGAGTTCTTGTTCAGGATGTCCATAAGAGAATTCGTCTGCGGGTCATAGTCAGTTCTCCGGTGGCTTGTCTGGCTGTGTTGCAAGATCTCTCGGCTTAGCTCCGCTGTAAGAGCCGTTCCTCGGTAAGCGATGCGCATTTCTGGCGCACCATGTCGCAGAATGGAATGGAATGGAAAACTTTATTGACTCTTTTAAGGTTTTAGCGGGTCGAGGCCGAAGTCTTCATTCTTGAAGCTTGGGTCTTCTTCAGCCATGGATGGGCCCCTAGTCCAGGGCTCCACTGAGCCGGGCCGCCTCGCACGCGTGCGCTATTAGAGCTCTTTGAGCCTATAGCTCGCGGCTGGTGAGCCAGCTCTCCCATTGCTCCGCACTTGGTGTTTTGTGTTTGTGGAATGCCTGGTTTCTTGTACACTCCCATGTAATGTGGTATAATGTTGGTTTAGCTCCACACCACGGACAGGTTGCGCTTTACTGCGTGGGGAACATCCTACTTAGTAGGTGTAAGTTTGGGAAGGAGCCCGTTTGCAGTCTCCGCCATCCTGCGGCCTCCTCCTTTGTTAATGCTTTATGTGGTGGGGATATTGATATCTTAGCCCCTTATAGAGGTTTAATAGCTCTGAATGGCTGTTCCCGCAGTTGATCTGTGGCCCCCCTGGGGCGGTTCACGTTCCTGCTCGGCTGGTCATCCCTCGAGTCTGCCCCTTCGTTGCACCTGATCCCTGCGTGGCTTGGTATCCAGATAATGTTATGTGTGGGTTGTCCCTCAGCGATTGGAACTCTGCTGAGGATCTTGAGCGCCTTGTTACTAATTCTGCCTCTTATATAGCTCCGGCACGCCTCTTGTGAATCTGTTAGAATATTGAGGGATATTCCTGTTCTATAACCTTCTTCTGCTGCCAGTGCGACAGCAATTTCCTCTGCCTCGGTTATGTTAGCCACCTCGGCCGTGAGTGTTGTGATTAATTCTCCTTGATTATTTACTACTACCGCTGCCGCGTTATTGCTGTGTGCTTGTGAATATAGGGACGCATCGGTATAGACTGTATTGTCCCGATGTCCCATCGTCTTTTCGTAAAACTCTACCCTAGCCTGTCTCCTACTCGCATGGAGGTTTCGGTCCATGTTGCGAGGGATAGGTTGTATGCGCAGTTTCTTTCTTAGTGGGTCTGGTATTGTGGCCCTGCTACTTTGTGGTTTTCTACTTCCCGACCTAGCTTTGTCAGGAGCGCCCTTCCCGTTGTCGTATTGCTGAGTCTTCGTACTTGTGCCTTGAGCTGGCATTCCCTTAGTTCTTCAATAGTGTTGCTGATTCCAAGTTGCATGCGTTTGTCGTTGGATTTGTTCCTTGGGAGGTGGAGAGCTGTTTTATACGCTTTCTGGAGGATGGTCTTCACTTGCTCTTTTTCGGTTTTGGTGATTGCATGGTACGGCAGTGAGTATGTGACCCGGCTGACTATCAGGCTGTTGACCAACCTGAGTGTGTCCTCCTCTTTCATGCCATATCTCCTGTGTGCCACTCTGCTAATCATTCGGCCCACCTGTCCTGCTGCTTTGTTTAGCAGGCAGATTGTGTGGCTGCATTTCCGGCTTCCTTGCAGCCACAAGCCGAGGATTCTAATCATCTTTTGTTCCGGGATGTTCTGTCCTTCTAGCCTTGCTTCGAGTGGGGCATCAGTGGGGTGTCTGCCCACTCTGAAGAGTTCAGATTTCTCCGTGGAGCATCTGAGGCCTCTTTGCTTTGTGTATTCTTCGATGCAGGTGGCAGCTTCTTGTAGTGCCTCTTGTTTATCCCCTAGTGAGCCTTGAGTAGTCCAGATTGTTATGTCGTCCGCGTACATTGCGTGACTGATTCCTTGGATCTTGCTAAGTTTCTTGGTAAGGTTGACCATTGCTATGTTGAAGAGTACTGGCGAGATTACTGAGCCCTGCAGAGTGCCCTTGCATGGCGTTTGAAAGGCGTCACTCCGTAGGTCTCCCAGGCCTACTGTCGCTGTTCTGTCGGTTAGGAAGCTTCTGATATAGTCATGGACTTTCTTCCCGCAATTAGTGGTGTTAATCCCCTCCATAATGGCGGCGTGGGACACGTTGTCAAAGGCTCCATTGATGTCCATGGCCATGACCACGTTTTCCCCGATTTTCGGCGTTGTCTCGAGTACCTCTTCCTTTAGCTGTAGCAAGATATCTTGGGTAGACAAGTTTGCCCTGAAGCCGAACATGGTGTTGGGGTACCATCCTCCGTCTTCAAGATGTGTTTGGATTCTTCGGGTCACTATTCTTTCGTACAGCTTGCCTAGGCATGATGTAAGCGAAATTGTTCTGAGATTTTCAATTTGGAGTTTTTTGCCGGGTTTGGGAATCATCACCACTACGGCGTGTTTCCACTCCGCTGGTACTTTGCCTTCCTCCCATAGTTTGTTGAGGTAGAGGGTGAGCTGATCAATTGCTTCGTCGCTGAAGTTTCGAATTAGCGAGTTTCGGATTGTGTCCGCCCCTGCTGCTGTGTTCTTTGTTGTAGCCCTTACAGCCTCGACGACCTCTTGTGATGGGTCGGTCTGTAGTTGAATTTTCTTCACCCTGGTAGTCGCCTCGGTAGCCTTCTACCGAGAACTTTCCGTAGCATTTTTCCCGTACTGCTTGGAGCAGTTGTTCTTCTGTTCCTTCATACTGGTGGATTAACCTCTGAATGGATTTGCTGCTTTCCGCCTTGCTTTTGCTCGCATCCATGAGGAATTCTGAGGATATGCCATGTTCTGTCTGTGCTTAGGGTCGCAGAGAAATCTCCTCGACGCAGATTTTCACTATTTCTGAAGCGCTATCACTGGGCAGGGTTTTTATTTCAGCGTCGAGGGTAAATTTCGTTGGCCACGGCAATCCAATTCTTTCCGGTTGTTGACGCTAGAAGGGGCGCCAAGAAGTTCGTGCCGATCTGGCGAAACTGACAGAAAGGAGGATCGATCGGCTGTAAGAATCCAGCCGGCCTGGTCAGTTGTGTGTATTGCCTCGCTGGCGTACCGATGCACCTTGACGTAATGGATGACTTCCGAATTCTGGCGGGGCCAGTAATACTTCTCGTGAACCCTCGAGAGCGCACTGGAAAATCCGGGATGCCTTGCCATCGGTTCATTATGAAGGGCGTCGAGAACCACTGGCCGCAGTGCGGAAGGCACAGCCGGAAGGTAGTTGGAGCGGAATGGCGAGATTTTAGCGCAAGCGTAACTATCCAGATCTTCAAATTGGCGTTGTCTGTCTGAAGCTGCGAAGCAAGTGAACGAGGAAGGCGTCTGGAGGTGAAGAAAATCGGATGCCGCGGAAAGTACAAAGCCACGCGAGCCTGCGGCAAAATACC
The DNA here is from genome assembly GCF_023375885.2 of Dermacentor andersoni. NCBI lineage: Eukaryota > Metazoa > Arthropoda > Arachnida > Ixodida > Ixodidae > Dermacentor > Dermacentor andersoni. The sequence continues at coordinate 22,120,062 of NC_092818.1, forward strand.
GCCACCTAGGGGAAAGTGTGGGTAACGTTGGGCGAAGGCTGTTAGGACAAACGAGGCGAAGCGTCGCGGAGGAAGACGGTAGGCAGAGGAGCGCTAGGTCGACCTCCTCTAGCAGTTCCTAAAGCTATTGTTTACGATACAGACGTACTGGGATAACGTCGTCCTCGCGCGTTCTACACCGTGTGTACTAGTGAAAGCGTGCGACAGTGAGTCAATGATGGCGGCTCAATTTCACGTGCGCAAGAGAAGAAGCGCGCCGTATTCCATCGCGCGCCTGACACTGAGAGAGGGGCAGGAGGCGCAGTTTTGTATTTAGAGCGCGTGCAGTCGCACTGGTTTTATCTTGAAAGCAATCTGCTTTGAGGCCACCCTCAAGGTAGGCGGACGGCTCGTAGCTTTGCGTGCTCAGCGTTCTCACCCCATAATTTCAGTTGAAGCGTGATCTCACTCGCTGCTGCTGCCGCGATTCCTCACGCCAGCATTTCGCCTTCCGCAGTCATAGAGTGTGAATCGTTCATGCTGCCTTTGCGCACTGACACCATGTTTGTTAATCTGGTTAGTAAGCGATTGTTTACAAGGGGGCGTTCTACTACCGCCGCGCGAGTCTTGCCATACCATCTGCTATGCGTACACTAGGAGTTTAGGTCCACCGAAGGCCCATAGCGTCATGTGCACTGTAGCAACCATACGCTTGCGCGTCACCCGTGACGTTCCCGAAGTAAATTGTCACTATTTTTTTTTCTTTACGAGAACCTTCTTTGCACTGAGAACGAAGACAATCCGCGTTTAAATGCCCTAGGGACAAAGTCAGACTTCTCTCCCAAGAACTCGGCAAGGCTTTTTAGTTCCGTGTCTGCTAGTTGCTGTTCGGCGAAGGCGTCAGCACTTATTGCCTCAAGGAAAGAGTCGTCGTCCAGGACATCTTGCGGCGTGGGAGAGGAAATTGGCAGAAGAGTGTTTTTCGTTCCGATTTGATGATGATGTGTTGTGTTTTGTGGCGCAAGGGCCAGGTTTGGCCAAAGAGCGCCATGACAAGTGGTAATGTTGAAGATGTTTTATGGAAGATGTGACTTGGCTGTAAAGTGGCCTAAAAATAGTCGCTGTAGAGTGCGTAAAATCTACTTGCTATAAAATTATGGCGATGACAAATGACGAATACTATGAACATTAAAATTCATCGTAAAAGAATGACGCAGAATAGAAAATATATGAGATGGTAAAAATACCTGGAGCACTGTTGCCTCACCGGAGCCCTTGAAACACAAGGGCCTAGAGGCACGTGCTATACGAAAGAACTATCACAGCGCCATCCTCTGAAGGGAGGAGGCGCTACGAACATGTGGGGCTAACAACATGCAACACAACATCTTTCAGGTAACATAGGACTGCGTTGGTATCAAATAGCGGTTCTGGGCCGAGTAACATTACTGGATGAAGGGGAATGTGCTGCCGGTATGCTAAGGGAAAATGTTTCTTTCAGATTCGGCTTTCCGGCACTCCAGGAGGACGTGGAGGACGGTAAGCCTCTCCTGGCATCTACCGCAGGTTGGAGGATCATTTCCGGTGAGTAGAAAATTATGGGTGCCGAATGTGTGTCCTATTCTGAGACGACAGAATAGGACATCTGCTCGGCGTCATTTTGTTACAGAGGGCCAGAATCCTAACTGTGGCTTTATCACGTGGAGCTTATTATTTGTTTCCGCGTCCCATAGGCGTTGCCAGTGGTTCCGTAGTTTCCTCCGTAAGAAGGGCTTCAGATCTGTGACAGTAACTGCCGCGGTGGGATTAGCAGAATGCGATGCAACTGACGTGGCCATCTGGTCCGCCAGAACATTACCTTCAATGCCCCTATGACCTGGCACCCAGCATATGATGACATGCTGGTTACCTATATACGCTTTAGACAGAACGGAATAGAGTTCATTAATTACCGGATTTTTGTGGTTAGAGAATGACATCAAGGCCTTCACAACACTAAGGGAGTCCGTATATATAACTGATTTTTGGAGTTTTGATTTCTTTATATGCTTTACAACCGACAACAGTGCATAGGCCTCGGCCGTAAAGATACTGGTTTCCGGATGCAGTACGTCGGATTCCGAGAAGGATGGACCGACGGCTGCATAGGACACCCCCTCGCGTGACTTCGATGCATCTGTGTAGAACTCCGTGCAGGAGTATTTGTATTGGAGTTCCCGGAAATGCATTTGTATTTCAATCTCTGGAGCGTGCTTTGTGACTTGCGCAAAAGATATATCGCATTGTATCAGCTGCCACTCCCAATGAGGTAGCAGCTTGGCTGGATGCATTAGGCGGAGCTCGAGGAGTGGGACATGCATTTCATCACTAAGCTCCATCACACGCAGCGAGAAAGGCTGTCTTACGGAAGGACGATTATGAAAGAGTGTGGCATATGTCATATCGTTAATGATATTAAAACAGGGATATTGAGGATTAGAGTGGACTTTCAGAAAATATGTTTGGCTGATATATGTTCTCTGCAGATGAAGTGACCACTCATTTGATTCTGCATATAAACTATCAATGGGACTTGTTCTGAAAGCTCCAGTGGCAAGTCGGATTCCTAGGTGGTGGACCGGATCTAGCATCTTTAGCGCGCTCGTGGCTGCAGAATGATAGATCACGGCACCATAGTCCAACCGTGATCGAATGAGGCTCTTGTAAAGATTCATTAGACATTTCCTGTCGCTGCCCCATGTTGTGTGGGATAACACTTTAAGTAAATTCATTGTTTTTAAGCATTTGACCTTGAGGTACTTTATGTGTGAAATAAAAGTTAATTTAGAGTCAAGTAGGACGCCTAAGAACTTGTGTTCTTTGTTCACAGGAATTCGCTGACCATACATTTCGATACGGGGTTCTGCAATGAGCCGTCTATTTCTTGTGAAAAGCACACAAGAACTTTTGTTGGGGTTCACTTTAAATCCGTTTTCTTCTGCCCATTTGGACACTTTGTTCAAGGCCTGTTGTACTTGCCTCTCACATACTGTAAGGTTCCAGGATTTGAAACCTATCTGTATGTCGTCTACGTAAACAGAATAAAATATGGCTGGCGGTAACGAAACACGAAGGGTGTTCATTTTCACGATGAAGAGCGTGCAGCTAAGTACACCTCCTTGAGGTACACCAGTTTCCTGTATAAAAGGTTGCGACAATACATTGCCGACTTTCACGCGAAATGTACGGTTGGACAAATAGCTCTCTATTAGGACGAGCATATTGCCACGGATGCCAATTCCCTACAAGTCTCTCAAGATTCTATAGCGCCACGTAGTGTCGTACGCCTTCTCCATATCGAGGAATACGGATAGGAAATATTGTTTATGTAGAAAGGCGTCGCGAATGTTTCCCTCAATGCGCACAAGGTGGTCGGTTGTGGACCGCCCTTCTCTGAAGCCACACTGAAAGGGATCTAGCATATTGCTGAGTTCAAGGAAATGCACAAGTCTGTGGTTAACCATTTTTTCAAAAAGCTTACAAATACAGTTAGTAAGGGCTATCGGACGGTAAGTTGCCGCCAAGGAAGGGTCTTTGCCCTGTTTAAGAACAGGGACCACAATCGCTTCTTTCCATGTGGATGGGAGGTATCCCGTAGCCCAAATAGCGTTGAAAAGTGTGAGTAGTGTAAGTTTGGTGCCAGTATGTAAGTTTATGATCATGTCATACATGACTCTATCAGGTCCCGGTGCAGTGCTTTTGCATGTGTTCAAGGCAGCTCTCAACTCAGCAATATTGAAAGGCCGGTTATAGGGTTCATTTTGTCTGGATTTTCGTATTATTGGCTTACGTTCTTCTATTTGTTTGTATTTCAAAAAGGATGGCGAATAATGGTTTGAACTCGACACGCTCTCAAAGTGTTCCCCAAGTGAGTCTGCCTGATCTTTCAGTGTTTGGCCTTGTGTGTTTACCAAAGGAAGGCAATATGTTTGTCGCCCTTTTATCCTATTAACCCTGTTCCATACTTTGGCCTCATCTGTATACGAGTTGATACCTGATAAAAACTTCTGCCAACTCTCACTTCTAGCCTGTCGGCGTGTTCGCCTGCCGTGCGATTTCACTTTCTTAAAGTTAAACAGATTCTCAGCAGTGGGAGAGGCGCGTAGCAACCCCCACGCTTTGTTCTGTTTTTTACGAGCGTTCCTACAGTCCTCGTTCCACCACGGGACACGCCGTTTGCATGCCAAGCCATTTACTTGTGATATACATTTAGTTGCGGCATCTATTATGAAGGCTGTAAAGTATTCCACGGCAGCATCAATTTCTAATGAGGACATGTCATCCCATGAAATACTACTGAGAGTTCGGAATTTCTCCCAGTCAGCTGTATCAATCTTCCACTTAGGAGCCTGTGGTGTATATTCGTTCTTTTTAGGTGTTCGTAGCAGTATGGTGAAGTGGTCGCTTCCGTAAGGATTGTTTGTAACTTCCCATTCGAGTTCCGGCAGTAGTGAAGGGGAGACTAGGCTAAGATCTATTGAAGAAAAGGTTTTGTTGGCAAGACAGTAGTATGTGGGTTCTTTCTTATTCAGAATGCACGTACCAGAAGAGAAAAGGAATTGTTCAACAAGTCGTCCTCGCGCATCTATACGAGGGTCGCCCCACAGGTAATTGTGTGCATTGAAATCGCCAATAACAATATAAGGTTCTGGCGATTCATCTATGAAGGACTGAAATTCATGTTTAATTAATTTGTAATGTGGGGGTATGTAGAGCGAGCAAATAGTTATGAGTTTGTTTAGCAGAACAACTCGCACCGCCACTGCTTCAAGGGGCGTTCGTAGCTGTAAGGGTTGACAGGCTATACTTTTATGAGTGACAATCGCAACACCACCCGATGATGCGACGGTATCATCGCGATCTTTGCGAAACGTAACATACGTTCGGAGAAAGTTTGTGTGTTTGGATTTTAGGTGTGTTTCCTGTAAACACAGCACTTTTGGATTATGTTTGTGGATGAGTTCTTGTAAATCATCAACGTTTCTAAGGAGACCTCTGATGTTCCATTGAATGATTTGTGTATCCATATTTATAGTAAATTGGTGCTGTGTTTACGGAAACGGAAGGGATGCCTTAGATTACAGAGCCCTTTCGAGGCCCGGTAATAGGGGTTTTGCTCTTTCTGAAGCGTTCGAGCGAGTGTCGACGCTCCTTAGGCGTTTGGTGCGCCTTGAGGACAGGTGTAGTGTCCATTGCCTCCTGTGAGACGCCGGACAAGCGCTCTTGCGAGCGAGAGGTTTTCCGAGAGAGTCCTGCCCTGGAAGGCAAGACCCCTGCGCCCACCAGCCCGGAGGTCGATGGGGCTCCCTGAGGGATTTGGCTGCGCTGGCCGTTGCCAGCGCTGGAAGGGGCCTCGGAGGTTGGGGCAGCCTCGGCTGCGCCCACCTTCGGGGTCGATGGCCCCGTCTGCTGGGTTGGCAAAGCAGCGCTTGCTGCAACCACCGCGGGGGCAGATGGCGTAGCTGCCGATTCACTGCTTGTGGGTCGGACAGCCGCCGGAGGCCCTTGTGACGCTGCCCCCTGACGCGCCACATCGGCATAGGCTTTCTTGGGCAGGCACGATACCCGCCTACGTGCCTCCTTGAAACTTATATTTTCCTTTACTTTAACTGTTACAGTTTCCTTTTCTTTCTTCCAGGAGGGGCACGACCGCTAGTATGCGGCGTGCTCCCCATCACAATTTACACAGTGGAGAGCGTTCTCACAAGCTTCAGAGGTGTGTTCTTGAGCACTGCATTTTGCACAAGTTTGGCGGCCTCGGCAGCTCTGCGAGCTGTGACCGAAGCGCTGGCATTTGAAACATCGGAGTGGGTTTGGCACGTACGGCCTAACACGGAGCTTGATGTACCCGGCCTCGATTGATTCGGGCAAGATACTTGATCCAAAAGTAATTATTAGGTCCTTTGTCTGAATCTCTTTACCATCCCGCCTCATCTTAATTCTTTTCACATTGATCACATTTTGTTTGCTGAAGCCCTCCAGGAGTTCCGCTTCAGGCAGCTCAAGCAAATCATCATCTGACACAACACCACGGGTGGTGTTTATTGTACGGTGCGGAGTTACTGTTATGGGGGTCTCTCCAAATGACACTAGTTGCGGTAGTTTTTCATATTGTTTTACATCGCGGAGCTCCAAGAGGAGGTCGCCGCTTGCCATCCTCGACACCTTGTATCCTGGACCAAAAACATCAGTCAGGGACTTTGAAACTAGGAATGGTGAAATGTTTCGCACTGCTTTGTTTGGCTTTTCGGAATGAATAACGTGGAAGCGGGGAAAATTCTGGGTTTGGCGTCCAAAGAACTTGAAGACATCTTCGGTGCGCCCTCGTTTCTGAGGGCGATCAGCAAGGGAGGGGAAAGAAGTTTCCATGAAAAATATATACATTCCGCAACAGCGCCGACCGCCCACCACGGAGCCCAACGAGGGGACGCGGCAGAGCTTGCATACAAGTCTGCACGACGCCAGTCGTACGCCGTCACTATAACCGAATATGGTGTACCCAAGGTTGGATAGCCACACAGGGTTAACCCTTGCCGCCAGGAGAAAGGAAGTAAAAAGAAGAGAGAAGGGGACAGGAAAGGTCGAAAAGTAACAGATAAAGACGAAGATTCGAGGAGGGATAGACAGGAAAAGGCGACTGCCGATGTCCTCCAGGTGGGTCAGTCTGGAGGTGCCGTCTATGTGAAGCCGAGGCCAAAGAGGTGTGTTGCCTCCGCCGGGGGGCCTTAAAGGTCCAAACACCCAGCATCGGCTCAACCCCCAGGATCCCCTTTTCCCCAGACACGGCTAAGCCGCGCACGGCTACACGCGGGAGGGTCCAACCCTCGTGTGCTCGGGTCCGTGGTGTCGCAACACACCAAACGCCTGCTGACGCAGACGCCCCTGCGGGGTTTTCGTTCCGACTTGTACATCACCGTGAAGCGGAATCCTTGCAATCAGAAGCTTTCCGTGCTAGGTGCCCTAAAAGGTCTTTTGATTTGGATAGCCAAAGTAGTGAGTGACGTTCGCTTACGGCTTTGAACGGCCTGCCATACAGGTAAGGGCTGAATTTCGTTGCAGCCCCAATTTTGGGAACGGATTCCTTTTACGTCGTTGAATAAGTGGATTCAATTTACGATGGTGACCCGTAAGCGTAAAATATGACGGTTTCGAGTTCGTGTTTCTTCTGGAGTAGGACTGCGCCGATGCTTAACCTGCTTGAGTCGGTGTGGATTCCAGTATCGGCGTCTGCGTCGATGTGGGCGAGTATTTATGGTAACCGCAGGCGTTGTTTTATTTCCTCAAATACCTATTTCATATTTCAAATGCCAATTTCAATGACCTAGAATTCATAGGGTCCCTCTTGCGTGATAAAGGCGGTCTTCTCTCTATACCTCTCGTCGACTTCAAGTTGCCAGTAGGTCATCTTGAGGTCCGTCGACGAAAAATGCTTTGCACTGCAGAGGTGGCCAGCATGTCTTCCTTATTTATTTATTTATTTATTTATTTATTTATTTATCAATATTGCAGACAACCGTGCTGTCCACGCAGGAGTGGCATACAAGTAATACACAGATTTATAACAAGCAAGTAACAATCAGACAGGAACGTAAAGAACACAGATAGAGAATGCAAGACATGGGACACTAATTACAATCACAATACAGGCGTTCCAATTCGCGTACAAAATCATTTGAATAAAAATAGAGGAGGGAAGAGCATTCCAATTCGGCACTGATCTAGGAAAAAATGTGTATTTATTTGACTTGGCCCTTGCGAAAATTGGGGCAAGTGTGCAGCTATGGGTGTGTCTAGTTTTCCTCGTCGACTGAGGACGTAGGAAATTTGGTAGATAAACTTTTATATTTCCTGCGCGAGAGTTATGAGTAAAAACCAGCCTATTGACTTTTCTGCAAGATTGTAAAAAATGAGTTATGTTACTGCACCAGTAAGGAAGGTGAGTCAGTCGTTTTATACTTACTGAATATGAAGCACACTGGTATTCTCTGCGCACGCTTTAGCTTTCGAAAATCATTTTTGTTAGAGTTGTTCCATACAATGGAAGCATATCCCAGCGTAGCCATCACGTAGCGAAGGTTGTGGGATGGTTCCCCGCCTGCGGCAAGTTGTTTCTTCATCCACTTTCATTTCCATTAATTTATCGTTTCGTTATTTCATTTATTAGGCACAAGTAATTTCCACTATGATGTCCTCGGTGTCAGTGTTTGTTGGTTTCTTATGATATGACTAATAAAAATCGGGCTCCTGGGTTAACCCACGAGCCCGATTCTTCTCGTTTATTACATAACGAGGGTATCGAATGTGGCAACATTTATGCTTTCAGGTAGCATGTGTGGGCTCATTCACCAGTTGCCTTCAACCAGAAAGATCACGTTCTCATGACGCCTGCTGCGGAATGGACGTTCTACGTCTGCCGCCAAGGTCTGTGAGTGGTGGCGCTGGCTAACACTCCAAGGGTTCTACTAGGACACATAAATACCCAAGAAAGTGGATGGGAAACGGCGCCGCGGTAGCTTAATTGGTAGAGCATCGCACGCGAAGTGCGAAGGTTGTGGGATCGTTTCCCACCTGCGGCAAGCTGTTTTTCGTCCACTTCATTTTCCAATAATTTATCGTTGCTTTATTTCATTTACTAGGCACAAGTAATTTCCCCTATATTGTACTTGGTGTCAGTGTTTGATGGCTTCTTATGGTATTGTATGCTCGAAGTTCAACGTTAGGAGGCGCAGTTCTAAGTTTCCTTTTGAGAAACCAACATTTTCGTAGCGCTCAAGTACAAACAGCTGATTTACGTGGTGAACAGGTAAGTTTGTTGTTGCAAATGATAACGAGATACTTGCATTTATCTACTTCCTGCATGTTACGCTGTTTGAGTATGTAAACATGCTAGCTGTTTCTCTTTCTTGGAGCACGTAAAGTATACTTTTTTGTATCTAATTCCATGTCCCATCGAATACACCAGCCACCAACGGCCTGTAGGGTTCCTTGTAATATTGTAGGATCATTTGGATTACTGATTTCCTTAAAAACAATGCAATCATCCACCAACAGTCGAATGCAGGCACCTCCATGAATGAAGTCTGCCAAGTCATTTATATAAATCAGGAATAATAACAGTCCAAAAACAATTCCCTAGGGCACTCCAGAAATAACATACCAGAGCTGCGACGAGCGAGTTAAAATAAGTACAAATTGCCGTGTCTCCCGAAGGTAGGCACCAATCTGATTATTAATACTTAACGGAAGACCCAAGCATTCCAACTTGTGTAACAACTTCACGTCTGGCACTTTATCAAACGGCTTCGAAAAATCTAAGTACAAGGCGTCCAGCTGACCAGCCATATGAAGAATAGGTGGAAAATCGCGTACTGTCGATACAAGTTGTGTAACTGTAGACATGCGCTTTCTTAGGCCATTTTGATGGGTTGATTACGCGCTGTAACTTTAATGAAAATCGGGAATGTACTTTGAAGTGACGTGTTAGTTTTTATTGCCGTCCGGATGATTACGCGTGCAAGAGAGTTAGGATCGGCGCAAAGCTCCTCCATGATGTGACGCGGCTTTTGCGTGCGACGTTTAGTCTGACAAGAGGGCGGAGGCATGGGCAAAGATAACTGTTCCCCTTGTCCACTCGGCTGGCGAAATCAAAATATGACAGCGCGGTGTGCCGTGCCTGTTGTTCCTCTTCTTTTTTAATAAAACCTACAATACTTGGAAATCAGTAGTCACTTTATTTGCGTAGCCCAGGCAAGGAATATGCGCGCTCGTCTAGTCACCATTGAGCACGCGCACTTCTGCGGCTTCTCCGCTCGCGCCATTAGAGAGATTTAGTTTAGGGGACGCAAGGCGTTGAGGCCCCTAGCGCTTGGGTGCGTTTGCGACGTGCGTCTATTTGTCGTACAAAAATCCCTCACGTGACCTGATCCTAGGTGCCTAGGGACAGCATCTTTTAGGGATTTTTGAGAAGGCGCGATGCTGGCGCCGAGCGACGCCGTGGCGTGTTCGTCCTCGGCGTGATCGTTCTCTGGACCGCGCGTTGTTCAACATTGCTCATGTGATTGTGCGTGCGTTGCTTGTGTGTTGGTTGTAGGTTCTGTGTTACTTGGCGGAAAGCCGTGACTAGTGGCGGTGCGGCAGTGCGGCTTTGGCCTCGGTGAGCTCTGGCAGTACAGAATCTACGTTGTGTGACCCGTGCTTTCTTGAGAACCCGGCGGTGGTGACAATTGAAACATCGAAGAGGCCTAGCGCCTCGGCAGCGAAGTTCTGCGAACCGCGATGTGGCGTCGCCGTGTCCGACTTTGCTTAACAGACATCGAGGGATGTGCTGCTCGCTGCAAGTCATGTAAATGCAACTGCGTCGACCGCCCGCTGTTCAGCGCTGAATGTGTGTTTGGCATGCTGTGCTTGAAACGAGTGGTGCAGCCGTGCAGCGGGGGTGGCGGAGGAGCAGAGTGGCTTAGGGTTTGCGCGTTCACAGACATGTGCTCCCGCTTTGGTCTCATTAGCGGCTGCCGCGGGATTGTGGTGTGCTAGCTCCTTGCCTAGTATGAAGTTTACGACGCTAACACACAGCATGTTCACGTTTTTCCGCGCTATATGTCATTTGCATGACGGCCGAGTTGAAAACGAGACATAGTGCTCTTTGCGTTTGTGTGTTGTAAATTACTTTGTATTGTGGAAGTTCTGAGAGTCTTATTACGCAAGGAGTGCGAACGTAAACATAAACACATGTGTGTCTGAAATTTTGAATTACCCATAATACCCTTTTCGACTGACAAGTGGGCTACACGGCCTGTGTGAATCAGCTACCGTATGTTGCGACGCTCTTTCGTGTGGTAGAATGATGTATGGTGCGCGTTTATTTCTGTACTGTTGTAAAAGCCATTTGTTTATTCACTCAAAACAAATGTACGGCTTCTTCGCCGCAGTACATTCTAGTTACGCGGTGAAGCATACTTTATGTGGGAGGGGGCCACTATCAACCAGCGTAGTATGTCCACTTAGGCGACCTCAGAGGCGGCGGGTGCGCGAGTGTATAATTTAAGAACTCCCATTATGTCCAGTGACAGTGGAGATCATTAACTGTAGCACCAAAGTAGTGGACCACTACCAGAACAAAGGCATGTAGTATGCCCATCTCAATTCTTGTGCTTATGCCAGTCTTATTTTTTACAGCAATAGCTGCTATGGGCTAAGTCCCCTGGTTGTTCTGATGTCTACTGGTGTTGTCACTGGAATTCCCGAATTTCTTGCTAGAATATTGCAAATAACGTTCTCATTGTGCTGCGAGGATTCAAACATACGATCTCCCTATCTCCCTACTCTGCACCGCTTCTAAGGTTATGGAACACTTTATTTCTAAGCATTTTGGTTCCTTTTTAGAAAATAATGACTTCTTTAGTACGAGTCAGCACGGATTCAGGCATGGCTTTTCAACCACTACGCTGTTAGTTCATATGACCAACGAAATACTGGCAATCTTGGATCAAGGTGGGCAGGTAAACATTCTTTTTTTAGATTTCGAGAAAGCCTTCAATCGGATTTCACACAAAAAAATGATGATACAGCTAAACAGCATCATACGCAGCGAACAAATTTTGCGTTGGCTTGATACATACTTGACGCATCGAAAACAATTTGTCAGCATAGGTGCTTCGAATTCGTCGCTCGCCTCTGTGCTTTCGGGCGTTCCACAGGGCTCGGTTTTAGGGCCACTTCTTTTTCTTATCTACCTAAATGACCTGGCTTGCAAATTTTCCATGCGGTGCCGCTTTTTTGCGGACGACTGTATTGTTTATTCGAGCATTCAATCTGTGGATGACCAATCTAGCTTAACTGACTATCTAATAGCAATACACGACTGGTGTATCCAGTGGCATATGACCCTAAACATCTCGAAATGCGCGCACATGGTTACTACACGTAAAAAAAAAAATCCGCTAATTTGCACCTACACGATAAATAATATGGACATTAAAGAGGTAGAGGAATTCACATATCCTGGAAATACAATTGATTCCAAGATGAGCTATACCGCTCACGTTCGGTATGTTTCCGCGGCCGCAACGAAAAAGTTATAGTTATTAAACACCGCTTAAAAAACTGCACTAGTGCTACCAAATTTACCGCATATAAGACAGTTATTAGGCCAATACTCGAGTATGCCGCTATAGTCTGGGACCCTCGCACAAAGGCTGGTATAGACATTATCGAAAGAGTACAAAAAAAGCTCTTAGATTTATCTACAATGCTCATGATTGGGGCATTTCAGTCACCTCTATAAGGTTGCGATCTGGGCTCCAGACACTAGAAACTAGTCGCAAAATGCACTGTCTACAAGCAATGTATAACATAGTTAACAACCACACTAAAATGAGATTTGACAACTACATGCAATTTAATAAATCGCGACTGACCAGAGGTAAGCACAATCAAACAATATTATTGCCGCCTGCTAGAACAAACGCATATCTTTATTCCTTCCTGCCCAAGACAATTCGCGAATGGAACGCTCTTCCGCAAAGCGTGGTCAACTCAGCCACTCCAGATTCCTTCTTATCTGCAGTACAGACGTGCTTGTAATGTCATGCATTCATTGTATCTTTTGCTTGTTACATGTTCTGATGTCTCTTTTATTACGCCTTTCCTATTGGAAGCAATGTGATGGCATCATCGTATTTTTTTTGTGTATTTGCATATGTTTACCTTGCCTATTAGGCTGTTTCTTTCTTTTACTTATTTTTTTATCCCCTTGATGAAAAAGTTTGAAATCACGTGATGTTTGTACCACTCCTGCCTGGGCTTCCAAATGGAAGCCGGCAGTATTCTGAAATAAATAAATAAATAAATAAAAGTGGCAGTCCACAATTCTAGATTTCAGCCACTCTGCTGAAGGTACAGTCGTGGTGAATACAGATCCCGGAGAGCGTGATCTAGCCAAGAGGTGCCTAGATTGGCTAACACCTGCTCAATGTCTCCGTACTGTATATAGAGCTGGCATGCACACCTTCAAGTTCTTACACATCACCTTCCCACTTGTGAAGGCAGTCCTATGTTAAGTTTACTTCTTGCATGTGATGACAATGATTGGGTGCATCTGCTTCATTAATCTTCTAGTGCTTGGCTTCTCAGATTTACTGGATGGAGCTGTTGGTGTCTTGTTTTTGTCAAGCAAAGCGCGAGACCTAGCAATGGGTAGCACAAATATAGATTTGAGAAAACCAAAACAAATTCAGCAGTAAGAAGCTAAAGGGTTGTTTTGGTGTAGATCCGTGGCTAAGTCCGGATATGAAAGAGGAGGAAGAAAAGCCGAGTCTTTCCACTTCAACACTGAGGCACAACTCCCACAAATAAATAGGACTCTTACTTATTTTACTTTTTTAAGGAGATTACCGACTTGCATTGGCAAGTGTTAACTTCAGCAAGCACTGCATGAAGTAAGCTTCCTGTGCATATTTCACCAGCTACTGCATCATTGTTTCACATTATGAGTGAAACTGCAATTTTCTTTATGCCACAACTTGCCCAATTTTGTGTTTTGCAGTGGGATGTTAGCAGTGCTAATAAGGCACCTAAATACTCATGAATAGTAATACAGAGAAAAAAAAAGTAAGAAAGCAGTGGCTTTTTCTGCGTAGACTATGCATACACCTGGTGCTCTTATGGTCATTTTTTCCCTATCCGCTCAGCCATTCTAAACAAGAAAAGTTTATGCACAATTAGTTTATACACAGACCACAACGAAACCCCAGGTATCGTTGGTAAGCAAAGTACATTTATTCGGTGACATATTCTGCAGCCCTGCTACTGAGCTTTCCTTCCTTCCTTTTCAGCTGTGCAGGTTCATTAAGAAGTGATGATACAGTTTGACAATTTTAATCATTGAAAGACTTAGCGAAACCTTTATCGGGTTGTTTTTTCTTGGTTTCAGACTCTGCACATTGCATTTTAAGGCGTGTTTTCTGTGTTTGTTGCTTTTTCTTTATGGGTAGGGCATGTCAACATTTTTTACATCATTTCAAGTATGTGGTGCCATAGACTGTTCTTAGATGAAGCCCTGCCCTTTCATTCTGTACAATATGATGTCGGTTTTTGTGTCCAAGGCCGTTTTACAGCAAGATTGTAGCATTTTGCTAAGTTCTGCCTCTGTCACCCAAGCTTGAAGGATTGCTACCCACTGGTGGTGGCATGACACATGTCACGTTTCTTTTTCAATAAAAGGAAGTCTGTCACTTATCCTGTGCACTGGTTGTCTTTTGTCTCTTTGAATTGCAAATATTTGTTGCCTATATTTGCTCTTTTGTTGCATTTCAGATTAGGAATGGCTATCATAATTGACATTTAACCATATTGCACACAATGAGGATGATATGTAATTGCAATATATGGCCACCATAAATATAATAGAAGTTAATAATTCAAGAATAGTGCCTTTGAATGGTGGTGCAGCCATGAATTGTGGCTATAAGGTACCAGCGCTGCAAATAGCACTGCTTGTGCAGAATGTACTTCAACTCTACTACTTTCAAACATCATTGTTTTTATCTGCATTTGTATAGCTCCAGTTTCTGTGAACAACACACATCTGGTGGAAGGGTGGCTTGCACCTGCAGTTGGGTCCAATGAATAGCCAAATTTCTGCCCGTTTTCATGTTATTAGCATATTAGTAAAGGCAGTCGTTTTTATAGTAGCCTGTTTGCCCAGTGTAGAAGCCGCTGCAGGGTGTCAGCATCTCATACATATCTTCAGCTTTGCAGGGGACACAGCATCTGGCATATAGTTTGTCACAGGCCATGTATTCGGGGCAAGTTGAGTTCACTCACTAGCAAAGGGAGAACCAAGCTTGTCGGATATGAAGTAAACCGCCTGTATACTCAGTGGCCTTCATTTCGTGTGACATATGTGGTTAGAGCGACCCTTGTTTTAAGCACTTGTCCAGCAGCGGTCGTTTGCTTTTGAAACACTCAGAATAGCTTTCAGCAAGCTGGACAGGAATAACACTGAAAAACCAGCAGATGTTAATTGTCGCACTTATCATGCGAAGCTTCGTACAGTATGATGAGGGCGTAAATAAATGAGGGTGTTCCTCAAGGCCTTGTAGCACATGTCACAAGTTTGGAGCAACATGATGTATAGCATTTTTTTGATCGCATGCTATAGGTTTAGCAGGTGTGGCCATGATTGAAGTGCAGTGCAAGGTCAAGAAAACAGATATCTATGAGCAGAACCCTGGTAAAGCAGACCCTGGGAAAACTAGTGGGAAGCCTGTTGAACATCTGGTTGACCCACTTGCTGGCTCCACCAGGCAAAGTATGATAAAGAGAAGGAAGTCATCAACACATTAGAAGGTTTTTACATATAAACACTGTGCTAAGGTCATAACACGCCAACAAGTCTTAGTACGCAGGCTATGCACGACCAACTACATATGCCTTCTGTTCGGACATTGTTCATTGTAACTAACAAGGATGGAGTGGACAAAAAAAGAGCAGCTCCATTAATTTAGTTTCACTGGTATCGACAGTGTTTTGTAAGCGTACATTGCCATACTCCCCAATGCCTTCTTGGGTGACATCGGCAAGGACCAGCTTGAGGCAAGAGGTAATAGACGTTTTACAAGCTGAAAATGCATGCATGCATGAGAGCACATTGTGTCCAAAAAGTAGGCAGTTCACAGGGGCACTGGAGAAGGAACAGGTTATTAACAGTGGGCAAAGACAAGCTACTAAACACCCAACACTGTTGCCATGTAACGACCTCTGAAACAATCCCTCTTAAAGAGGAAATCATCTTTGTGTATCCATAAAGACGGCAGATGGGCAAAGCCCCTTCAGTAATGCTGCCAGCTTCAAAAGCCCATTTTGCACATCCTGAATGCTTCCTTCTTAAGACTTTGCTGGGTACAAGCATTCTACTGTCCAAAAGCTCTCATTGAGAGCACTGTTGGTTTGGTGGCAATAAAGTTCAGAAGCAATTGCAACAAACCTCCCTACCTAGTTGGCCTGGATGCTCACTGTGCTTATGAAGCAGCACCATGAGGCAAGCAAGGTGAATGGATGCCTCCAAGCTCTTGTTCGTTTATCACACTGTTCTGTTAGTAACAACCATGAGACTTGAAACCAACAAGCTCAAGCTCAGCACTCGCATGGTTACTGCGGAGGATCCATAAAAAGCACAAAAACAGAAAATTCGAGGGAAAGGATAACGCACCATTTAACACTTAGTATTGCTACAGCCCACCCCCTTCCTTTATTTTGTCTGGTCGTGCTGCATCTTTTTACTATATATAGGCATGAACTTAGGTGATGTTCCCAATCAGTGTCCGATATCTATATACACTATGTGCTGGTTCAAAGAGGTTCGAAACACTGCAATGGAAGCTTCAAGTAGAAAAGGTGCTTCGAAGAAAAAAAAAGCTGTGCTGCAACCATCTTGGCAACATCTTGTCCCTTTAATAAAAATTGTGCTTTCATATCAAGTTGAGCCCTCAACTCAACTCAACTCAGCTTGCCCCGAATACATGGCCTGTGACAAACTATGTGCCAGATGCTGTGTCCCCTGCAAAGCTGAAGATATGTATGAGATGCTGACACCCTGCAGCGGCTTCTACACTGGGCAAACAGGCTACTATAAAAACGACTGTCTTTACTAATATGCTAATAACATGAAAACGGGCAGAAATTTGGCTATTCATTGGACCCAACTGCAGCTGCAAGCCACCCTTCAACCAGATGTGTGTTGTTCACAGAAACTGCAGCTACACAAATGCAGATAAAAACAATGATGTTTGAAAGTAGTAGAGCTGCACTATATTCCGCACAAGCAGTGCTATCTGCAGCGCTGGTACCTTATAGCCACAATTCATGGTTGCACCGCCATACAAAGGCACTATTCTTGATTTATTAACTTCTATTATATTTATGGTGGCCATATATTGCAATTACATATCATCCACATTGTGTGCAATATGGTTAAATGTCAATTATGATAGCCATTCCTAATTTGAAATGCAACAAAAGAGCAAATATAGGCAACAAATTGCAATTCAAAGAGACAAAAGGCAACCAGTGCACAGGATAAGTGACAGACTTCCTTTTATTGAAAAAGAAACGTGACATGTGTCATGCCACCACCAGTGGGTAGCAATCTTTCAAGCTTGGGTGACAGACGCAAAACTTAGCAAAATGCTACAATCATGCTGTAAAACGGCCTTGGACACAAACAACCGACATCATATCGTACAGAATGAAAGGGCAAGACTTCATCTAAGAACAGTCTATGGCACCACATACTTGAAATGATGTAAAAAATGTTGACATGCCCTACCCATAAAGAAAAAGCAACAAACACAGAAAACACGCCTTAAAATGCAATGTGCAGAGTCTGAAACCAAGAAAAAACAACCCGATAAAGGTTTCGCTAAGTCTTTCAATGATTAAAATTGTCAAACTGTATCATCACTTCTTAATGAACCTGCACAGCTGAAAAGGAAGGAAGGAAAGCTCAGTAGCAGGGCTGCAGAATATGTCACTGAATAAATGTACTTTGCTTACCAATGATACCTGTGGTTTCGTTGTGGTCTGTGTATAAACTAATTGTGCATAAACTTTTCTTGTTTAGAATGGCTGAGCGGATAGGGAAAAAATGACCATAAGAGCACCAGGTGTATGCATAGTCTACGCAGAAAAAGCCACTGCTTTCTTACTTTTTTTTTTCTCTGTATTACTATTCATGAGTATTTAGGTGCCTTATTAGCACTGCTAACATCCCACTGCAAAACACAAAATTGGGCAAGTTGTGGCATAAAGAAAATTGCAGTTTCACTCATAATGTGAAACAATGATGCAGTAGCTGGTGAAATATGCACAGGAAGCTTACTTCATGCAGTGCTTGCTGAAGTTAACACTTGCCAATGCAAGTCGGTAATCTCCTTAAAAAAGTAAAATAAGTAAGAGTCCTATTTATTTGTGGGAGTTGTGCCTCAGTGTTGAAGTGGAAAGACTCGGCTTTTCTTCCTCCTCTTTCATATCCGGACTTAGCCACTGATCTACACCAAAACAACCCTTTAGCTTCTTACTGCTGAATTTGTTCTGGTTTTCTCAAATCTATATTTGGGCTACGCATTGCGAAGTCTCGCGCTTTGCTTGACAAAAACAAGACAAGACACCAACAGGAAAACAAGACACCAACAGCTTTATCGAGTAAATCTGAGAAGCCAAGCACTAGAAGAAGATGAATGAAGCAGATGCACCCAATCATTGTCATCACATGCAAGAAGAAAACTTAACATAGGACTGCCTTCACAAGTGGGAAGGTGATGTGTAAGAACTTGAAGGTGTGGATGCCAGCTCTAAATACACTATGCAGACATTGAGCAGGTGTTAGCCAATCTAGGCACCTGTTGGCTACATCACGCTCTCCGGGATCAGTATTCACCACGACTGTACCTTCAGCAGAGTGGCTGAAATGTAGAATTGTGGACTGCCATTCTTTTGATCGTATGTTTGAATCCTCGCAGCACAATGAGAACTTTATTTGCAATATTCTAGCAAGAAATTCGGGAATTCCAGTGAGAACACCAGTAGACATCAGAACAACCAGGAGAGTTAGCCCATAGCAGCTATTTCTGTAAAAAATAAGACTGGCATAAGCATAAGAATTGAGATGGGCATACTACATGCCATTGTTCTGGTAGTGGTCCACTACTTTGGTGCTGCAGTTAATGATCTCCACTGCCACTGGACATAATAAGAGTTCTTAAATTATACACTCGCGCACCCGCCGCCTCTCAGGTCACCTAAGTGGACATACCATGCTGGCTGATAGCGGCCCCCTCCCACTTCTAGTATGCTTCACCGCGCAACTAAGCTGTACTGCGACGAAGAAGCCGTACATTTGTATTGAGTGAATAATCAAATGGTTTTTACAACAGTACAGAAATAAACGCGCACCAGGCATCATTCTACCACACGAAAGAGCGCCGCAACATACGGTAGCTGATTCACACAGGCCGTGTAGCCCACTTATCAGTCGTAAAGGGTAGTATGGGTAATTCAAAATTTCAGACACACATATGTGTTTATGTTTACGTTCGCACTCCTTGCGTAATAAGACTCCCAGAACTTCCACAATAGAAAGTTTTTTACAACACACAAACGCAAAGAACACTATATGTCTCGTTTTCAACTCGGCCGTCATGCAAATGACATATAGCGCGGAAAAACGTGAACATGCTGTGTGTTAGCGTCGTAAACTTCATACTAGGCAAGGAGCTAGCACACCACAATCCCGCGACAGCCGCTAATGAGACCAAGACGGGAGCACATGTCTGTGAACGCGCAAACCCTAAGCCACTCTGCTTCTCCGCCACCCCCGATGCACGGCTGCACCACTCGTTTCAAGCACAGCACACCAAACACACATTCAGCGCTGAACAGTGGGCGGTCGACGCAGTTGTATTTACATGACTTGCAGCGAGCAGCACATCCCTCGATATCCGTTAAGCAAAGTCGGATACGGCGACGTCACATCGCGGTACGCAGAACTTCGCTGCCGAGGCGCTAGGCCACTTTGATATTTCAATTGTCACCACCTCCGCTTTCTCAAGGGGAGTCTTGCGCTGGAGTTTGAGGTATAGTAGCGGCGCCTGGTGGCGGCGCGGGAAACCACATCTGGGTCGTACCAGCTTGGGTCGTATTGAGCCCTGGCTGTGGCGAGGCACGTTTCTAGGCCGAGTTTTGCGTCGATTCGCACTTTTTTCTGCCCTGTTGCGAGTGCGAAAAGGCTCGTCACTTCTCACAGACCACGTCGACCACGCTGCGAGCTGGTCGCAGCCTATAGTTTAACGAAAACGGACTCTCCGTGTGCCGTGGGACGTAATGCTGGAAGCAGAAGGAATCGGCGACGCCGATCCGGAGGGACCTAGCTCAGCATCGAAAAAGCGTCACCGTCGATACTGCTGCGTCGTGGGCTCCCATGAACAAGAAGGCCTGAATCCCAACATCCGATTCTATCGTTTCCCTTCAAGGCCTCACGAAGCGGAGCGTCGGGCGCGCTGTATAACTGCAGTTCGTCGCGCTGGGTAAGCGAAACTTCGCGCCATGCTGACTGCTTCACCTGTCCTGAAGCTTGCTTGATTTTAGATCTGCGTTCTAAAATTTGGTCTTTTGCACACAGTCCCGACGGCAGACCGACATAGCAGCAGGCATGACTGGTGATTCACGATTCGAAACCCGGCCACAGCGACAATTAACAATTCGACCGGTGCGAAGTGGTGAAGTGCCCAGGTGTGTGCAAATGACCACAAATGGCCGGGTTGATTTGGTGATAATTCACTACCCCGCTACGAGCAGCACAGGTTAGAGAGTTATATGTGCTCATACTTGACCTCAAGCCAGCATGTTGAGGCAGCGCAGCAAGATAGTATTGATTACAGCAGATCGATTTTCGAGCGTTGTCATTAAAAGCTACATCAAGCGAGCAGCGCACGAGCTCGCGCTGCGCGATTCGCACGTACGTGCGAGCTCATATGCATTGCATCAGTTATTACCAGTTACTAAAAGGGACAGATGACCGCTACTACAACGCAGGCCTAACCACTTGTTTAGCGGCATGCAGTCAACAAAGATTGCAGGAGACCCGCCGTTTCGCGGCATGTCGAAAGACCGCTGCCGTCGCGGCGCGTACGATCGTGCGCTCGAGCACTTCGTACATCGCGGCATGCTGAAAGACCGCTGCCGTCGCGGCGCGTACCGTCGTGTGCTCGAGCAGTTCCGTACACATGATGTCTGCTTATCGTTGCTGTAGATTCATTTATAGCAAGCATTTCCTCGCGTTTGTGCGCCTGAATCTAGCAGCGTGCAAACCTTACCTGAAGTTCCACTTCGTACGCGACTCGCTTCACTTGCGATTGACACCGCGCTAAAACTTCGCCGCTTAATTCTTGAACGGCATGCACGTATTCGGCACTGCATAATTTCTTGCCTTTACGCAGCGTGCCACTCCTGAAAAAATCTTCGGCGCCCGATATTCGCTGCAGGCCGTGATAGAACACAACCGAAAGTGGCGGGTCCGTATTGTAAACGTGCTTTCCGAAGCAGACGACCGAGCCAGGCCCCGCACACTCTCAAGTTCAACAAATGGCCACAGAGGGCGAAAAATCAATCGAGGCGTGTTTCAGCGTAAGCGCGCAAGTGGAGCTACTGTAATTTGGTCGAATACTTTAATTTGTGCTTTTTCTGCTAGGGGCGCTGAACATGCTGAATTTTTTACTTTACACAAACCATTGACATCAACAATCGAGGTGTCTAAGGATGTTTTGTTACCTCAGGCAAATAGGCAGTTGATTTTTTTTAAATTTGATTGTTTAAGCTGCTTTTTAGTCATAGCGTCAAGGTTTTTGTACTTGATTAACCACCGACAGCCGACAGCCTATTGGCATCGATGTGTTTCCTGGCCGTTGGCGTTCGAATACTCCGGCGGTAAAACATTTTCGATAGCATGCTGGTTTCGTCTGCGAGTTATTACATAGACTTGCTGTAAAGAGGTCTACTCTTGGCAAGAAATAGTGCCTCATTTTGTTTAGGCGTTGATTATCATAATGAATACGGCGGAGGTTGAGGGAGTACGCTTGAAGGTACGTTTTTATGCCGTTGATCTCCATAACACCGTAAGTACGCAAACCGATGTCACAGAACACCCGATGCATCATTGTGTGTTCTCCGTCATCGCTTGTTTGCTGTACGCCTACTAATTCTTCATTTCTTCAAGTGTTGTATCCTCCTTTTGTTCTTGTTCTCTTGTGCTTCAGTTACAGTATGTCGTTCCGTCAGCTGTAATGCGCATTTGCAAAACCAATACGTTTGATAAGACGCAGTGGTTATCATTTTTTTACTACACATGTGTTAAGCTGGCACATATGGTTCAGATACAGATGCCTGTATGCGGACTTGCACGACGTTGATGCGGAGATTAGCATAATTATGACACCCGTAAGGAAGAGGCAGCTGACGGCCGTAGGCTGTTGCGTTCTTTCCGCCAAACTACCCGGCCTGGTAGTGCTGTAAAGATGCTGTACAAAAGTGACACGCGGTGACAGGGAAATCATTATACTTAGCAGCCGACCGTACGTTTTGTAGCCCACGTCTTCTTTCTTGTGCGCTTGTGCTACCCTTATTAATGAGCGATTTCTTGACTATGTAACCGCGTTTGTGTGGATGCGTAGATGTGTGCTTTTTGTTGTACTTGTAAAATGCAAATAAAATATTTTCAGGCTTGCTCAATATTTGGTGTCGTGTGCGTTTATTCCAGTCGAGGCCATCGTGCCACCTGGAAACCGCATTCTGTCAGTAGCCCTACACGAAATGCAACAGCTGGAGCGCGGTGGCACAACTCGGCGTAACGGCGGCGTAATAAACGAAAAACCGCTCGGGATGCCCTTAAAAGTCAGTTCAGAGTGTGCCTTAACTCGATATGACTCAGCGCTACATGTATTCTGCTGCGCCTCGATCGTGCTCCCGCCAGTTTGGTTGCTGTGTGGCAAATGCAGCGCCTACATAATGTAGGCGCTACGTTTGCTACACAGCAATTAAACTGGCGGGAGCACGATCGAGGCGCAGCAGCCAGAAACCCAGTAAAGCCACAGAACACCTGGTAAAGCGTGTGCAAAACCCGGTTTCCGTTTCCTGTTGTACAGCGCCACCTGTGGTCACATACTTTAGTTCACGACGCCACCGCTACGCTTATTTTCGTAGCACTGTGGAAGGTACAGTTTCCCTTCTCTAAGTTTGTATAGGTGTTCTGTGACCGAGCTTGGTACAATCCATTTTAGGGCAGTGGGCGCTTTTTAGCACCTTTTTTCGCAGCGCCCCCTGGGCAATGCAAGAGCCCCAGAAAGCACGGGTCACACAACGCAGATTCTGTAGAGCCAGAGCTCATCGAGGCCAAAGCCGCATTGCCGCACCGCCACTACTTACGGCTTTCCGCCAAGTAACACAGAACCTACAACCAACAAACACACAAGCAATGCACGCACAATTACAGGAGCAATGTTGAACAACGCGCGGTCCAGAGAACGATCACGCCGAAGACGAACACGCCACGGCGTCGCTCGGCGCCAGCATCGCGCCTTCTCAAAAATTCCTAAACGATGCTGTCCCTAGGCACCTAGGATCAGGTCACGTGAGGGATTTTTGTACGACAAATAGACGCACGCGCGTTTGCGTACGCAAGCAGAAACACGTTATAGGTTAGCGGCCCCAAACGCAAGCCGCAGAGAGGTCGCATGCGCTCGCAGCGCCATCAACCTCTGATCTTTGCTGCGTTATCATTTCTTTAAAAATGAAATCAAGCATATCAAGTAAAGCACATAAAGCTATTTTTATTAAAAGCAGTCAATAGAGAGGTTTAGAGTGGCCGGTTATCGGGTAAACGCAAGCTGGGGCGTTGGGGCGGAGCCATGAACGGCAGTGGCCTGCATGGTGCAGCCACCTAGTGGCGCAAAGCTCAAACAAACAAAAACAGCTAATATTGCAGTAACCAAGTCTATTTTGCTTTGGTTGCGGGTATAAATTTTTGGCAGCAACACTATTACGCCAATGCCGAAAATTTACACCAGCAGCGAAGTAGAATAGACTTGGTTACAGCAATATTAGCTGCTTTTGTCCGTTTGAGCTTTGCGCCGCCAGGTGCATGCACCATGCAGGTCGCTCCCGTTTATGGCTCCGCCCCAACGCCCCAACTGCGCTTATCCGAATACCGGACACGCTAAACATCTCTAATATATATAAAAACGACGTCTGTCGACATTTGGCGAAAGATTTATTAGATTAGCTACCCGCTAGCTACTTGTAAGTGCTCCTACACCGCGAGAGTCACGTGGGTAACGTGACCACTTAGGGACAGCGATGTTTTCGGCCGGCCAAACAACCCAAGGACGCAATGAGATGTAGCGGTCTGCGCATGCGCAGTACCGTCGCCCCTAGTTCTTGCGTACGCTAGCGTACGCAAGCCGCTTGCGTCCCCTATACTAAAACTCTCTATTATCTCGGCATGGCAGCTGCCGCCACCGTTACACGCTGCGCGGTCGCGTGTTATGAGAGCGGTTCCGGGATCTTCGATATTTTATTTCGCCAGACGAGAGGGGAAGAGGGCATTTATAATATTTTTCAATGCTTCCATCCCGTTGTCAGATTAAACGTCGCACGCAACAGTCGCGATAAATTAGGGAGGAGCTTCGCGCCAATCCTATCTTGCAAGCGTAATCATGCGAACGACAATTAAAATTTGGAATCGTATAACTCTGAGCACATACACGCTTTAAGAATTCTTCCAATTGATACTGTGTAGAAGCACGACGGCGTCTAACTTCTTAATACAAACGTATCCACTTACTGCAGTCAACAAAAAGTTAATTATTCAATTTTAGGTAATTGGGCTGCTGACAGCGATAATTATCAGCTCACTTTGTGTCCCCCTGGTCGCATAACTCATTTGCGCAGGTGGTCTTTGCGTGCCTCCCAGGGCCTAATGTTAAGCATACCATAAAGCTTAATTCTGAACACCCCGTATATGGGTAGGATTCTTCTAAAGGGAAGAGGGGGGGGGGGGGGGTAAGGCGGGTGAGTGAGGCAACGACCGAAGGTGTGTTAGTGGCGACTGTCTAGATTTGATAAAAAGGTCTATTCATAAGGTCGTTGAGGCCACTGTGTGTTAGCCGTACGTGAGTTTTCTCGTGGAAAGGGCCTGGACTACTGCGGGAAGGAGGGGGGGAGGGGGGGACGTGTTATCTTCGCACGTCGATGAAGCTGCGGCAATAGGTAGACGCGTAAACTGTCGAACTATGCGGCGACGTTTCGCGTCTTCAAAGCGGCGACACTCGGTAATGATCTCATTGACCGTTGTTATGTTCTTGCAAACAAGCAGGTTAAACCCGTCGTCCGCGATGATTTTTAAAACGTGGCTGACCTTGTATGCGTCTGCCATATTGTTATCCACTTTGCGGCAAAGAGAGAGGCCGTCCTGGATATACGCCCCGTAAGATTCAGTGGACGTCTGTGTACGGGTCCCAAGGTCCTTCTTCGCAGCACGTTGGCGGTCGACGGGCTCGCCGAGCAAATCTAAAAGCTTCTGTTTGCGCTGGTCCCAACTTGTAATCACTTCATCGTGTAATTCGAACCAGACCCGTGCTCTTTCTTTGAGGTAGAATATTATATTAGCCAGCATAAGCGTGGTATCCCACCTGTTGTGTGCTCTGACCTATTCGTAATTCTGCAACCAGTCATCGGCGTCAACGTTGTCAATCCCTGAAAACATGCCAAGGTCGCGAGGCTGGGCCAGGATGACCGTCGGTGGCGACGACGGGGCCGCGGTCGAACTCTCTCCTTCAGATGACGTGGCGGCCAGGTTAGGTCCGCTGCGGAGCTCCGTCTTGCTCAAGTGAGAACCCCGCACCTCCACCAATGATGTTACGGGGAGGAAGAACCGCGTGTCTATCTGATGGCTTTTAATGGCTGGGCCAACAAGCGTAGAGCAGCAATAATACTAAACTCTTCTTCGTCCTCTCCAAGGCCACCATCAGCGTCCCCTTCTTCCCGCATTACCGACTGTGACAATAAAAGAACTTGACCGTAATTTTGTACCTGTTTGTATATACTTTATGCAATTCATTCATATCACGACGTGTAAAGTATTTTACCTTTTCACCTATGTCATTGTTTTGGCCAGACAATTTTCTCAATGGTGACTTGCTGCTTGTGCTATGAGCTGCCTTCATGAAATTTGCATTAAGGATGTACACTATCGTGGACAGAAGTACCCATTAAATGCAAGCGTCGACCAAACCGCATCTCGGCGCCATCAGACGGGATCAGCACAGCTAACATCTGCGTTCAAGACCTCTCGAAATAGTGGGTCACGTATGGATACCGCACGCAGATGCTAGTGCGGCTGATCCCGGCTGATAGTGCACGAATGAATTTCGGTCGTCGCTCGCGCGTCCTGGGTACTTTTGTCCACGATAGTACAAACTCCAAACAATGACTACACTCTGTAAGACGTAATAGGGGAGGCACCTGTACTTTAACGGTTTCACCGTATAGTACAGATTCAGCGTAGTCTTCTGTTTTCTAGATACAAAATCACTCGTACTTTATATTAGTCTCTATTTTATGGCTGTCCGTTCTACGGAAGTGACCGTTCTTTATTTAGGGAGAAGGGCTCAGTCACACATTTTGAGCAGATTTGCTGTGAAACCAGGCCAATTTTGTTTTTTTACAGTGCACTGTCGTTCTAACAAAGTTCTAGACAATAGAAATCGCCGCGATATTTCTAAAATTTCGTTGGTTCCCAAAAAGATATGTGTTCGTGTCTGAGTGTGTGAGCGTGCGTACGTTCGTGCGCGCGAGCCCGTTTTGTTTTTTATTGCTGTTATGATGCATGCGACTACATATAACGCAATGTTAATTTTTGTTCTGTCGCTGGGCCTTTGCAATGCTATATATTCAATATTTGTTTTGTCCATAATAATTGTATACGCTTAATCATGGTTAAAGTTTGATGACGAAGCTAGCAGTACGGTATAGATAAATAAAATTAAATAAGTAAATTGCAGCACCCGTTGCTTGCGTTGTTGCAAACACTCAACGGAAGAGAAGGAATTTGTTGCAGTGAAGATAGGACTTAAGGGTACTGTGCCGGTGCATGCGGCGCCGCCAACGTTGTCGGTGCTACCACCGACAACGTTGGGACACGCGATCGATGCGTGTGCGGGAAGGCTGACCGGTTGCGACGTCTGGCCATCACACGGCATAAAGAGGCGTTTGGCTATGTTTTATGTTTTATTCTACTCGCCAGGCTCCATGAAAGGCAGCGAACGCGAAGCCACCATCGCAAGCTGGCTGTCTCCAAGAGGCCGGAAGATAATAAACCTGCTAGATCTTTCGCGTTGCTTTGAGTGAAAAACAATGAACCATACAGCAAAGGCGTGCTGCACTTTTCCTGCAGGTTCCTCTAAAGTATACTGCCACAAGCCATTCCCGTACACTGGAGAAGGCGCCAGCAAGGGGATGAATACGACGATCGAAGAAGTGCTCGTGTGGTTGCTGTTCGCCTCTCGGTTTCTCTCTGTAGATATTCCGTCAATACACTTTCCCTTTAATTTTACCTACTGCTGACCCGTCACATCCTTGGTGGACCTGCGGGGCACCAACCCGATGCAGCGGCCGACGCGTGGCTCTTTCCACAATGACAAAAGAGATCGTTCCCACCGCAACAGTGGAAACGTCAACGGTTGGTGTTGCCCAGCCAAGAGACCCAGACATATTTTGTGGGACTGATGATGTTGACATTGAAAAGGGGTTGGGGATCTACGAGCGTGCGAGTAAGAACAACCGATGGGATGGTACGGTCATGTTGGCCAACTTCGTATTTTATTGTTAAAGGACAGAAATAGTGTGGCTCCACAGTCATGAAGAGGAAATCGGAAGCTGAGATACGTTCAAGGAAAATATGCCTGCTCTTTTCGCCAAGTCTGTTGGTACAGAGATCGCGGCCAAGAAGGAGCTAGCATCACGTGCAAAAACATCGACGGAATCCTACCTGTCTTGTCTTACATCCAGAATGCACTGGCCCTTTACCGTAAAGCGGATGACGGTATGGCCGAGTCGGAAAAATTGGGACACGTGTTACAGCGATAGCAGGTGGCGTGTTCAGTCTGCTAATCTGCAAGGAGTGTTACCCAACAGATGCCACCATTGAAAAGTGCAAGGGTTTTGAAAATTCTTAAAGACATATTGCCCACCAGGTCGCTCATGTTCCCCACACGGCATCAACATCGCCGTGCGATAACGTACACCCATTAGCAAAAGTATACGGACCACAAGGTCGCCGAAGAAACTGATTTTCTTCGTAATTAACAAACATAAACTGCAATCAAGGAGCACACTGAAAAGTTCGCAATGCCGAGTTTGAACTGCAGTCCTCAATTTCAAGTTGCGTTCACAGGCAGAGGAAGAAAACGGCTTTGTCGCGCAACTCCTGGTCCGTTCACTTTTGCTCACGGGTGTACCTGCGCCACAGCTGCCGCTAACCGCGGAGCACGTGACGAAGACAATACGGTGTGAACATGCGGCTATGTCTGCTGCTCCCCCGTGCTCGCGTGCCTGTGAGTCTAGCTCTACCATGATACCACTTGCGGCCATTGTTCGTCAAGAGCTGTCCAACGCTGACCTGGACTCTGTGTGTGCCGTCACTTCCTCCCGCCTTACTGACCATTTTTCCAGTTTTGTGTGCAAAAGGCCACCATTGCTGCGTCCCTGCAATCCGCCGAGTGGAGGACTGCTGACGATCGGCCCATTTCCTTTAATTGGTGTCGGATTGGTCGTGTCGCCCGATTGCAGTAAGCGGAGATATTTGCCCTTATGCGCCCGATGGTCATAACCGTCGCCCTGAGACCGATACTGGTCTTTTCCAGCCTTAGCGCGAGTCACCTCAGCACAACAGTGATGACGCTTCTACCATATCGTACTATTGTTCGTCATCTCCGCGTGGTCACCAGCCCTGTTCGCCTTTGTCTCGTCGGCCATTGTCTCGCGCCCCGAAATTCCGCCGCCCTTCACCGCCGACTGGACGCCTGCCTCTGGAAAACTAGACGTTGACCCCATGCAGACTGGACGCAACATAATTGACGGTAAAGTGGACGGTGTACTCGTCGCAGCTCTCGTTGACACGGGCGCTCAAATATTTATAATGTGTGTACAGCTTCGTCATCGGTTAAAGAAAATCCTCACAAAACCCACGTTATCTACCACCCGTGTAACCAATGGTGTAACACTTCCTGTCGTTGGGATGTGCACAGTACGTATAAGTGTCGCCGGCCGCTCCGAAACTGTATTATTTGCTGTGCTCGAGCAGTGCTCGAGCAGTCCTTCCATGAACTTATCCTTGGCATGGACTTCCTATCAAACCATTCCGCCCTGTTGGATAGTGGAAGTGCCATGCTCCACCTAGACCTGCCTCTTCACTCTGTCGCTGTGCCCACACATAGAGGTGGAGCAGGTTGTACGACGAATCTTTGCATCGAAGGGCACATAGTTTTACCAAAGTGGTTTCTTCAACCTGATTGCACGTACGACAAATGTCTCAATGTCGATGCCGACGGTGCGAAAATGGTTCAAGGTGTATAGCTCATGATGCGATGGCGCATTTGTTTTGGCAATAAAGTTTCCGTGTGAAAATAAATGACTAAACCTACTTTCGCAACTTCCCTCGCAGATAGATACAAAACGGCCTATATATAGGCAAAGAATGCTACCCGCCACAAACCAGCGGCTTGGGGGAAAGCACTGGATAACTGTTTCACTAATTCATAACAGATGGGGCAGTGCGGACATTTTGCGTTACAACGAATAATACCGAAGTTTTAGCATTCATGCTTTGCGGTAAATACATTGATTGTCTAAGGTAACTATTGTAATAATTGTTTGGGTTTTACATGCGAAAACCACAATATTATTATGTGGCACGTCGTAGAGGGGGGCTCCAGAATAATGTTTAGAATTTGGAATTCTTTCACATTTACGCAATGCATGGTATGCGTACGTTTTTGCCTTTCTCCCCCACCGAAATGCTGGTGCCACAGCCGGGGTTCGATGCCGAGCCTTGAGACTTAGCAGCGCAATGCCAAAGCCACTACGCCACCATGGCGGGTACTGTCTAAGGTTCAACCCTAAAGATGAAAATAGAGGGATATCGGGACAATAATGACGTAAGTTGCGTTGCGTAAAATAGGGGTTCAGGCGCGATGCCCGTGTTGGAAGCAGCCCCAAGACTGCACGCTTACACTGATGTACTAAATATTGCTTTATAAAATACCAGTAATTAGAACAGTGTCCGGTTCCTCAATGTTTGGTATGTCGGCGCCACAGTTCAGTCTAGGGGGGGCCCTTCGAGCATGTTTCAGCTAATATTTAAAGCGACTATAGTACATTTAAAGAATGTTTTCGCGGTGACCTTTCTTCAACCACTGTTATAAACTGTTGCTTGGTGCAAGACGCAGATGCACGCATACATTTTCAGAATGCAGTCACAAATTTTACAGCGAACGTGCCTGATCTAATCAGATGGGCATCTGAAGCTAATATTTGCGTTGATTCGCGATCACGTGCCAGCGCCAGCAATTGAGCCGGAATGCACGATGATTTATTTAAAAAAAATTATGAGGTCTTACGTGCGAAAACCACTTTCTCATTATGAGGCACACCGTAGTGGAGGACTCTGGAAATTTCGACCACCCGGGGTTCTTTTAGGTGCGCCTAAATCTAAGTGCACGCGTGTTTTCGCATTTCGCTCCCATCGAAATGCGGCCGCCGTGGCCGAGATTCGATCCCGTAACCTCGTGCTCAGCAGCCTAACACCATAGCCACTGAGCAACCACGCCGGGTGCACGATGATTTATGTCTGACAGACAAATTCCTTGAAGCATCGATCAGATTCCGACAACCCACGACATTCCGCACCACTGTTCTTGTGCTTTGAGTAGCGTGCCTGTGTGCGGGCGTGTCCAGCCGCCCTTCGGGGTTGTGACACCCTTTGACCAGGGCCTTGCCCCGCATCCGTTATATTGCGTTGGATCTGTTGAAGCGGCCGTCATTAGTCGTTAGTGTGAAGCGGCATTAGTCAGTCCTTCGCTGTCTTGTTGCCTGGTGCTCGTAATTTCGACACGGCTGCGGGCATGTCCGATAATTTGACCTTTCGGGCTTGTGACGTGAGATCAAAGGGGCGCGAGAGTTTTATAGCTAAAACACTCAGTCATCCACGCTTGCTGCACGCATTTGTGCATGAACTAATGGAGACAACGACATCATTGTCGAAAACTCGTGATCTAGAATACAGAAAAAAGTAGACAAGAACCTTGTTCATCCAAGCCATGATGCTTAAACTTGTGTCTTAGTGTGAAATGGTCTTGAGGACATAGTCTGATGTACTGGGCGTTTGCGTCTAAGCCATTTAATCAAGGCGATGAGAAGCCTGCTGAATCCCAACGTGTCATTTCCAAGAATCGCATGCACTGGGCATCCGAATGTTAGAAAAATGTTCGCGGCGAGTTTTGTAGCGTTGCGGCTCAGCATTTGTACTTGCACTGATTGATTGAACCAGCCAGATGTAACGAGGAGGATCGAACGTGGAAGTAAAACCACCGCAGGTGTAAGCTTGGACAGATTTCTTGTAATAGTTGTATGGAGCAAGTAACTTGAGCTTTGTTTTGTCAGTGCCCTAACGCTGATGTGCATGGCCTGCTTTGGCTTCACTGAGATGAACGTGTTGGAGAGCTGCCTTGAAGCACATTTCAGTTATTTCCACGCTGTATTCCTGCAGTTTTACTGAAGTTAGAATCTTCATATTTCGGCAATACACTTTCCATTTCTTTTGACGAGATATGATCATTACCATCAGCTGCAACAGCAACCCATATTTATGTCCACTGCAGGACGAAGGTCTCCCCCTCCATTTTCAAATTAACCCCGTCTTGCGCAAGCACATTCCAGCTTGCGCCTGCAAATTTTCTGGTTTCATAGCGCCACCTAGTCTTCTGCCATCCTCGACTGCACATTCCCTTCTCTTGGAATCCATTCTGTAACTCTTATGGTCCACCGGTTATCCACCCTACGCTTGACATGACCTGCCCAGCTCCATTTCTTTCTTTTTATGTTTACTAGAATATCGACTTTCTCAGTTCGCTCTCTGATCCACACCGCTCTCTTCGTGTCTCTTAACGTTCCGCCTAACACTTTTCGTGCCATCGCTTTTTTCGCGCTCCCTAACTTGTTGTTGAGCTTCTGTGTTAACTTCCAAGTTTAGCGCCATATGTTAGCACCGGTTTGATTGTTGTGTTCATATAGGAGGTTGTGGCCAAGTACTGCACCAGGGTGGCCAATCCTGCTCTGGTGAGGGAGTGTGTTACCGGTTCTGGTCACCGGCATCAGGCCACACTCCAGGCCGGTTTATGCAATTTTATCAACACGCGGATTTTTTTTTTTTTTTTTTTTTTAGGTGGAAAATTGCGCGGCACCGGGATTCAAACCACGGACCTCTTGCACGCGAGGCGGGTGTTCTACCTCTATGCCACCGCTGCACCTCCGGACAGGCCGCCATTGGAATATGAACCTGGCAACGTTTAACGCAAGAACATTATCTAGTGAGGCGAGTCTAGCAGTGCTATTGGAAGAATTAGAGGGCAGTAAATGGGATATAATAGGGCTCAGTGAAGTTAGGAGGCCAAAAGAAGCATATACAGTCTTAAGAAGCGGGCACGTCCTGTGCTACCGGGGCTTAGCGGAGAGACGAGAACTAGGAGTCGGATTCCTGATTAATAAGAATATAGCTGGTAACATACAGGAATTCTATAGCATTAACGAGAGGGTGGCATGTCTTGTTGTGAAACTTAATAAGAGGTACAAAATGAAGGTTGTACAGGTCTACGCCCCTACATCCAGTCATGATGACCAGGAAGTCGAAAGCTTCTACGAAGACGTGGAATCGGCGATGGGTAGAGTGAAAACAAAATACACCATACTGATGGGCGATCTCAATGCCAAGGTAGGCAAGAAGCATGCTGGAGACAAGTCAGTGGGGGAATATGGCATAGGCTCTAGGAATAGCAGAGGAGAGTTATTAGTAGAGTTTGCAGAACAGAATAATATGCGGATAATGAATACGTTCTTCCGCAAGCGGGATAGCCGAAAATGGACGTGGAGGAGCCCGAACGGCGAGACTAGAAATGAAATAGATTTCATACTCTGCGCTAACCCTGGCATCATACAAGATGTGGACGTGCTCGGTAAGGTGCGCTGCAGTGACCACAGGATGGTAAGAACTCGAATTAGCCTAGACCTGAGGAGGGAACGGAGGAAACTGGTACATAAGAAGCCGATCAATGAGTTAGCGCTAAGAGGGAAAATAGAGGAATTCCAGATCAAGCTACAGAACAGGTATTCGGCTTTAAGTCACGAAGAGGACCTTAGTGTTGAAGCAATGAACGACAATCTTGTGGGCATCATTAAGGAGTGTGCAATAGAAGTCGGTGGTAACTCCGTTAGACAGGATACCAGTAAGCTATCGCAGGAGACGAAAGATCTGATCAAGAAACGCCAATGTATGAAAGCCTCTAACCCTACAGCTAGAATAGAACTGGCAGAACTTTCGAAGTTAATCAACAAGCGTAAGACAGCTGACATAAGGAAGTATAACATGGATAGAATTGAACAAGCTCTCAGGAACGGAGGAAGCCTAAAAGCAGTGAAGAAGAAACTAGGAATTGGCAAGAATCAGATGTATGCGCTAAGAGACAAAGCCGGCAATATCATTACTAATATGGATGAGATAGTTCAAGTGGCTGAGGAGTTCTATAGAGATTTATACAGTACGAGTGGCACCCACGATGATAATGGAAGAGATAATAATCTAGAGGAATTTGATATCCCAGAAGTAACGCCGGAAGAAGTAAAGAAAGCCTTGGGAGCTATACAAAGGGGGAAGGCAGCTGGGGAGGATCAGGTAACAGCAGATTTGCTGAAGGATGGTGGGCAGATTGTTCTAGAAAAACTGGCCACCCTGTATACACAATGCCTCAAGACCTCGAGCGTACCGGAATCTTGGAAGAACGCTAACATAATCCTAATTCATAAGAAAGGCGACGCCAAAGACTTGAAAAATTATAGACCGATCAGCTTACTGTCCGTTGCCTACAAAGTATTTACTAAGGTAATTGCAAATAGAATCCGGAACACCTTAGAGTTCCGTCAACCAAAGGACCAGGCAGGATTCCGTAAAGGCTACTCAACAATAGATCATATTCACACTATCAATCAGGTGATAGAGAAATGTGCGGAATATAACCAACCATTATATATAGCTTTCATTGATTACGAGAAAGCGTTTGATTCAGTCGAAACCTCAGCAGTCATGGAGGCATTGCGGAATCAGGGTGTAGACGAGCCGTATGTAAAAATACTGAAAGATATCTATAGCGGCTCCACAGCCACTGTACTCCTCCATAAAGAAAGCAACAAAATCCCAATAAAGAAAGGCGTCAGGCAGGGAGATACGATCTCTCCAATGCTATTCACAGCGTGTTTACAGGAGGTATTCAGAGACCTGGATTGGGAAGAATTGGGGATAAGAGTAAATGGAGAATACCTTAGTAACTTGCGCTTCGCTGATGATATTGCCTTGCTTAGTAACTCAGGGGACCAACTGCAATGCATGCTCACTGATCTGGAGAGGCAGAGCAGAAGGGTGGGACTAAAAATGAATCTGCAGAAAACTAAAGTAATGTTTAACAGTCTCGGAAGGGAACTGCAGTTTACGATAGGTAGCGAGGCACTGGAAGTGGTAAGAGAATACATCTACTTAGGACAGGTAGTGACTGCTGATCCAGATCATGAGAGTGAAATAATCAGAAGAATAAGAATGGGCTGGGGTGCGTTTGGCAGGCATTCGCAGATCATGAACAGCAGGTTGCCATTATCCCTCAAGAGAAAAGTGTATAACAGCTGTGTCTTACCAGTACTCACGTACGGGGCAGAAACCTGGAGGCTTACGAAAAGGGTTCTACTTAAATTGAGGACGACGCAACGAGCTATGGAAAGAAGAATGATAGGTGTAACGTTAAGGGATAAGAAAAGAGCAGATTGGGTGAGGGAACAAACGCGCGTTAATGACATCTTAGTTGAAATCAAGAAAAAGAAATGGGCATGGGCAGGACATGTAATGAGGAGGGAAGATAACCGATGGTCATTAAGGGTTACGGACTGGATTCCGAGGGAAGGGAAGCGTAGCAGGGGGCGACAGAAAGTTAGGTGGGCAGATGAGATAAAGAAGTTTGGAGGGTCAACATGGCCACAATTAGTACATGACCGGGGTAGTTGGAGAAGTATGGGAGAGGCCTTTGCCCTGCAGTGGGCGTAATCAGGCTGATGATGATGATGATGATGTTAGCACCGGCAGAAAGCAATGATTGTACACTTTTCTGGCAAATGAATTCTTGTTCCCTTGCCAGGCTAATCAACATCGTATTTGTCTTTACCATAATAATAGTCAACCCCGCTCTTAGTTCCTCAGTTAAGATACTCAATCATTTGTTGTAATTCGTCCCCAGTATTGCTGAAAAGGACAATGTCATCTGCAAACCGAGGGTTGCTGATTATTCGCCCTTGACCCTCGCTCCTAAGCTTTCCCAGTCTAATAGCTTGCATAATTCTAAGCATGCAGTGAATAGCATTGGAGAGATTGTGTCTCCTTGCCTGACCCCTTTCTTGATGAGAAAAGTGAGAAATATTTCTTGGTGAGATATATGTGCCACCAAAGTTGATTAACGCAACCGTGAATTTCTTCGTCTGTCGTATTTTGGGACATGTTGGCCATGTTCGGCATGTTGTCTATAAAAAAAAAAAAACTTTCCAGCCACTTCCTCGAGCGTGCGACCTTACGCTTCCGATTCTAGTATCGTACCGCTGCATCACTTCGAATGTGGTCTCCTTTGTCTATTTTGACCATGTCAACAGTAAGAGTCTGTCTTGCGCTGATGTTCACATTTGTACGTTGAGAGCCAAGGCACGCTTTCACTCGACCGCGTGTACTGGCGCCTATCTAGGTGAGCGAAAATGTTGTTACCATCGCCAAGTACTCCGTGAAGTGCTAGAACGTCGATTTTGCTTTACGTTATCAATATTGCTACGGAACAGCCGCCACAGTGTGGCTGCACTGAGGAGAAAGAAGACGACGTGTGCGCCGGCTTGATACAGCGTCGCCATTTTGGCCTCCGTTAGCTTCCTTGTAAATAAATTGTAAATAGCATTCAGCTTCAGCTACACGTAGCATTAATTTGGTGGTGATGGACGTTCCCCGTACCCGTCATGGAGCTTCGCAGCGGTCGCAACGGCGACAATGCAACTTCGGCTCCTGCTGGCGGCACTTCATCTACACAACCGTCTCCGCCTGCAGCCCCGTAACACGTAACAATATCAATTCAGAAATTCAGCAATAGACAACGGCGACCGGGGACGCCGTAATGGTTCTCTGGAAAATTTTGATGGCTATCTCTCGCTGCGTACAGTTTTGCGTGCGCATATAATTTTTGTGTTCAGTGCAAAATAGCTATATAAACATTCGTGGATAACTGCTCATTTGGACAGCTGGCCGGCTTCTCATGGTAGCGCTTGTGTCAAAAAAGGTAGCGCCTGTAGTTAGCGTATGTAACGCCTCTGTCTCGCCTGTACCCGAGTGGGAGCAATTTTCACGTAGCTTTGTGGAACAACCCAAAACTTTTCTGCTTGACAAAAGCTTAGGTAATATTTCTGGGAATTGAACTAATGTGTCAGCGTAACTGTGCGTCCAAGTACATAAGCCTGTGTGTCACATCCTACCAAAGAAAACGAAATAGATGCAGAGCCGTTGCCGCAGATGCTATGATTTCGATAAGTGTCCATTTCGAGGAAGCCGCTAAAGCGAGTGCTGGTGCCTCGTCGGCACGGTAAAATTACGATAATTTGCTACGACGATTTTAATATCTTAAAGCATCGCAATCACAATCTTAAAGCATCGCAACGCGAATCGCTTCTTTCGCGTCTTCAGAACGCATGTCGATAGAAAATGGTACATTTCTATTGCCACGACGTCAGTTGTCTGTCGTTGCCACAGAGAGTTCCTGTTGCAAATTCAGAATAGCTGTTGCGATAGAACGTAGTTGTTTCGACTTCAAACTCTTGTTGTCACGACAGAACGTTGTTGTTGTGTTT
Source organism: Dermacentor andersoni (assembly GCF_023375885.2). Taxonomy (NCBI): domain Eukaryota; kingdom Metazoa; phylum Arthropoda; class Arachnida; order Ixodida; family Ixodidae; genus Dermacentor; species Dermacentor andersoni. Next base: position 22,156,872 of record NC_092818.1, read on the forward strand.
TCCGAACTCTTGGTCGTTCCGACAGAATATTTCCGTTGGGACGTAAGAATTTCTGTCGTAACGTAAGAATCGCTCTTACGATAGAATGTTCTTGTTGCTATATCAGAAACCTTGTTATCGCGACAGAACGTTTCCGTTGCGACTTCCGAACTTTTTCTCGTCGCGACAGAATATTTTTGCTGTGGCGTCAGAAATGTCTGTCGCCACTACAGAAACGTCAGGAACTTCTGTCGTCGCGACAGAAATTTTCGTTTTCGACTGGGTCTATGTACTGCTCTTTGTCACATTGACGTGCTCGTCTATGGGTCTTTGCAGACCTGAACTTAAGGTAACTGCGTTTTTCAGCAAAAAAAAAAAAAAAGCACTGTACTTATTAAAATCGGAAATAAACTATACTAAAGGCTGGAAATAATCTCAAGTTGAACGCATGGGCTCATACTTTAGGCTACATGTCTGGAACGACGGCGTGAATTTATCAATGTTTGCCAGTGTTTGTTCGTGCTTTTCACTTTTTCAAAATAGTAAATCATGTTGCTTTACGTGCCTAAACCATGATATGATTATTAGGCGTATTGAGGGACTTGGATTTTTAACCACCTGGGATTCTTTACCGTGCACCTAAATCTAAGTACACCAGCATCTTCGCGTTAACTCGCAAGAAAATTATGCACCGGTGGCCGTGATCGAAGCCGTGACCTCGAGAGGGATTTTTGACACTCAAAGTGTGCGGCTCTGATAATAAAACGCAGTTTTCAGTGGCGCGCTCTTTATTTTTCTTACTTTTCGGGCGCGTAATTTGTAGCTCGATAACTAATGCGCTTGCGGTTATTGATAACGCTTCAGTATATATTAAGCTCGTAAGGTCCTATTTTATTTCGTGCCATTACGCGGTTATATTGTTTTGCGGTCAAAAGTTGCGCCAACCTTTTTGATGGACAACTTCTGGAATCCTAAGTATATACCATACGTGTCAACTTTGTTTTGGAAAGAAATCTGAGAGCTTAAGTGAAAGCGCAGAAAAAACGACTGGTTACCTATTGCGCACGAAACTTACTCTATTATTGCTTTACTCTAAGCGTTCCACTTTCGTTTTTGAGATGAGATGTAACTTTCGCATTGCATGTAGCGCCGAACCTAAATTCAGCCATACGTCATAGTGCACCTTCACCAATTCCGACAAAATATGGCGGCGCAACCGGATGTGTCTCCTGCCCGTACGGAGAAGCGTTGTATCGAGGCGGCCTAGGTTAGAGCCTTACGCCTAGGCTGGTTGCAGATGTTGCATACTTTCCATTCAATGTGACAATAGTATGAACAAACTAGTAGCGCTTTTGGTATTTACGCTTACGATCCGTGAGAACGATCCGTATGTAGCGCACATAGTCTGAACGCGGGTTCACTCGTTGTCTAGGGCACAAATACGCGAAACACGATTAGCGACTCACACTTTTGGAATAGTCTTTGTTCTTCACCATCCGTGTTTCGCGACAGCAAAGACGTGCTGCATTTTCATTGGGTGAATGCGGGAAAATGTACTATTCACTTTTCTAGCGTGTGTGTTTACTCGTTGAATGCCATAATTTATTATTCATAACTGCCTTTTTGTTATAACAGATTGAGAAAAAAAAACAGGAATTTAGACATTAGCTGCATATCTTAACAAAAACAACGTCTAAGTGATAATTGGTGAGGATTTCATCCGGCGACAAAGAAGAAAAAATCCAACAAAAATATCCGCATCAAAAGGTTTATTTGACTTCCTCCATTGCACACTCATACCGCCAGGAAGGTGGTTGCTATGTGGGCCCAAGAAATATATCCAACAGTATTTGCGAATATTTCATTGTGGGAAAGTTTGGCACCCTCCCTCATTTCACTCCGGTTCAAAACCACGCAAAAGGCCAAAGTGCTGCGTGAAGAGCGTCGCTTGTCCAAAACCACGAACTACTGCAACCAACCTCACATATATCACTGCCATTTGCGATTAGATATGAAAACGAAGTTGTAAGTCTACGACTCGTGAGTCCGACGAGAGCAGCCCCGACCAGCCCCGTTAGGTTTCATTCACTTCAATACTCACCCTAGGATGGCGGCGGCCGTCGAACGGGAAAAGAAAGCAGAACATCACAGGACAATGGAGAGAGGAAAGAAGATGCAACGGCAGAAATGTAAACCATTCATTCATTGATTCATTCATTCATTCTAGAACGGTTGCAGAGGATAGCGTCACTTCATCTCCATAATCACTCTCCCACCTAGACTCTCCCACCGCAGGACAACGTTGCTGTATTGCTAAAGGTTGGGCGTCGCACACAAATTTTCTCATTCATACTTAATAGGAATAGCCAAAAGAGCTGAATGCCATTTTTCGTGCGTCACGGGACAGTAGAGCACCTTCTGTCCTACTTGCAGATTCAGTGCTATGCTCCTTGAGTTACTATTAGCCCCTTCGACGGTGTACCGTTCCCTGTGGAAAATATTCTTAGAACTGCACAACGCCACAAAAGACCAACCGTGCTTCTGGACAACGACAGCACTGTGGCTACAAAAGCTTGTGACTGTTAACAGTCACTCCTATTCGAATGAGTTCACTCTCGCTATTTATTCATTATAGGGTCATACCATGCCAAACGTCCCGATTCCAAAAGTGACCATCGCTGAAGTTCCTGAAAAAATTTGGGCTAGATGACTTTTGTGTGAATAAGCATTCGCCAAAGTATTTTCGTCGAAAAAAAAAATTGTGATCACGTGATCGCTCTTTGAAATTTCCGGGAAGAAGCAAAAGTTGGTTGGAGGTAATTTTTTTTATTCAAGCCTGAAAGTAATACAATAATAAAGTTTATTTTAGAACATTGTACTGGCATCATTCTTTCATATTACGTTATAATTGAATGAATTTTAGAATTTTCCGAATTTATTTGGCTCAGTAAAACAGCAAGAAAAGTTGCGTTTTCAGACATTTCTTGCATAAACTGCGGTGACTTTTCAGCTGCAATAATTTTTCTGACTTATTGCCTTTTGCTATATTGTATGTTAAAAATAATGCCCAATTATTAAGAAATATGTTTTTGAGAAAAATACCTCCTAAGTTGAAAAAAAAAGACTTTTTGGCGAGATTCAGGCCACATTTAAGCATTAAGGCCCTCTAGATAAAGATATGTTAGATAGGTCAATATACGCAACGGCCTTTTAGCTTGTGATATAAAATGTTTTAATTACGAGTAAATTTTGTTTGAAGCGAAAAAAAAATTTTAATCGGCAATCCATATCATTAGTAGCCACTGCTGAGCTCGGTCTCACTGCACGATGTGTATGAACCACCAGAGAGTTTTTGGGCTCACATATGCACTCCGGCTCTTCGCCGAAAAAACATTGACTGTGTCGGCTATGTCGCTTGACGTCAGTTTAAACACATCGTAATAGGCCTGCTTTTGTCAGTTCACCTATTGTCATTTTTGTGGCTCGGGGCTGTCAGGTTGGCGAACACGGCATCGATGTGGGTGTCTTGCAATAACAATTAATGGCTAACTTTGCCTCCTGCAGAGCGGGAGGCAACACGGCCGCTTCTTTTCTGCTGTTCCGCACCAGAATGAAGACGGCTGTTGACCGAGCCACCGACGCTCACAGCTGGAGATTAGAGCCTGATTCAACTTGTCGGTTGCCTTACGTTTTTCGTTCACTCATGTTCAACTCTTCACACATGAACCTTTACAGGCAAATGAAAGACTCCATAGAATTCATGCCCGCTTCTTTACTTCAACTTCTTCGGTATTTGAGTATGAGGTGATACCAACCTGAAGAGTTGAAACCATCACTGGTTTGACGTGGTGGAATAATCGCGTTCCTTTAACACCGGTTGCTGTGCTGAATCTCAAACCAAGCTCTGTTCTTTTTCCTTCTATTTTGCAATTAGGTACCCACATTACTGTAATTCCCTTGATATTACTTTTGGCCCAATCAAACAGATCCTCTGGAGATTGAATCTGGCTGTGATATGGCCGCTGCAAGGTTGCTCTTGCTGCGAGACGTTTGAGTGTGCCGCCGACGCCATCGCATGCACTTTTGCCGTGTGAAGTGGCGAAGAAATTCTATTCTGCCGATAGATTAAAGTCCTGTTCATGGTAGCAAAGATTCAAAAAGTTCTTTTTGTTCTTATATTGTGATGAAGCTCCATCAGAGAAATAATGATTTTTTTTTACTTCAGGCAGATATTGTTTTACTACCTCGAGCACTGCACTCTGAAATGTGTGTACTGCGACGGTATCATGCTCCAGGCAGTCAGAAACAACAGCGAAACACCACGCAGAAACCTCTCCAGGGTCGCTTTGCGCCTTCCGAAAATAGACAACAGCTGCTGGCACGCTAATCAACACAATTGGCTCTGAAAAAGACAACCCCAGTTATGACAAATAAAGCAACGTCCCAACACGTTGTTTTATTATGCATACTACACTAAATGCTTCCACAGTAAAGGGCACTTAGTACCAATAATGCAACAAGCATTTTTCTTTGTAAATAATGGTTTACATGCGGTTGATTCATTGCAATACTCCACTTTTTTTTGCAGCAAAACATTCTGCTGCTGGAGGCACTCAACCGCCTGGTGGCAGTAGGCGCGTGCAGGCACGTGCTCTTGAGAGTGTGGCAGAGGTCCAGAGGGCTGCTCTGTAACAGCAGTATCGGTGCCCTCACTGCCCTCCAGCCGAGCCCCCAGAAGACACCTTATAAAGGAGCTTTTAGTTTATTATTTTGTTTATTATTCAAAAACATGAATGAAATTATTGCAGTAAAAATTGTGCTGTGCATATTAGGACACTTGTAACATGCACTTGGTTTCTCTTCAAAATGGACAAAAACGTAAGACAACCTGTGCCACTCATGAACCATGTAAATGAAAAATACACTAATGCAGCATACACGTCATTGTGCTGTTTGTTCTTTTATGTGCAAGAATACAGTGCGTGTTCATTAGCCACAAGTTGAATGGTGTGTGTAATTCACAATGAAAAGACTGGAAACAACAGGAGCCTAATAATGCTATCATCTATAGACTCTGCATATGACTTCAACACTCCCCGATTCAAACGTGCCATTACATGCATGTTGAATACCACATATTCTTTAACAATGTCGTATATTTGCATGTACTCATTTTCACACAGCTTAAGCCCTTGCATAGCTCACTTTTGATGTATCATTTCATAGGCCAAATAATTATACACTTTGTCCTTTTGTGTTGTATGAAAAGCGGCGTCCTCTACAGTCGGATACAACTTCAGAAGACGAGAGAGGTCCCGCCCAGATGACCAAAGCGCAGCAGCCGATTGCCTCCACGTCTAAAGAAATAGTCCCTCTCCAACGAGCGGGTATTAGTGCGTCAGGCGGCACGACGTCAGTCTAGAGCGCGTGACCATTGGTGCAGGCTTGTGTTCACCTGCCTTTAAGGTGCAGATTCCGCGGCCTCCTAAAGTTGTACCCGACTATAGAATCACGTAATGCCTTGCACCAGTTGCATAGACTTTAGCAACTTGATAGCACACAGTGATCAGGAACAGAAATCTATAAAGGCATCCACGCAAAGCTGGCTGGCCACACTTCCATTATGAGGGGCTGTAAAAAGGTCTCGCCAAATGTTCCCACGACGTCCTTGAAAAAGTGGTGGTGTTTGGCACTTTTTTAGAATCAAAGATAGATTACAGTGAATGTTGTGTACCACGTTAAAACAAATTGAGCTTGGTTATCTGCACAGCATGTAATGGAAGCTTGTGCTTCACATAGGAAGCAAACTGCTCTGTCCAGTACAATTGTCGAGTTCGGTGTGGCACCTATTATGTCATTAGTGTCAACATACAAATTTTCAAAGGCCATTCATTTCACCATTATTTTTGTATGACGGTTCTTTCAATCAGTGCTTGTATTACATGAGCAGGTGGATTTCAAAGCAAAGCTTTGTTTGCAAACCTTCAGACTTCCATAATTGTGTGGCAAGGCACTGGCATGGTGTCGAATAGCTCACACTTCCTCAGTCCTGCACCAAAGAACAAAGAAGCCCAATGCTCTATTTGAAGTTGGATCGCGCAACAATTCGACGGCACACAAAGAAGAGTAACACACACAGCATAGCGTTCTGCTGTGTGTATTTCTCTTCTTTGTGTCCCGTCGAATTGTTGTGCAATTCAACTTCAAGCTTCTATACCAATACAACCAGTCTTCAACCTCATCAATGCTCTAGTTATTAAGCCACAATGGCGCACATCTTTGAAATGTCCCAACACGAATTAGCTCTCTAAAAATCACCTGAAGCGTAAAATTTTGCAGCACAGGGGTATGCACGTGCCATATTCTTTACCACTAAACTCACAGGAATCCAAGGGGCAAGCATTAACCAGCCTTACTGCTGCCGTTACCATCATCGTCATGACACTAATGGAAAGACAGTGCCAAGTTTCAGTAAAGGGAGGGTTGGAGAGAAAGCGAGGCTTACAATAATAATAGCGGTTACAAGACGTTCGATGCCAAAATATGCTGCATGTCGCTCATCCTACTTTGGCATTGCGGCAAGCTTTTACTCGTTTGAGCATATCACGTTTTCTGTAATCATTGCTGTAAAGCTGTCTATTTGCTCTGCAATTCTGATTTTTATCATGGCAGGTTAAAGACCCACTTTTCATTGGCATCTGCACCACATTTCGCCCTATGTGCAATTTTGCCTTGGTGGTTCATGACATCTTTACTCACACCGAGTTCTGTAGAGCATTGGATCTGCATTGTTCTACTGCTTAGGAATTAGAGCCCCATTATGAAACCAAAATATATGATTTACCCATCCAGTATTAGGCTGCCCCCGCCCCCCCCCCCCCCCCCAAAAAAAAAAACATACACTGAACCTCTGGCGCATGCATCAACAGTGAACAGAACAATCTGAAGTATTTTCTTCATTCAAGCCAGCATACTAAGACTCTCAATGCATATTCACTTCGCCACAAATGCATAGGCACAACCGGCTTGGCGCAACATCCTCATCTCGTACTGCAACAAATTGTGCAATGCCTCGCCGACGCGTGACCCAATTCCTTATGCATATTAAGCAACTTCACCAATGAAGAACCCCAAGTTCTTTATGAGATTAGCATTCATACGTTACTACACACAATTTGTGATATCTGTTTTTCTATTTATACTGAACCTCTTTCCCAAGAAAGTGAGCCATTTAGAAGGCACCCTGACAGACAAGTTGAACAATCGGCAGAAAGTCAGCAACCAGCGAAAAAGTATCATAGGCAGCCGCATGTGAGATGTCGGTAACACAAAATTTAAGTCGGCGACACAGAAGTGACATATTTGGCAATATGGCGTGGCTAGACATTGCTTCAATGCTAATTACAGTAACGCTGACATTGCAGGCGCCCTAATTCCTACGTACTTTCCTTCGACACCCGTAATGTTCCCGCGAAGTAGGAAGCGTTCTTTTATATATGCCCGCTCAGCCGCCGTCTTCGGGAAAGTTAGCCACCGCTTACGCACTGCCGCATGATAAGCGCGTCAGACATTTCCGGAAAAGCGGCTAATAGTACTTTGATGACGTCCAATGTAACGCTCGGCGCCGACGCTTCCCTGAAAACTCCCAGTCCCTAGAAACAGAAGGCGCAGAGGACTTGCTCTACGACGGTGAGCGAATGAAGCCCGCCACGCTGTCTCCGCAGACGAGAGTCTTCGCCTAGCTCGTCACACAGCCAGCGCACTGATGTCTTCGACAGGCGAAAATGACACTGAAACTCCACGTCGGTCATGTAGGTGAACGGGTCCAGACGGTTATACGAACGCTTGCTGCCGGTGGATGCAATGACACAGGCTGCTGCTGCCGCCGCCATGTTCCCGAGTTGAACTCGGAGGGGGCTTCGTGATGTACGAGTTTAGCACGAGTTCGCCTGTCAATCAAAATTAGAGGTCACGCCCCGCGCGAGGCATGTAACTCTTGTGCCCGCACCCACCACAGTTAGGCCACGCCCAACTTATCTTTTGGCAACAGCGACGCGGTGTCGAGCTGAGAGGCATCAACAATCTTGACCGCCGACATAAAACACGCACAACGCAGTGTCATCGGTGATGTACGGAGCACCACTATAAAAACAAAGCGTTGACTGTCGCTGGCTTGTGCATAAATCTCGGGCTGCGATGGCCCCACAGCACGGTTTCATTGCCTGCATTGTGGCGACGTAGCGCACAGTAAATAATTATCGGCACGTCACTGTAGCTGCTTGGAAGGCGTCGATGCGCCGAGGGGCACGAAGATGCTGAGGAATGCGTATCGCAGCAGTCGTTTGAGATGGCTGCTCTGTCGTCGGTGATGTATCGGAGCCACAGCGTCGTAAAGACGATCAGCGTCTGAGAATCGCTCGCTTTTCTAGACCCAGCGCAATGGCATTTCTTCGTCACAAGCACTGCGCACTCAACAGTTCCAACACCTTCCTTCGTTCGAAGTTTCATTTCATAGCTGCACACAAGAGCCCTCACCTGCCAAAATGCGATTGCTGCGGTGTCGTTACGATATCCATCTGCGATCGCTGCTGGCTCCAGCAGAAATAATCCGCAAGCACCTTGTACTGTTCAACACACTCAAATACTGCGTACATGCACTCAGAGGCACCTTCACTGCGCAAGCGATGACCAGCGATGAATTGTGTCGCTGGGAAGCACGCACTTCTTCGCAATGTGTCGCAGAGGCTTCGCGCACAAAGCTAAACTGGTACATTTTCACTGAACTGCGTCACTACGGGCCCTAAAATAACGTACCGCCATTTTGCAGCGACAGCCGTTGCTCCCCTACATGCTCCCGTATCTATGACTAATGTGTCGTTTTTAGTTGGTAAAGCGGGAGCCTTAATAGCCTAGTGAAACGCCTGCGATAAACAGCCGTATCGCGGCGCTGCGTTTCTATTCCCCTAATAGTGGAAGAGTAGTCATGACCCTCCATGGGTCATGAGTGACTTTATTGAGAATAGCACTGCAGCGCCCCTAGGCGACATCTCACCATATGAACTCCCTCGTGCCTGTGACCCTCTTGTATTCGCTTCTAAGCTTTCGCCTCACTGTCGCCGCTCGCGGCAAGAAAACCAAAATTTAGTAATTTGCTCGATCTCCGTTTGTCATCAGAAATTTCTAGCATTCAAAACGAAAAAATAGATACCTAAAGAAATAAAAATGTTCGTTATTTTATTTGTTGTACTTTAACGTATTCGTTTGAGTGAAAGTGTAGGTGCGAGAATGCGCCGCATCTACCCTGTTCGCATTCTATGGAGGATAGAAAGATAGTGTCCGAAGGAGAAGGCACGCCCTTGACGCGCCCGGGAAAGGCGTGACATGCGGCTCACGACAAGTGTGCAGACAGACAGCGGGACAGTCACTGTATTGCTAAGTTAAGATAATCCGTTGATAACAATACGTTATCGTATTGTTTGGTTATGCATCCTTCTGCGATTGAAACGTGGAAACAGCGTGCCGCGCAGGGTGCGCTCATGTTGTCATATGCGGCTTTTTGTCTATAGAGTTTTTTGCCTGTAGCTTTTGCGCGTTATGCGCTATCTCCGTTCACTGACTGCCGTCGAGCAAACTGGGGTGAAACTCGGGCGAACGAGAAACTCGGCGCATCCTGCATAGCACCCCTGTTTCGTTTATTTGGATGACGACATCGTATTCGCCGGAAATTTCGACCATCACCTCAGGCGGCTTGCGACAGTACTAGAGGCCATCAAGTCATCAGGGCTCACTCTGAAGCCGGAAAACTGCCGCTTCGCTTACGATGAGCTTTTGTTCCTAGGCCACGTAATCAGCAAATCTGGTGTCCGCCCAGACCCGCAAAAGACAGCTGCAATCGCACAGCTCCCGCAACCCATCGACAAGAAGGCACTGCGTAGATTCCTTGGCATGTATGCCTACTACAGGCGCTTTGTGAAGGACTTTTCACGCATCGCTGAGCCGTTGACACGTCTAACAAAAGGTGATGTTGAGTTCAAGTGGGAAACGCCACAGGCCGACGCATTTGAAGAACTCAAACGACGCATGCAGTCGCCGCCGGTACTTGCACACTTCGACGAGGACGCCGATGCAGAAATCCGTACTGACGCCAGTAGCCTAGGCCTTGCTGCCGTTCTAGTCCAGAGGAGAAACGGAGTCGAGCAGGTGACAGCTTACGCTAGCCGGTCGCTGTCAAAAGTGGAAGGCAACCGAAAGGGAATGCCTCGCCATCATTTGGGCTACAGCTAAATTTCGCCATTATCTATATGGCAGGCCATTCAAAGTCGTCAGCGACCATCACGCGCTGTGTTGGCTAGCGAATTTGAAGGATCCTTTAGGACGGCTGGCGCGGTGGCAACCTAAGACTGCAAGAATGATATCACCGTAACCTATAAGTCCGGACGAAAACACTCTGATGACGATTGCCTTTAACGCGCCCCCTTTGACTTGCTGCCGCAAGATGACGAAGATGACGACGCCTTCCTTGGCATTTTAGGCGCGGAAGACTTCGCTGAACAGCAGCGAGCAGACCCGGAGTTGAAAAACCTCGTCGAGTATTTGGAAGGGCACACCGACGTTGTCCCTAGGGCATTTAAGCAAGGATTGTCTTCGTTCTCGCTTCAAAACAACCTACTCGTAAAGAAGAACTTCTCACCAGTGCGCGCCAACTGCCTTCTTGTTGTCCCGTCAGGACTGCGTCCAGAAGTATTGCACGCCCTGCCTGACGATTTAACCGCTGGACACCTCGGATTTTGCCGGACACTATCGAGGATACAGGAAAGGTATTATTGGCCGCGCCTGACCGCCGACGTCGCCCGTTATGTCAGAACATGCCGAGACTGTCAGCGACGCTAGACAACACCGACAAGGCAAGCGGGATTACTACAGCCAATCGAGCCTCCTTGCCGACTATTCTAGAAGATCGGGATGGACTTTTTGGGACCGTTTCCGACGTCAACAACCGGAAATAAGTGGGTCGTCGTGGCGACGGACTACCTCACCCGCTTCACTGAAACTAAAGCTCTACCAAAAGGTAGCGCAGCCAAAGTGGCAAAATATTTCGTCGAAAGCATCCTGCTGCGACATGGCGCCCCAGAAATCATCATCACCGACAGAGGAACGTCCTTTACAGCAGAGTTCAACAAGCCATTCTGCAGTACCGTTAGACAAGGCACAGGAGGACAACTGCCTACCACCCACAGAATGAATGAATAAAGTCTTTATCTTAAGGAAGGGGTCGGCTCTAGGCCGCTGATGGGCATTAGGAGGGAAGGGAATGTGGGTTCCCAGACTGTTGGCTGAAGCACACAACCCACAGACGAATGGTCTTACGGAGCGCCTGAATAAAACCCTCGCCGACATGCTAGAAATGTACGTCGACGTCGAACACAAGACCTGGGATGCCGTCCTACCGTACGTAACCTTCGCTTACAACACGGCGCTGCAAGGAACAACACAGATCACGCCGTTTAAGCTGGTTTACGGCAGGAATCGGACGACTACTCTAGAGGCCATGCTGCCGCACGTCTGCGACGAAGAGAATCTTGACGTCGCCACCTATCTCCAGCGCGCCGAAGAAACCCGACAGCTCGCCCGCCTGCGGATCAAGAACCAACCGAGGATCGACAGCCGACACTACAACCTCCGACGACGGTTCTTCGAGTACCAGCCCGGCGACCGTGTTTGGGTATGGACCCCAATACGCCGACGAGGACTGAATGAGAAGCTATTGCGACGCTATTTCGTACCCAACAAGGTCAGCCGACGTATTGGCGCAGTGGATTATTGACGGCATTTCGCATTTACAGCGGCGCCGCGCACGATCTGATGTGGTCCACGTGGTGCGTCTTAAACCCTTTTACGGACGATGACGAACTTCCATATTTTGTTGTTTTCTTTGCTACGAGCGTTTTTCTTTATTACTTTCGTTTGTTTGGAGCATCGGGTCGATGCTTTTTAAGAGGGGGGTATTGACACGTGTGCTTGTCTTTATCGGGTGACACGTTTCACCGCCTAACAAATGTTTTCGCACAGCGCAGGACGCGCCTGCACGTATCGGAAGTTTCTGGGATGTTATCGATGGTTCCATCCGCTGTCTGTGACCGAACCTTGTGTAATCTGATTGCATGTGTGAGCGACGTGAATAATGTAGAACTTTGTGGAAGGCACGTGGGTCCCAGCGATTCCTCTGGAACATTCGACTACTGATGTATAAAAGCCAACGCGCTTGACCCGTTCATCAGATTTTCGACGATCGCCGAGTGTATTCGCTATCGTTCTTTGAGTGTAGCCTGCTTTTGAGGGTACAAGTTCGCCCAATAAAACGCTAGTTGCGGTAATCAATGTTTTGCTGCCTTCTTCACAGTCACCACGTGACAATACAACCACGTGACTTCACTTCACCACGTGACAATACAATAGCTATCATTCCATAATTGCGAGCATTCCAATGGTGAGCATTGAGAGTTTTTCTTGAATCGGGTGACCCAGATTATGAACTAAGTTTCCCATGCATGTGTACTTAGTACCAATCCAGATTTCGTATTTCGGCATAAATATGAAATCAACATTCCTCATCATCAGTCTGTCTTATGTCCACTGCAGGACGAAGAACTCTGCCTGCGATCTCCAATTACGCCTGTCCTGCGCCAACCAATTCCTACTAGCACCCGCAAATTTCGTAATTTCATCGCGCCACCTAGTCTTCTGCCGTCCCCTATTGCGCTGAATAATTCACAGAAACCACACTTTATTCTTCACTAACACAGCACGTATGCCACCTGTGCATTTTCCCTGGTTCTGAAAGCATAGCTAAAACATGAAAAGCCAGTTAGAAAATAATAATAATGATCGAATATTATAAGGTTAATATTATAAGTATTGTCATTAGTTTTAAGGCAACACATAAGAGAGCTTTTACAACATTGCAGTGTTTAGATACGGTAATACAATCTCATCATATCTCTACATGCATCGCTGCGAGCGAAATTCAGAAAAGCTGCACTGTTTCATACGCGTATTTATTAGTGGATTAATGCAAACAGCCTGTCACTTCCCACTTTTCTGTTCTAATGAAATTGTCAACACTCTTTCAAATAATTCCATTTGTGATTTATTGAATGCATCATTTTCTTCGATAATTGTTTTGCCGCGCAAGATGTATTTCGCGCTTCACTCGCACAAAGCTAATTGATGTTGCTGCTCATTGGTTTGGAACCGAACTTCAGCCTTGATTTCGTGACCATGTTACTCGAACTGACATGGCACTGCCACCGAGCCAAGGCTTATAATGAAAGTAAACTGATTAGAAGCTTCTCTTGGGGAATTGCCGATGGTGATGGCGTCATCGTGATGAAATCAAAGGCGGCGATGTTGACGTCACATGTCCATTTTTTTTTAGTTGGCTTCGCTTCGAGAAATTAACAATGCAGTTTTATACTTGCTTGTCTCATAGATTTATATATGAGTTTAAAGAAAGTGTATATCTCATCTGTCTCAGAGCGTAGATGTAAGCACAGAAATGCTCGCTCGATCGCACAAACACATACACACACCACTCTCTCTCTCACGCACACACACAGAACGCATATATAACACACATGTTCGCCCACATACACATTTATACCTGCCGACGCAAGTACACATGCCCGAAAATGTAAGAAAAGTCGGAAAGTGAGGCATACACAAACGCGCGTATGCTTGCACACGCGTATACGCACTAGCGCGCAGGCGGATTCAAATGCGGAGGCAGAAATAGGCGAGCACACGCAAATGCAAGCACAGACACACACCCGCTCAGGGCTTGCACCCGCACGCAAGACACTCTCTCTCCCTCCCTGCTGCATGTTGAAAACCTGCGCGTGTAAACAGACTGAATGGCATTCGTTCTGCCATTACCGTTCCAACGCCAGCTATAATAACTCATTCTACGGTTTAAATTTGGCGTTTCTTCAGATCTATGTGCTCTATGCCGGGAGGTTGAGAAATGATTTTCTCCTGTCGTGAGACTGCTTTAACACTGCTTTAACAAACGCTGCTTTAACGAAGCACCAATGTTCCGACTAAGTGACATAAATGTCCATGTTGTTAGAAGAGACTACCTTCAAGGCGCAGTCAGTTGCAACCTGTTGATAAAGGGCCGACATATTGAAATATTGTTTTCTAAAAGTTTTGACGATACTTTTATGCATGTGCATTGGTGTGAAGTTCCTCAGAATGCCTAAGGGGTAATGTTCAGAATTCCTGGTAATGGCTTTTGCAGAATACAAGCACGCAATCGCTTACACGGAAGCATGTCTTCACCTGTATATGTGCAGCTCGGTCAATTTTTCCTCCCATACTACGCATTAGTGCACGTGTCGCATTGACATGCGTGCCGTGCTGCACCATTTGGCAAACTTTCTTTAGCTCGGTGCTGTTGCCATTTTAAAAACCGAAACAATTGTCATTGGGGTGCCCCGTCATTCTACAAAGCAAAACTATCTGAATTTGTTTGGTTGGTAAGTTGAATATGCACATCGCGCTTGGAAGTTGTACGCTAGATGTGAAGATGAACGTTGGAAATATATATCCTGTGCCTTAGGAGGCCAGATAAAACGCGTCAACGAAAAATAGTCTGCGGAAAGGTAAATAAATCTAAAGGACTTGAATATGAGACAAAAACAAAGGATTAAATCAGGACTTGAGGATGAGGAGGAAAGAACTTTATTGTGTGCCCTGCGAGTTGGTGGGGAGGGCCAAAGGCCCCGCCTAGGTGACGGCCAGGAGTTCTTGGGTCCTGGCGGCATCCTCGGCCCGCTGGACGGCCCATAGTTGATCTTCGAGGGCGGGGCTGAGCTTGAGTCAAATCTTTTTAAAAATCGATCTGTTCTAGTATGAGAGCGAATCAGTAAGTATTTCATCTTATTTTTGATGAGGCAAAATAGGGTACATAAAGGTAATTAGAAATATGGGAGGGGGGGGGGGGGGGCGTACTACTCTACGTACCTTATAGTAATTTTTCAAATAGTCCCCACACCGGTTAGAACATTTGTCCTACACTCTTAGACAAACGTATGCCCTTTGGGTTGTATATCTGCCACACAACAATAACTGACATTTGTCTTGATTGCGTTTCCTTTCTTGAAAACGCTGTGCCCGCTCCTTTCCTGTCGGGAATGCTAGGCCATTCTGGCAACGCGCATGCCGTTCGTTACTGGGAAGTACCAAGCTGGCAGCGTTAAAGAAAGAAAATGCGGACAGGACAGATGACGTTTATTGTTGTGTGGCAAGATACAACCCAAAGGGTCTTATTTTGTTTTAGATTGTATCGCAGCCCCACATTTGAGATGCCCCTGTGGTCAGTCAGCAACGCAGGCGGCCTTCCACAACGCACATTGTCACGCAAGTCTTCGCGGACTTTTGCGAACTCACAACACCATCACCTCACACTTCCCAAAGCGAGACAGTTTTCACCACACGTGCGCAACATTTCCCTGTAGATTTCGATGACCGCTCGTCCCTTGTTGCACAGAAAAGAAATAACACTTCGTTGCTCGTGCGCCGTGGATGTGTGAAGCACAACCACCATCTTCAACAAGTGACAGCAGCGCCGTACCGTGGAGCTACCGGCAGATTAGGCCGGGCCAGTCCAAGAAAGGCCCACTGCGGGGAATGGATATGTTGACTTCGCATTTACAGCCGCCATTTGGTCAGAAAAATAAGTGCAAGGACTTTCTGATTCGCCCTCGTACATTCAACAACGCGAAAAGTGCATTTAAGGTGCTGTGTAGGATCAAATTAATGGTCAGAATGTGGCCGGAATAGTCATATTGCATGACCACAAGCTACTAAATGTTGAGATATTATTTGCTATTTTCGTGCGGATAGACGGGCCGCTCATTTTGTAAATATATATTCGATATTTCGGCCCTCTTCGTGCGATTTGTGTCCTTGTTCAGTGCAGTGAACAATCGTCAATGTTTTTCATATATGTGTTGTATTTTGTTTGTTATTCACAAGCTCCAAAATTATATTATTCATCAGTAGACAACACTCGGGACAGCGAAAATAAACAGTTCTTCTCCTAGGTGGCCAGAGAATATAGTGATGATTCATCAGACGTCAGAAATTCAAGGATCTTGTGGTTTTCGCGGGATAGCGCCATCTTAAACTCTTTGGACTTAGCTTGGTAGCAAAATTACGGACATTCCCCTTTCGTTGTTGTTTCAGTAATGACAGTGATCTTGTTATGACGCCTTCTGTTGAAGTAGAAGCTGTTTAATTATTTTTTTCGCCAGCTTCTGCAGAATCAGCATTTGTATTTGCTGGAAGGCCGATCAAAGGCAGCTGCTGCTGACAGGCTGCTTCTAAATGACATTGCCTTCGGTGCTGAGTATGCTGTTCACGCGCGCAGAACACTGTTAAAGAGAAAACAATCCAAGCGAAGCACCGGCCATAATCATTGCTGCGCGTCGTTCCGGGAACCCGTGTTGGAGTTGCACGGATCCGCTGCTTACGAAGCAGAGATAAACGAAAATTTGCCGGCGCATTACGATGAACGAAAAACAAACAGCTAAGTGCTCAATTAGAACCACGGAAATGCAAGAACAGTCTGCCTCGATGAGGGGGGGTGGGCGGCAATAGCTTTTGGAAAGTAATGTGTTCGCGTGAAACTCATTATGATGGCAAAGTGTAGGCGTGTGCATTATCTTTTGTTTTGTTAGCCCCTAGCTCGCCCAATTAGCTAAACCGTATTTGCGCCCACAATAGCGACTGCAAGTTGCATGCATCCGTATTGCATCTGTTGTTTGATTTGTTATGTTCTTGCACATTGGCTGCAGGTGGCACAGTTGACTGCATTTGAGTAGGAATAAGGCCCTTCTTATGCAGGTATGGTTAAAAACAGAGGGAGTTATAATTACAGAGAAATGGAAGCAAAGCTTTTGCTTAAATATTTTCATATTTGGGTAAGACATGTTTTTGCTCGTCCAGAAATAAAGTAAACTATAGTCGGGTATAACTTGAAAAGGCAGCAACATATGCCCCTCAAAAGCGGATTCACACGAGCCTCCCCCAATGGGTGTGCAGATTAGACTGGCGTCATGAGCTGAAGGGCAGATGACTCCACCGACGGAAAACATGGCAACCCGCCCTCCGAACTTTGCCGACTTGCCACAGCGGGACAATTTCTTTAGTCGTGAAGGCAATCGGCTGCCACGCTTTGGTTACCTCTGTTGCCTTCCTAAGCTGTACACGACCATAGTGAGCTCAAGCAAGAAAACAATTCCTTTGAGAACTAAATCACCAACATGCGGAAGAATTCCTTCACCTACTGTGTGAATATTTTCACGTGCGATCACCATAGCATATTTGCAGCTGATCGATGAAAATATTTTTCTTGTTGTTTATTTGGTATTCTCTGCTAGGATGGACGCTTAGCCTGTTTTTGAGACCATATTTAAGTTTGCTGCAAGGCTATGTACCGCTCAAATTGCTTACTGAGCACAACAGCTTACAAAAAATTGGTTACTTGCCTAATTTACTGCCGTAATTACGGGATTTCTCTCTTCGCTAGGCTTATTTCGTCTTTTACATACCTGAATTTGCTGTTTTTTTGTTGTAATACTTAATCCTTGATGTGGTAAGCTGTCTTTCAGGAATGCACTGCTGTTTAATGTATATAGTGCAATAATTCCTCCAGTTACAGTTACACAAGTTAGAGGACTTCCTTTAACATGTTATGATCTCGTCAAAGTGGCCGTTATATGAGGCTTGCGAACCATTTCCTGCAAGCCATTCTACGCTCACTCGGTCCAGCTCGAAGAACGAAAGAAGATGACCAAGTTCTACCGCGGCGATAATTCTGATGGTGGAGAAAGGGTTGCCGAAGCATCGCACTCGTCAGCCGAGGTGTCCCGCTGTTCCTGTCTTCTCCCCGTGATGCATGGTAGTTCAACGCCAACACGCCTGCTCGACCAAAGTTCACAGGTGGCCTCCGCCTGCGCTACTGAATGGCGCCAGTGTGGGTTCCCGGAGAAAAGTTTCAAACGCACCGACCTCCGTGGATTGCTTACAGTCCGAAGCAGCCACTTGCGGTAGTAGGAGCTCAGCCTGTTAGCTATACTGTTGCTAAACAGGATCTGCGATCGCCGGGATGTGGCTATTCTTCGTGGTACCTTCGACAAGCTAGTTTGCCGAATTTCTACATGTGACATCCGGCCTCAGAACTGCATTGCGCGAGTGTGGATTCCTGGAAGAGCGTTTCGAAAGTGCCGAGCTCCGTTGATTGCTGACAGTCCACAACATCAGGTTATGGCAGTAGGAGTTCATACTAATGCTCGCGTGCTGCCAAGCTCTAAAATCCAAACTGTTGCTACAAAGGTTAGTGAGTGCTAAGCACTTCTTCCCATTTTCTTTTTATTTCTCCCATGGGTGTTGCTCTCCTCTGCCCCGTACAATACCATTTGCGTGTGCCTTTGTGCTATAGAGTGCACGTCGAGTGTGCGTCAAGCACTGCGTTGCCACCGACTCTGTGAAGAATGGTGAAAAAATTTTACTCTAAGTATGTAAAGAAAGAAATCAAGCCGGGGCTTTGAGATTTGAAAGGTAACTTAGAAAAGTACTCAGAAAGGAACTAAGACAAACTACATTGCCTTACAATCAATAATGAATTTTACAAGTCAACTAAGGTATCAGTTATGCCAGTAGAAAAAGAAAATGATTGACGGAGACAGAAGCTTTGATATTTAGAGATGCTTTCCGTGCCCATGTGAGTGAACAGGCGGCCAAACAAGCACAAAACGAGCAGTGGTATAGATGCCCCGACATTGATGTAAATGGCGCGCCACAAGCCCCTATTGAGAATACTTATGATTTGATAAAAAGCTAGCAGGCAGTGGGCTCTTAATGCTAGTGCTCCCATTATTGTTGTTCAGCTTGCACACACAACAAAGCGCGACTGTTTTCTTGAACATGCACCGCAACGGCGGCTATCATCAGACAGCTCCGGCTTACGAAGAAAAGTGCCTATTTTTGTGATTGAGGACTCACACCTGGCCATGAAGCGACTTTTGGGGGGGCGCAACGGTGAAAGCGAAACATGTATTTGGAAGTGTGCTTCTATAAAAGAAAAATAACTGACGATTACGATATTCTCTACAATTTAAGAAAAAAGAGAGTAAAAAGTGAGTCATGGCAACTTGACTCTCTTTTTTCTTCCGAAGACCCACTTTTGCGCGAGTATGGTCACAAAACAAGAGTCAATATTTGCGCATGGGGCTTTTCACTCTCAAGAGCACGCGAAGAGTCATCGTGGAAGATCGCGACTCCTCTGGTATTCGAGATGAGTCTGGCGAGAGAAAGATTATAATGCAGGAGAACAAATACCAGATAACGTCTTCAGTTTTAGGCAAGCCCTCGGGTTCCTGTCCTGGTTGTAATGCGGTGTGTCATTCTTTCATCCTTGTCATGTTCTGTGATTACTTCGAACTCTATATATTAAGTTTCCTTGACCATGTTTGTTGACACCTCTTGATACACGCTTAAGCGATAGCTGGTTTCCTATGCTAAGGAAGACCTGGATTTGTCACACTGGATTCTGACAATAAGTAAATCTAAAAAAGAACTTTGGCTACTAAATAGAGCACAGCAACGAGATAACAAGTTCAGTAGGCGCACTCAACAGTGTCGACTGTAAATGTAATTACGCAACGTAAAATTAAATTTTGAAGATTTATGTTCCAAAATCAAGATTTGTCATGAGGCGCACGGTAATGGAAAGCTGCAGATTTATTTTCAGCAGCTCAATTTTGTGCAGTTACTCTGTCTTTATCTACCAACAAGCCCAAGTTCTTCATCAGCTACATTTACTAATTATCCGTTATTACAATTTCATTGATACAACATTGAAAGTACAGAGGTACACAGGAAGACAGAAACTTGAAATGATGAAGAGCCATAGAACAAGCAGCATCGCTGGAACCAATGTTTCAACAAAGAGAAGGAGATAAGTTTTCTTGTCAAAACGTTGGCTCCAGTAAAATTTCTTGTTCTATCACTATTTACGACTAAAAAACAGCATTATTGCTCTTGCTGAAGTATTATGTATTATGTAATAAAAACTAGGAGGGTGAAATGTCAGGAATGTGAAATTTCTTGTGTATTTTAATGCTACAGCGAAAGCCAGAAAAACAAGATGTAGAGAAGCACATTGTTATTTTTCACTACCCAGTTTTGCCAGCTTCATTCAGAGCTTGCAGTTGTTGCAATAACGACCACTGGAATTCGTTAATTGAATTAGCTTCGTGATTTACTTATGTTTAGACATCTTGAACTTGTTTTAATGCAGCTTAACATAATGCATGTAAAAAATATACAATGACATTTTAAGAGGCTTGCGGTTGACTAGCAGATCACTTGATGGTATGAGTTCAGGTTTCCACTGAGCTTCCATGCACAAATCGGATGCATTCTTTTTGTCATTGCTTAAATTTTCATGAACATAAGTACCATTTCTTCTTTGTCGACGTTCTAGTTGTGTTGCAGGACCTAACTGTTTACCTTTATTTGTATTCGCATCCATGTTACACAGACAGCTGAATTTTTATTGTAAGTTGTGACGCGGTAGGACTAAGAACATTTGTGCGAATTTGCTGCAAGTACACTCTGGTGGCTTCCGCCCCTGTGTCCTACCGCCACCGTATCCTGACTGCGTCCATTAGCGAGTTGGAAGCCTTTGGCGGCTCCTGCCGCTGCGTCTTGCCACCACCGTGTCCCGACTACGTCCACTAGGGAGTTCGAAGCCTTTGGCGGCTCCTGCCACTGCGTCCTGCCAGCACCGTGTCCCAACTACGTCCACTGGGGAGTTGGCAGCCTTATTGATGATGTTAGGCAGGCTGGAAGCCGACAGAAAAATTAAGGTAAATACATCAATTAAGTGGCAACTTATTGAGTGGAGTGGCTTGTAGCCACTCAGCAATGAATGAATCAACTTCGAAGCAGTTAAGACGCCCTGCTATCGGTGCAGAAATGCTCAAGTCCATGCATTTTGTCTTAGCCGCCAAGAGGCTATGTGGATTAGATGAAACGCGATGCAAATTTTGAAACTAGTGGGAGACTGCTTGTGCAATTTTTTTCTTGCTTAACACAAAAACTGCTTTGATAAAGCTTTAGCAATTTAAAACGATACAATGTACTCTCATACATCGTATTGGGCATAAAATTACTAGGACTGCCTCAATAGTAAGTGTGCCGATAAACATACACCAAAGTTGACTTTTTTTGCAAGTTCATGCTCATCTGTGCACTGCTGCATAATTTATCTTTCTGAAACCAGTTTTTGCATACAGCACAAGTCCTAAACACGTGGATTACAAAACTTTACAGCTTTTGCTGTAAGCCAGTTCTATGAAAATAAAGTTAATAGGCCACTTTGTCCATTTTTAATGACCCTTAATAAACTTAGCAGTGGCTAATAAGCAGGTCAATTTTTGGTGTAAGGCCTCTCTTTATTGTCCTGAAAATGTTGGCCCTCTTGATGAAGGAACCAATTTTTAGGCTATTACTTTTACAACGCATAGTTTGGTGCTTTACACAAAATCTCACTTAGTGCTTGCGCCAGTAAAAAAACTTTTAAGTTAAGTATTTCTTGAAATTAACATTTGTCCTTTATTGAAGGGCCTCCAGTTTCTCAAAAAGACATTTCAAGTGGTCGTGTGCCAGGTTGGGACAGCTCGCATGGAATAGCCTACTTACACACAGAGAGGGCCATCTACACTTGACTTTATGTTAAGATACTATTATTTATCCACAAAAGGCAAAATGAAGCATTCCATGCTATAAGCAGCTCTTCACATTCATTTACACCTTTGCACATTTGTATACCTCGAGTCTGGTGACTTGTGTCTGTTTTCATTATCTCCTATGTGCAAATGGTACTTCAGGTTTGCCCTATGGTGAAGAATATTTTGGTGCTTATAGATATGGATCTGTGTTTTTCAGGTTGGCTCGAAATTTTACCTAAGCCATGCCAGGCACTCGGGCCAGGCCTCTTGCAAACGACGTATAACCAGGCTCAACGCATAAGTGTCGAGTGAGCCGAAGATCAAGGCAGCCTGCTGTGCAACCAGCGTGCAACCTTTGGTGACTTCTCTACATGTTCCACCTATTTCATAGCTGTACCTCAGCTCTCATCTATCCAAACAGCATCACCAGCTGTGGTCACTTATCGAACTATGGATGAATGTTGTGGTGGAGTTATTGGAAGAGAGATTCTATTTGTCTCTTCAAATTCTTAGCAAATAGTTGTGTTATTATAGTTAATATGTGTCTTTAGTGCCTAGTTTTTAATGGTTCCTTTCTATTAGAATTCTCACCATCGATTCCTGCTATTATGATGTATGTGCGTCCTTAAGCCCAGTTTTTCGTAGTTCTTTTGCGCTTGTCTATGTAATAGATAGGTTCATAATACTTGTTATACAGAAAGCTAAAATGCAAACTTACGGCATCTTTTTCTTCCTTTTGATAATATACAGCACTGCAAAGTAATCAGGAAATGTAACCTAACATGGGCTCTAGTGCAGGATAAATTTAAGAGCAATATAGAGTATTCTTTTGAAACACCCATTATTTTTGGAAAAGTCAAGAATATAGGAACAGAAAAAAGAAAATATTAAACTAGAGGAACATGAGTTCCCCTCATAATTCTGATAATAATGTGACTTCCTTTCAGTGCAAAGATACGAGTGCTACTCGCATACAAGGTTCGAGACACGAAAGCTATGATGCCCTTGGCATTTCTCAGTGCCTATTTGCCACACTGACAAATGTCAAAGGCATCGTAGGTTTCATGCACACATTGGTTGTGTTACACTTTTGAGCATTGCATTTCTCAAACACAAAAGTTTACAGCAGTGCTTTAAATAGAAAATGCATTTCCTAATTTATTAGTGCAAGAGTAACGGTACAGATCATGTAAAAATAATTTTACAGACTATAGGTCCATGGATGCACGCTTCTGATGACATAGCAGTGACGTGGCAATGGGATGAATGTCTATTTCAGATTGAAACATTGGCTTCCAGGTCTGGATTAGTCTCCTACACAGAGTATTCTAGGTCAGAGCCCATTTGCTAGAGAAAGTGAAAATTAAACTGGTAATTATAAACATCAAAAGGTCTTGTTTAGGACACTAATGTGACAATCAACAAGGTTCTTTGAGCAATAATTTCCAAATTTGTGAGGATATATTTTATAACTGGTTTCATTGTTGCGAGAACAAATATTTGTTTATTGTCACACTAGAGTTGGCTCCCACCATTTGTATACAACCCCTTCGTAGGGTAAAAATTCAGTGTATTACCCTATTTACTCGCATAATGATCGCATTTTTTGTAAAAAGAAAATTGACTCAAACTCAGGGGTGCGATCATTATGCGAGCTAAATTTCCTGCAAAAAGAAAAAAAATCATCTGGCATTTGCTACGAGCTGACACCAGGTCAACAAGTAGGCCGCTGCCGCTGCATGTAGTGCGGGACACACACACAAAAAAAGAAATATGGCGGCCGGCGGAGCAAGCCGAACGCACCAAACGTGATTTTTTTTCTTCTCGTGAGTATATTACGTGCATTCAAACAGTTTCTTCCGTATCAGTAATGAATAATATCGGCAAGTTTGCGGCAATATCATAGCCGTGACCACTTTGAGGGGACAGAAACAGATAGGCGCGCTGAGCTGCCAGTGACATAGGAACACATGGCGGGCATGCTGCGGAAACTGCGGCATTTGTCTTCACTACTATCCTAATACGGCACGTTTCCGCTAAGGGTGGGTTAACACATCTTAGCTGTGTTATAAACGTCGGCGTATGAATAGGGTACACTTCTAACCTATCAATGTAAACGTGGCTGCTATCGTTGCCGCTCGCGATTTGTTGCGTGCCCACGAGTGCAGACGAGAAGAATCGAAAGGCGCCTTTTTGTTGCTTGTGTTGACCACAACCATTAAAAAGCCTACACATAATAAAGGCAATTTTGGGTGTAGCTTTTTTTTTGTCATGGATGTGCATAAAGTGATAAGAGGAATGAAATGGGGCATCTGCTTAAGAATGTTTGGTGCATGCAGACTGCTTGGTTTATCTTGAAGAGTCGCTCGCATATCATTCGACAGCTGGTAATCGCAATCATTATTAGCTAGAATTGGCACATGACATATCACTGCGGCAAGTTGGGGGTGCAATCATTACACGGAAAATAAAAAAATCAAATTTTCACGACAAAGTTTAGGAGTGCGGTCATTATGCGAGTAAATACAGTAATAGGCTGTTTTTGGTTTTCCGCACTCAATGGTAAGGGATGCAAATGGTGACATACAACAGAATGCAAAGATTACTAAGTGATGCAGGCAGGGCGCGGGGGTTTTTAGGCAGATGCGTGCTTGTACTATTTATAAACTCCCCATGGTATGGCTGAAGGCATTTTCTAGCACTTTGGTAGAATACACTGACAACAGCTTAGTAAGGGCATATACTCCTCCAAACTTTTCTTTTATGTATTTGTACTAGAGATTTGAATATACTGTCATGCATAAAGTGTTCTATTAGATATGAATTGTCATTGATTTTTGCGCAGCTGTTGTTTTTTAGTTATGTCCTACACAGTGGCAAAATATTTTTGTGGGCACTTTCTTGTATATCAAATTTTCACAAATAGCTTGATGCTGTATTTTATTTAGCTAGTTGTATACTGCAAAGCGGTGATACCTACCCAAACGGCTTGTACAATTATTGGAACTATGCAGGAAAATATTCGGCCACTTTAAATAATTTTACAGATTGCAATTTCAATTAGATATCAGCATTCTGCATATCTTGAAGAGTATGTCTGCCAAATTTCGTTAGAATAAGACAATTATAGGTGCACAAGGTTATTCTCATGCTATTGTGAGAAAAATTATTGAAGTATATTTAATACTTTTTTTTACAATAACATGATAAGTATGCAAGATTAGTAGGCAGGCCTGTCTGCCTGCCTACTAGTCTTGCATACTTCTAGTAACATTACATGCTGTTTGAATAGATATTGGCACTTTGCCGTCTACAAAGAGCTGAGTTAGCTACAGCACACGGCTTTTTGCGAAAATTTAGTAGACAAGAAAGTGCCCGCAAAGATCACTGTATTTTCCCATTGTGCAGGACATAACTCAAGAAGCAGCTAAACAAATACTAATGACATATATGAAATCTGCATGAAGAACTCTACAAGTAATATTCCGAGTAATATTCAATCAACAAAACATGCCCCTTGGAATAGTGACCTACAACATAGCAACGCAAAGTTGAAGGTAAGTCCTTTTGTCGAAGCGACTCGGGGCTGTCTTCCCAGGAGCTGCTGCTAAACACTGAATTTTCCTGCATTTCCTAGAAGTGGAATACTAAAACATTTGTGAATGTGCAATTGGTATTGGCACACCAACAGAAAAAAAGAACAGTTCTGTGAAATGTAGACTTGATTATAACTTTGTTGGACATTTAAATTTTGACTGCATATATTTATTTTGTTTTGTATTGAGTGTTTCAGCAGTGACTGCCGCTCAAAATTCAACATAACTGCTTCATGACAATGCGACAATTTTCGCTAACAGAAATTTATAGCAGTGGCAAGCATTATAATTAAAGTACTCAATAACGTCTAGTTTGTAAGAATTCAGGCTAGCATCCCAAAAAAGCAATGATCAAATAGGTTTCTCTTCCACACAGAATTGTCCCACAAGGCTTACCAAATGTTTTGTGGCGAAGTAATATCTGAAACAGCAAAGCATGCTCCACCAAGTATGGCGACAAATATTTCGGAGCTGTCAGTCTGAGGACTACTACAATCTAACAATACCTTCGACACTGACTAGCCTCAATAATGGGATGTCAGCCATTTTGCTGAAATTAATAAGACTTCAATTATCGTGATCTTGTTTAAGAAGATATTTGCAATTATGATGCAGCTCTAATCTCTGTCACTTTTGTAAATATTTTCCAATAATTTTTTCAGACTACATTTTTTGGTAATAGAGGTATTCCTTGCAGAAAGAGCTAGTACATGCATTTAATAATAAAGGTACTGGTCACTGTACATTTTCTGTCTTCAGCACTTGTTCTCTTACACAGCTGTTCCTTGAAATCTGAAATGATGTACCCGCCTCCTTATGTTAGCAATAAACAGGAAAATCTATTAGTATGTTTTGTACAAAATACTGGTGATCAACCCGATAGTTAGGCTATTCGCTAATTATAAATTATAACGATAATAGTGCAGGACAATAAAAACAGATTGATGCTGACTCACAACTGTGCCCAGCTACATCCATGCAGCTGTGCCATACAATGTGCATGTGTTCAGAAGAGCCAAATGTCCCAGAGAGAAAGCAACAGTAACTCATTGTTTGTAATCTTGTACAAGCAGATTATGCGCTGGGTGTAATTTATGCTTAGTAAATACATAAATCAGTAATGTGAGGTGTCTTTAGGTTGCAAGTTCGATGATCTTGTAATCTTGCTTATTTTTATTTTGTTTCCTTTATGAGCATGAGTGACTTGGTTGCCTTGGCACATATTTTCAAAGCTGTTTCGTCATCAGTGGGAATCACGAAATTTAATTTACGTATAAAATTACCAGTTACTAATTTAGTAGGCTTCGAGCTTAAGTCTCTTATCTTTTATATGTTTATCTACCAAGTAGTTTTATCGTTCTTTGAAACATATCCACGCACTGCACAGTGGGCACCCAAGTTATAAATACCTGTTCTTGCTTTCTACCCTGCTCTGGTGTTTTCTAAACCTAGAATTGGTGCAATGGCCTGTCTGCACCTGCAGAAAAGTAGAAAAGTGGGTAAAGTTAAAGGTCAACAACATAATGAAGATACAAAGCCAAACTATAAGCTTGCAATTGTCCCCCATAAGCAGAGTTTCGCTTAGAATTTGAAAAAAAAAGAATTGACATGCTGGTATGGTGTGAGAGTTGCTTTGGGCACCAAGTGAACTATGTAGCACCCGTGCTAGAGCACACAACAAATTAGAAAATGACGACACATCGCAGTGGCAAGTTAAGCACAGATGTTTTATTTCACGCACCACTAATGTGGCATATCATCTGCTCCTGTTGTGTTTTGTGGGAACGCATGCATTCGGAAGACAATTGTTTGCGCCAATGTTACCTGAGCGGGACACCACAGAAAGGTAGAAATCAAGAACAGGTATTCACACTTGGTTGCCCACAGTGTATTATCTGGATGTGTTTCACTCTACAAAAGGCTACTGTGGCAGATAATCATAAAGACAAAATAATTAAAATAGGTATGTG